>NC_141873.1:112743507-113046537 GCF_056163025.1 Triticum urartu
AATGGTGGGCCGGTTTAAGAGGAAAGGCATGAGGAACATTTATCTTACAAGGAGCTAAGACCTGGACTTGTATCCGGTTTGTATTAGAGATAGACTAGTCCTAATCCTAATAGGACTCTACATGTAACCCGCCCCTCCAACATATATAAGGAGGGGCAGGGCTCCCCAAAAGGGGACAAGATTCACAAGTTCCACAAGTTGGACAAGTTAGGTTTAGACAATAGCTCTCGAGATAGAGCACTCTTGTAACAGTGATCATCATCATCAATATCAATGAAGCAGGATGTAGGCTTTTACCTCCACTGTGAGGGGCCGAACCTGGGTAAAACATCGCGTCTCTCATCCCGCTCAACCCCTCTCAAGCTACCACATAGATGCGTTGGCCTCGCGACTAAGTCCTGACACTAAGGACATCTGCCGTGACAATTCCACGACAGTTACCTAAAGAATAAGTATCTTAGCTGAACTATGGAACAGCGTTAACTCCTGAACAAGATCCGTAAGAAATCATCATGAATATACAATGAAATGTGGTGATCTATTTTCCATGCTTAGATGAATAACAAAGCCATAAATGTTGCACACAAGTAAGATGAGGATACAACCTATCTGGCTGCCATCAATAGGATGAGCATCATGTGCTGACTTGTCGATGGCCCTACAGTTGTTGTGCTGTGCATGTCGGGCACGCGCATTCGATGCAGGAAACTGTTGAGTGGGGACTATAGCTCCCTTCTGGTGTATGCTTCCCTTGTTGGAGCAGCTGCGGTGAGTCGGAAGACGGTGTGTCTGAAGATGCAGATAATGCATAATGTTAAGAACGACATATCTCTTTGATCTAAAGAAATACACTAAGAGATTAACAGCAAGGTACGAGAGTGGTCACACGTATGTTGACTGAAGACTAAATTGGGGTCACACGATTTTATTTTATTTTGGTACTGTTGGAAATATGCCCTAGAGGCAATAATAAATTGGTTATTATTATATTTCCTTGTTCATGATAATCGTTTATTATCCATGCTAGAATTGTATTGATAGGAAACTCATATACATGTGTGGATACATAGACAACACCATGTCCCTAGTAAGCCTCTAGTTGACTAGCTCGTTGATCAATAGATGGTTACGGTTTCCTGACCATGGACATTGGATGTCGTTGATAACGGGATCACATCATTAGGAGAATTATGTGATGGACAAGACCCAATCCTAAGCCTAGCACAAAGATCGTGTAGTTCGTATGCTAAAGCTTTTCTAATGTCAAGTATCATTTCCTTAGACCATGAGATTGTGCAACTCCCGGATACCGTAGGAATGCTTTGGGTGTACCAAACGTCACAACGTAACTGGGTGGCTATAAAGGTTCACTACAGGTATCTCCGAAAGTGTCTGTTGGGTTGGCACGAATCAAGACTGGGATTTGTCACTCCGTGTAAACGGAGAGGTATCTCTAGGCCCACTCGGTAGGACATCATCATAATGTGCACAATGTGATCAAGGAGTTGATCACGGGATGATGTGTTACGGAACGAGTAAAGAGACTTGCCGGAAACGAGATTGAACAAGGTATCGGGATACTGACGATCGAATCTCGGGCAAGTATCGTACCGCTGGACAAAGGGAATTGAATACGGGATTGATTGAATCCTCGACATCATGGTTCATCCGATGAGATCATCATGGAGCATGTGGGAGCCAACATGGGTATCCAGATCCCACTGTTGGTTATTGACCGGAGAGTTGTCTCGGCCATGTCTGCATGACTCCCGAGCCCGTAGGGTCTACACACTTAAGGTTCGATGACGCTAGGGTCATAGGGAAAGTATGCACGCGGTTACCGAATGTTGTTCGGAGTCCCGGATGAGATCCCGGACGTCACGAGGAGTTCCGGAATGGTCCGGAGGTAAAGATTGATATATAGGAAGTATGGTTTTGGCCACCGGAAGTGTTCCGGGCATCACCGGTAGTGTACCGGGACCACCGGAGGGGTCCGGGGTTCCACCGGGAGGGGCCACGGGCCCCGGAGGCATACATGGGCCAAGTGTGAGAAGGGACCAGCCCCTAGGTGGGCTGGGGCGCCTCCCCACCAAGGCCCATGCGCCTAGAGAGAAGAGGGGGCAAATCCTAAGGGCAGATGGGCCCTAAGGCCCATGCCTGGTGCGCCTCCCTCTCCCCCCCACTTGGCCGCCACCCCAGATGGGGATTGGGGCTGCCGCCACCCCTAGGGTGGAAACCCTAGGTGGGGGCGCAGCCCTCCCTCTCCCCCTATATATAGTGGAGGCAAAGGGTCAGCCCAACACATGAAGTCCTTCCTCTGTTGGCGCAGCCCTACCCCTCTTCCTCCTCGTCTCTCGTAGTGCTTGGCGAAGCCCTGCTGGAGTCCCGTGCTCCTCCACCACCACCACGCCGTCGTGCTGCTGCTGGATGGAGTCTTCCCCAACCTCTCCTTCTCCCCTTGCTGGATCAAGGCGTAGGAGACGTCACCGGGCTGTACGTGTGTTGAACGCGGAGGTGCCGTCCGTTCGGCACTAGGATCATCGGTGATTTGGATCATGACAAGTACGACTCCATCAACCCCGTTCACTTGAACGCTTCTGCTTAGCGATCTACAAGGGTATGTAGATGCACTCTCCTTCCCCTCGTTGCTAGATTACTCCATAGATTGATGTTGGTGATGCGTAGAAAATTTTAAATTTCTGCTATGATCCCCAACAGGTACTGTCCGATCTACGCCGGATGGCTGGCTGTCTTGTGCCTCCCGGCTGACACTGTTCGGAATCTTCCCCGAAGAGCCAGCGACCAACGGCAGAGCAGCCTGCCTCCGCCGTCCCTGGCCGTGGCCAAAACCCCGCTCCCCGCCCCACCGCACTGCCGTGGTTGCGCCGCCCCCGAGCCAATCCACAAAGACTCCCCGTCATCCAGATCCGGCGGCGGCAGTACCTTCAACCCATGCAACTCTAAAAGATAGCCATCTAAGCGCTGCTTCCGCGGCGAACTTGCGGCCCCACACCCTTACATTAGACACCAGCCAACCGGCAGCCTAGGAGCTCCATCGCCTCGAGGGGTGCTGCTTCCCATTACAAATCGATTGGCCCAGAATAAAATTCAGACAACTGACACCTAAATAAAGTGATTTGAGATGAGGGTGCGACCTATCTGGCGGCATGGTGAAGTAGGCAGGTCCAGCTGCCGAGTCAGTGAGGCCGGCGCGGTTGCGATGGCGACCGGCGACAGGGAAAGAGCGATGTCGTGATGGTCGACGGCTACGCCGAAGCAGCGCCAGGACTCTGGACGGATCCGAAGTTGGAGCCGCTCCGGCGCCGTGAACAACGGCAGGGGTGAATCGGCTCCGGTATGGTTCACGCAGCCATCGTCAAGGCAGCACCAGCAGTACGGAGTAAGAGGCACACGGCCCAGTGCACGATGGCAAATGGACAGCGTCTCTGGCATTAGGGAGGAGGGCGGCTGTGAAATTGGTGCTGTGGGGGCGCCATGGAGGTGGGGCTGAGATTTCGCGGCTCGGGAGAAGGGAGCTTCCCGGGGAGAAGGTGATTTGGCTCCCACAAGGTATGAATGGGGGCGGGCGGGGGAAATTGGGAGGGGAGTGGAACCATGTCTTATGGACGCATTTTTCTGAAATGTGAGGGGTAGTTACAGTTCTACCAATGCCTATAGGCTTCTCGGCTTTGGTCTGTGTACTAAGGGTCGGGGATAGTAGAGTAACTTTGCTTCTCTGGGCGGGAGCGATTTCGGGCGAGGAGGGCGTGTTTTGAACTATAGTGGGCGCGAGCGATTTCGGGTGAGGAGAGCGTGTTTTGAAATAGTGGGCGCGAGCTATTTCAGGCGAGGAGAGCATGTTTTGCCGACCATGGTTTATGAATTATTCGACACATGTCATTTCGGCTGAGGAGAAGGCGCGCTTGGATGAAGTTACGAACCTACCCTCGATGCACAACGGGCCAATTGATGCGTGACCCACATAGGACGGTAATTTCGCGTCTCCCATTTATTTGCTCGGGCGAATTCCACCGAGCAGAGAGGATGTTTAACGGTTCGTTCAAATTTTGGGAGAACGAGCATCCACGTCTACCTTACCAAGTCGATTCGGATCAAATTTTGAAATATTAGCTTGCCACTTCTTTTTTAGATGGAGAGATGACGCTCGGGAGTAATGTGTTTTTACATGCTCGTTGCTAGCGATTTACTATATGACAAATAGTTGACCCACTGAAAAACGCGAATCAAACCCAAAATGAAATATCTCGATTCAATGAAATAGCTCGTTCAGTAGGTCAAAATAGTGAACTAAATCCAAAATTGAACACCTCAATCGAGTAGCATGTTGTACAGTATTATAGTACTCCATGAACATGTTGAAAGTCAAATTAATGAACTTGTTTGATATACGCATATATCCGTTCATGTGTGGGTTGCAGACAACACGTTCTCCAATTTAAATATTTGAATGCAAGTTTATATCGAAACATGGTTTATATCAGTCTTTGATGCATAAAACGCGACCTCCCCCTCTCCCGGACTCCTGTTCTCTCTCTCTCTCTCGCCGACAATCTTCAATTCTGCCGCACGCATCCGACACAAAAACCTTGTTCGTCCCTCTCCCTTTCTCTCCATCTCTCTCTCTCTCTCTCTCTCTCTCTCTCTCTCTCTCTCTTTGTGTGTGTGTGTGGGGGGGGGTCTTTCTAGTTCGCATGCATATATACACCATCTATAGGTCTCTCTCGCACACTATGTATGATACTCTAGCTAGTCCAAGCTAGATATCTTGGGTGCACTCATCATACACACACAGATTCCTTGGCTCTTTGCCTGTAACTCTCTCACGCACCACTATGTCGTCTCAGAGCTCTCCCCCCTCTCTCAAACTCTCCATCCACCTGGGTCACACATACACATGCATATCTCACTCGCACTCAATAGGCCCATCTAAAACTCTATCTCTCCCCCTCGTTCTCTCTCCATCTCACACGCGCACACACACAATCTCATGCCTAGCTAGCCAAGTATGATGGTCTCTCACTCAATTGTAGGCACACGCAGTCCCCCCTATATGTATATGACTAGCTAGTCTTAGTCTCCATCACAAACATGTGCATGGTCTATCTCGATTTCTCTCGGGGCATCTTTCTATCGCCCACGCACTCCCTCGATCTCCCACCCATATAGTCCCCTCACGATCTCGACGGGATCTCTCTATCACAAACACACCCTCTCTCCCTCCCCATGCGTCCATGCCATCCATGTGTCCCTCTCGACCTTTGTTCCTTGTTGGCCACACCTCCATTGGACATGTGCTACAGGGGTGTCTCTCTCCGTTGCAAACAATCACACACTAGCTATCTTCGTGTATCTCCTCGCCTCGCTTTTCCATCTCGGAGATGCATGCGTGATATGTTCGCATAAGAAACAAAAAAAACACACACTCTCTAATTTATCATTTGTTGTCACTTTCTCTTTCACACACATACTCTTTTTGCACACTTACTCATTCTCCTTCACACACACACTTGATCTGTCTCGATTGAGGCACTCTCCTCGGTCCATAGCATATAGATTTATTGAAAAGTCAAACATCACAAAGTTTGACCATGTACGTGGAGAAAAATAATTACATCTAGTACGGCAAACATATACCATTAGATTCACCATGAGATGTAGTTTTGTATGATGTATCTTTGGTATTGTAGATATAAATAACATTTGCGTAAACCTGATCAAAGTTTCCAAAGTTTGACTTCTAAAAAATTTACATGCACTGCATTATCGAGCGGATGGAATATCTCTTTCCCCCTCTCAGCTATCTGACGCACCACTCAGCCTTATCGGGGCTCCTCAATCTCTCTCAAACTTTATTAGTCAGTTTGGTTCGTGACCTGACCCTCATGCCTTGATGGCCGGTACTGCCTGGTGTGGACGTGAGATGTAAAATATTTCTGCCTGGCCAGGCTTGTGTGGTGCTAAAGCGTTTGGTTCATGCCTGGGCCAGGCAAAGCATCAACGTCCCATCAATCAATCCATGCATCAATTATTTAATGCTAATATCCATCCATGTTGCTGTTAGCCTCGTGGACACACGACCAGGCATTCGAAATCGGTCGCCTGGGCCAGGCTACTTGCAGTGTCTGGAGTTCAGCCAGGCTAATTAAAGTGCAAGGGAACCCAGGCCAGGCGGGCTTTCTATTTCACAGGGTAGCAACCAAACAAGCGTGCATGAAATCCAGCCACAACCCCAGGCCAGGCAAAAGATGCTCAGGACGCAAGCCAAACTGGCCTTATATCTCCCTGGTTCACACATACACATGTCTCGCTCACGCTATACATATAGACCCATCCAACACTCTCCGCCCTTGTTCTCTCTCCATGTGACACGCACCCCCTAAGTACCATAATCCCTCAATCCATCATAGGCGCAAGCACTCCCCCCCTCCTAAGTATGTTTATCTCTTACTAGCCAACAGGAACACACGTATTGTCTCCTTCCATCCATACGTCTATCTCGATATCTCTCGGGGCATCTTCTATCACACACACACCTTGTCACTCAATCTCCCACCCATGTAGTCCCATCACAATCTCCAGGGGATCTCTCTATGACAAACATACACTCTCTCCTCCTCATGTCTGCATTTTCTCCGTACGTCTCTCTCGACCTCTCTCCCTTGTTTGTCAGACCCATCTTGGCCACGTGCTAGGGGTCTTTCTCTCTCGGTTCCAAACAACCACACACTATCTCCTCACCTTGCCTCCGTTGTCGAAGATGCATGTGTGATATGTTTGCATAAGACACACACGCTTTTTCTCTACTTTTATCGTGTGTTGTCCATGTCTCTTTCACACACGCACACACACTTTTTTCACTCACTCTCTCTCTCTCTCTCTAGCCTGGACTTCATCAACAGCCTCCCCGACGACACGCTGCTCGTCATCATCGGCCTCATCCCCACCAAATCTGTCATGCGGACCGCCCTGCTCTCCCGGCGGTGGCGCCCCCTCTGGCGCTGCGTCCCCCTCAACCTCACCGTCGACAGCTGCCTCTGCAACGGCGATTGCAAACGCATGGCCGCAGTCTCCAAGATCCTTTCATCGCACCCTGGGCCAGCCAAACGCCTTGACATCCGCATGTTCAGTACCAACTGCAAGGTCCAACCCAAGTTCGACGAGTGGTTCTTATCCCCCGCCCTAGATCAGCTCGAGGAGCTCAGCTTTGGAGCTGGACGATGTCGCTCTCTGCCGCCGTCCGCGCTCCGCCTCACGCCAATGCTGCGCCGCGCCAGCTTCAGCTCCTGCTATCTTCCCCAGATTAATGTCGCGCCCGCTCTTCTTCTCCCTCAACTCAAGCAGCTCGACCTCTTCGACGTTGTCATCTCAAAGAAGGCTATGGAGCACCTGGTCCGCAGCTGTACTGCGCTCGAGTACCTTCGTCTTGAGCAGATCCACGGGTTCATTAGCCTCCACATCGCCTCGACGAATCTCCGATGGATTTATGTGTCTTGCTGGCCCCGCAACAAGACATCAATTGGGAAGAGATCACTCCAGCTGTTCCACGTTATGGTCATTGAGAATGTGCCTTTCCTTGAGAGATTGCTTGTATCGGATCTAGAAGGTCCAACAAAAATCAGGGTCATTGACGCACCGAAATTGACAGCGTTGGTGTACTCGTCTGCCAAATTCTCCTGGTTTACTCTTCCAATTTTGTAGTACCAAAATTTGACCATAGATTTAACTCACAAAATGTTAATGCATGTCACTAAGAACTATATCGTTGGATTCGTATTTGAACATAATTTCAAATGGTGTAATTTTTAGTGACATGCATTGGTATTTTCTTAGGTAAATCTATGGTCAAAATTTTATACTAAATACAAGGTAGTATTACAAAAGTGGGCCATGTAGGCCAAAACATGTGCCAAATTCACTTGTGATGCATTTGGCATCGATGCCCCTCCATTGCTCACCTGGTGTCCCAATCTGGATCACCTACTTTGCTCCGGTGCCAAATTAACTCACGCAATGAAAGAACACTGCGTGGGAGAGAGAGAGGACAGAGGCAATAAAAAACACTTGTTTGGGAGAGTGAGAGGCTGGTGTGGTTGGTTTGATTGATTTGTTTATACATGTGGGTTTGTGTGCACAGCGGTGCCAACTCTCTCACATCGCGAGAGCGCTCTAAAAATCTTTTGATTTGACATCGATGTGTGTTATGTGGCATACTTTTGCGAAATATGGCATCGGTCACATGGTGGAAGGCAACAAATGCCCAAGCTCTTCACGTGCTCCTAGTTAAATGAGAGGAAACAGAAAGAGAGAGAGAGTGAAAAAATATCACTAGCCAGCCAACCCTATCGTATGAGCGAATGATATTGGTACCTCTTGATGACACGGCAATCTTATGCAGCCAGCTGCTCTAATATGTTCTCTTCTTTTGCAGATAAAAAAAGACCCGAAAGTGAAAAATGTGCTGCACTATAACAATCTCATCGAATGCCTTGATCTCCATCTTACAGAAATTGATTTGATCGACTACCGAGGCAGCGCATCTGAGATTAAATTGGCCAGGTTCTTTGTTCTGGAGGCAAGTGTGCTCAAGGTAATGAGGTTTGGCGTTCTCTGGCGCAACAATGAATGGCATGCTGATCACCGCAAGCGTCTAAGCCTAAATGACAAAGTCTCCGCAGAAGCTGAATTTGTTTTTGAAACATCAAGTGGCCAGAGACTCGAAAACTTATTTTCCCATTAGTGACTTGTCAGGGCGGTGGATTTTAGTTTGTACGATAATGCTGCATCCACCTAAAGTAACGAAAGTTCTTACGTAAACTTCCTAGTAATTCCCTCTTCGTAGGTGCAACATTACTCCTAACATTTGTAATATCAGTTTGAAACTTGTAATATTACCGTGTCCTATTCCTGCGTTTTCAAAATCCTACGAATCAAACAGGTCCTGAGTTGGTGATGATGTTGTGCCTCCCATCTTTCACCAATAACCGTCGGATCTAGATCTGACGCATACAAACCAAGCTTCTCCATTTTTGCAAAAAGATGCCCGCACTTGTTCCCTATTTACAAACAACTCCTTGTCTCTCACAATCAGCCTCATCTCCTCCCCACCACATCTAGGAGTAGAAGGCCATGGAAAAATCTGGCGCGATGGCCGCTGCCGGTGCCGTCCACCCCCAATCTTGGTGTTCCGTGCAATGCACGGGCATCTACGCATGGGAAATTATGTCGAACAGGGCTAGTTGTAAGAAGGCTAGCTCTATAGCCATGATGATAGTGACTGCAGATGGTGAGGCTGACTATGGTATGCCAAACACGGCGCCTATACTCAGGTGTCATCTTCGGCGCAGGGTCTTGTCAGTTCACTGTGAGGAGCAGCACGTAATAATTTGACCAACGGGTAGTACAGTGCTAGTACTCCTACTACTACATTGGTAGTACTACTACTAGTACTAGTAGTACCACCGTCTGGATTTAGGAGTACTACCACGTCCATATGGATTTTAGTATTTGACTAGCAATATCTAGTAATGCATGTCACCAAAAATGTACTACTCCCTCTGTAAATAAATACATGGTGTTTTATTCCTATCGGCGAGAGAACTTAATGTTTTTTTGCTACTCCTAACTAGAGTACTAATAGGATTACATGCAATGAACTAAACATTGCATGTCATGTTTGGTAGTCTCAAGTCATTGAAAGCATGCACGGCCCACATCTCTCATTGGTTGATATATCACGAAATAAGAAATAAGGAGGGAGTTAATGCACCGTGCCTAAGTATTTTGGGATTATTTGGTTTTCGTAAGGTGACTTACACAACATTTTTGTTTACATGCATTAACATTTTATTAGTTAAATCAAAGGTCAAAACTTGGCGCAAAATGCAAAGGGGACCAATAAACCAGTAAACATCAAACTTCTCTCGTTTGGCCCTAACTAGAGGTCTGATGAGATGACTATACTGCACCGGCACGGAGGGGGACGTAGCTTCATTGACTTACACAACTGCCTTTGGGTGAATGACACGTGGCCCCAGGGGGTGGCTGGCCCACCTATCATACAGCCAAAGGCATGTGTAGTAGAGGGCCAAGGAGTAGTACGAAATCCTACGCACCTATGCACGCTAACCAAGGGCTGAGTGATCACTCGAATCGCAAGATCAGTTGACTAGAAGCTACGCTAGACCCATGGAGGCGATGAGCGCGAGCATCAGCCGGCTGTGCTAGATGGTCCACGACGCCGGCCTGCGGCCCGACACTGAGGAACGTCTCCAGGTAGTATTGCTTGAGGCCGCCAGGGTGAGGGGCCGCTTGGACGACAGCTTCATCTCCTTGTTCGACAAGGTCCTCTTCGGTTTCCTCGACAAGTTCACCGTCGTCAAGAAGCTTGTGAACGACTTTGATGTAAGCCTCCAGCCGACGCGCCCAGGCTCTGCGATGCCCGCGACCCTCAACGGCCACTATGGTAACAACCTCTTTGACGCACTAGTGGCCCTGCGACTACCCGCCGTCGCGCCGGAGAATGTCCACCTCGAGGTCGCGCTCGCGGCGCAGCGCCTGGCGCAGCAAGACACCATCGACATAATCACCCATGTCTACATGCAAATCGTCCACAAGGACTACTACATGCAAGAGGAGGACGATAGGACATTGGCCTTCTTGGAGCGCATGGCAACCTTGGACGGCACTGTTCAGAAGCATGTTGAGCTCGCCGCCAACGCCGTTGCTCCTCACACGTCGGTTGGTGACCCGGCGCACTAGGGCGTGAGGATGTCGTTGAACGTTGATGGACGCGTATGTATTTTTATCTTTCCATCAAATCCATGTAGTAGTATATGATACTACAGTAATTATCTTACCTTTCACATCAACTTCATAATTTTCGTACGTACTCCATGCATGAACAGCGCCAGAACCAAACTTCTCATTACTCTAGGCAAAATCATTATTTTCTATCTATCGGTCGCGCCATGGAGCAGAACCAAATTTTACAAGTTACGAGTTCAAAAGGAAAAGCCTGCCGTGTTCGTGTCGCACCCCCACACGGTTGGTCCGGCACACTGCTCAAGCGGGAATGCGTGCGGTGTTGCATTTTCACTTACAAGTGGGACCACAGTTGAGCAAACCGACTATCGGCAAACCCCCACCCCGCCCACCACGCGATGGCTGAGAAAACAGGATGGAGAAGAGATGGCTATAGCACGGACTCCAAGAAAATTGGTGTCGGATGGGACTCGTGTGGGTGGCGTGTGCCGTACTGCTAGACGTGAATGCTAGTTATGGCCCATGCCACCCCACTATATCGAGCCTATATCGAGGCACGTAGAACAAATTTCCTGCAGTCCGTGCTCAGCCCTCCTCTATCTCTCTTCTCAGCCAGCCAGCGGACGCGCGGAGCCCATTGTCTGTTTGCTCACATGCGGCCCCACATGTCAGTGAAAACGCAAGAGGACCCACTGAACCTGCACATCTTTCACCTTGACGTGCTGGTGATGAAAAACAAATCCAATAAAGATCTTCGGTGTCGCTTTTGGAGTTACTCAAGAGTAGTAAGATTCTATTTACAGTTTAACCCAAGATGCACATCTCGTGGCTTCAACTACCACTCTATTTTCTTTCATGACACGACCTGGATGCTGGATGTCCCACGTGTCGGCAAAAGGAGGAAGAACCCGACCAAATCTTCGGTTCTGCTCTAGGATTAGACTAGTTGTGCTAACTTAAATTTTTTTATTGTGTACTCCCTCCGTTCCAAAATACCTGACTTCCATTTGTCCAAAAATGGATGTACCTATATACTAAGACATGTCTAGATACATATATATTTTGACAAATAGAAGGCATGTATTGTGCAACGGAGGGAGTAGAATGGATGCAAGTTTTTGTATTGGGAAGAAGAGTACATCCATATATTGATAGAGAGCAATTTAGTAGATGTTCTATCACTTTTAGCTAGCACAGACGCAAGATCGAGCCTCCGCAGATCAACAATGAATGCATCGAGAAGGGACTAATCCAACTTAGAGGAGTAGTAAAATGTATTCTTGTGGTTCTTGTTTTCTTTGGTCTTGCTTTTATAGTCAAAATTATCGTTGGAGTTCGTGCAAAACGAAGGTGCGTTTGGGGTCGTGCGTTGGAGTTGGCCTTACAAGTGGGACCGCAGTTAAGGAAACCGACTATCGGCAAACCCCCACCTCGCCCGCAGCGCGATGGCTGAAGTTAGAGAAACGACGAGGTTGAAGAGATTGCTCTAGCATGGACTCCAAGAAATAATATGGTGTCAGATGGATGTCGTGGTGGTGGCGTGTGCCGTACTCCTGGATGTGAATGCTTTTTCTGGCCCATGCCACCCTACTACTCCTACTACTTACTCCTACTATATAGTATACTAGTATCGAGGATTCGAGCTGCTGGTTACGTACAGCGAACACATTAATATATGGCTACAGTAAAAACACCCGCCCGACGCGCGAAGAATGTGAAGCTAGTACAAATAGTGTACTACTATTGTTGATTGGCCTCATCCGATAACCTGTTGCAATGCACGTACAATTATGTATTCGGAAAATATTTTTTTGCCTTGTCGCACCACTCACTCAGAGAAGCGACTCGAAAGCCATTCATAAATTTAGTAAGTTTATCACAGGCATATCATTTTATTACATACAACAGGTCATCAACCCACATCGACAACGAGGATACATTATAAATACTAAAGTTTTCATCACACAACAAATAACAAGCAATGAAATTAACTTCAACTCAACCATTCCTTGGCATTGGAAACGCTTTCTTTGAACCACAAGTGATTCTTTGGGACGGGCCATCGATTGTCGATCTGGAAACCAACGCAGGACTGATCATCCAGGCTGAAGCGACGTACTATATCCCTACCAGGGTAGGGAACCACACAAATGTCCGAGGTATAGACACAGTTGCTTCTCATAAATGGAACTGTTAACGTTGTGTCAACAGCAGTTGGATCGCCTTTCACCATCATTGGATAGTTTTGTCAAAGGAAGAGCGAGTTTTGTCCAAGACTATCAATTATGTACCAGGGAGAAGGAGTTGGTGCTAGCACACTAGTATCCATCCCGAATACCATGCAATGGGTATTGGAATAGGTCCGAAGAGTGCGACCATGGGAGACTACACCTGCTTCCTTAGCAGTAACATCATCAGTGGGCTGTATACACACAAGAAGAGGTGATCCATCGGAATTAGTTGCCAGGCGCCACAGATTATATGGGCGCTGCTCGTCCTCATGCTCGTGATCATCACCATCGTCATCTCACCCTTGGTTATAAATTTTTTCAAGTATAGGTGGTGGGATGTTCACAGGACCTTGGAAACACAAGAAGAAGGTTAATTAGTAAAGGGGAACTTGCTAACCCGCATGCATGTGGATGGAACAATTATAATTACGGTGGAGGACAAACGTACCGAAATCATGAGGATGCCATGCAAAAACAGTGCCACTAGTGGTGGCAGCAAACACAAGGCCCTCGTATTGAATTGCATCACAGTACTCATCCGTGTACAGAAACTGATTTTTGAGCAATGTCCATCGAGTCGAACCACAAAGGACGGCAACAAGCTTGTCGAAGATAGCAACAACTTGATAGTTGTTGTAATTCCAAGAGCGGTTGGGAACTCGACAAATTGCTATCTTCCGTAGAAGACAGTCACCATGATCGTATTTGAACGTGCGTACAATACCGATGTGCTCAACCTCTGGGCAGTCTGCTGAGATTTTTGAAAGTGGAACCCGGTCACGAGTGTAGACATTCACAAGTTCCCACTCGCAGTTGGACCCAATGTAAACAACCCAATCTCCATTAGCGCCCTCCCAAGCCTTTCCCTCAAGCGATGGCATCTTAACATCATATGTATCATTATCAAGCGGCATCAACTTTCACAGGGCGAGGCCTCCGTCGTGCCGGCACCAGTCATCATCAGGGTCATGACAAAGAAGATAGGGGAGATCAAACCGCTCCTTGACTCTTGGGTTCTTTGTAATGATGTTATTAGTTGAGTCGAGAATGGGCTTGAACGAGCCTGCCATGCTAGCCGAGGTGATGACGTCGCACGGATCAATGAGTTCCTCCACCACGTCATCTTTCAGATCGGGGCAAGAATAACAGGGTCGTTTCTGGCCTGTTCTCTCCATGGAGAAGACGATCGAACAATGGCAGAAGAAAGGGTGAAGGGCTGAAGGAAAATGGAGGAGGGAGAGGAAGAGCGTGCGACAGCAGTTCCAAATCGAGAGGGAAAGGCGAAGAGTCGGTGGACGGTTGCGAGTTTGCCGCGGTTCACGAAGAGGCGCCCCGGCCTACACGTCCGTTCGGAAATACTCCTACTACTCGACGTCGTCTCACTGATATGTTGGAACGGGACCACATGTCAACAAAATATGGTGTGTAATTTCTCATGCAAAATGCGATCTGGCCGCGTTGGCCCGAGGTGCCGCATTAGTTATCGACCTTTAATTTTTTAATGGCGTGCCGATCAGTTTTGAAGCACGACTAACTGGTACTGTACGCAGAGAAAATTTAAACTACTCTACCACTACTCCACCTCCAGTACTAGTAGTATAAGAAAGATATATAGGCTGGAGCTTGAGCGCTTTCTTGCTAAGGGCTGCCCACTTGCTTCTCACACTACCACCCTCTCTCCAGATCTAAAAAAGACGGCCCCTCTCTCCCTCCTCACCGGTGGTCACAGATCCGCCAGGGAAGAAAAGGACATGCAGCATTGACGCACTTGTCGTCGGCGAGCGAGGTCACGCACTGACGACAAGGCCATCCTCTCAGACCTAGCGCCCGCGCGGGATGGCCTCCGTCCCCAAGCTCGCTGCTGTAGTGTGTGCGGAGGATGACGACCACGAGCGAAGCCACTTCCCACCGACCCTCAGGTATGCTACCTCTTTTCAAACCATAACCTTGTTCTATTGCCCCATCTGCCACGTCGTTGCATGTGGATCTTTTTCCACTCCATCTTCCCAATTTGCTATCCTCTGCTCTGCTGGCCACGCAGACGAAAACCATAATTTGCACCATTAAAGGAAACCCTACTTCATGCAGACTAATCCATGTCTGGGTTGAATAAGGAAAGGAAGGGAGACTATACTATCCAAGAGAGTAGGCATCAAACCCGCATCTAGGTTGAAAAGGGGAAAATCAGTAGCTAAGGAACGAGTCTCATGTATCTTGGTTGAAGAAGGGTAGAAAGGCATGACAACGCAATAGAGAATGACCAGGTCGATCGGTTTGTTGTCCTCGCATAGGAAAAAGGTGGCTAAAGAGAGCAAAAATGGGACGTAATCCACATATCCTGCCTGGATATTTGTTGCTCTGGGCAACCATACCTCCCTCACCACTCTGCGTTCGTGGAGGTACATCGTACTGGTGCGCACTGTCCGAATGGGCCTCCCATGCTCTTATTGCCACTTTTTTTGCTGTTAGTATAACGCCAGCAGTCAAGTCAAGCAATGCTACTGCTAAAGTGATGCCACATTTAACTAATGCCGCTCTCAGTCTAATGCCACCGATAAATTTAAGGAATGCCATTTAATGTCACTGGATTATTTCAGGGTTAGCTGTGGATTGTGGATGTATTAAAGATTTTTCAGCTAAGGCATTCTAATGTTGTTGCACAACCAGTATACCAACGATGAAACTTGTTACTACCTTCAGATTTTTGCACTGTTAATGCTTATAGATTACATACCTCACTTTCATGAGATAAGTTAATTTTTTTGTACAGTCTCACCAAAATGCCAAGGCGCTGATGTCATTTTATTTTGGTTAAACTGCACAGACAATTATGAAGACAAGAGGAAAGGTCAAGAGTGGGCACCTCCTCCTCCGACTGTTCTCTTGATACGTTCGATCAAGTTTTTATGTTTGATTGATTATCAAGATTGGGATAGCAATTTTTAAGGTCCCTCCGAGTTCAAAATGATATTTACCTTGGAGGTACATGGTTTGCAATTTTTTTATACTGTCATTAGTTAATAATGCTAGTTACGTTCAGACTTTTGTATTTGGTTTAATGCTCATGCAGAGCTAGTATACCAATGCTGAAACTTGTTACCTTTACATTTTGTATTGTTAATTCTTATAGAAACCTTCCGGTGCTAGAGTTTATTGAAATTTGTTCAGTAAAACCATTATACTGTACCCTGTAATAAACTAACTACTCTACTGTTGCACTAACCACTGGATTAGTGTATATTTGTAGTATTCGAATGGTGTTGCATTAGCGTATGGACATAAATAAAGTGTGGCAAGCTTTCCCAGATATGTGCTCAAGAAAACTACTACCTGTTGTTCTAAATACTAGACGTTTGGGTTCTTTAAACTGAACAGCGAAAACGTCTTATATTAAGGAACAAAGGGTGTAGAGTTCACTCAAATTATCCCGGTAAAGCTAGTCACACCTTTGTTAAAATTAATGTTCATTATGTTATCGGAGGAGGTCTGTATGTTTGTCTCTAATGCCTGTCGACTACATACCTGACATCATGATGTAATGTTAAGTCATTTCCTTTTGTACAGTGTCACTAAATTGTCAAGGCGGTGATGGCATTTTATTTTAGTAGAACTGCACAAAATTTGCTTAAAAGAAGAGGAAAGGTCAGGAATGGCTCAGTTTTTCAGAAAAAAACTATGTATGCCTTCCTGACATCAGCCGCTGTTGCTTTATTTATGTCGGATGGTAGGTGTGACATATGCCAGCGGGTGGCTTATCATTGTGGGAGCTAGTAAAACATCGCCGGTGCCTGGAAACGGGATGAGGTGAAGACATGCACGCCGGCGAATCTTACCCAGCTTCAGGGCTCTCCGTGGAGATAACACCCCTACTGCTGCTCTGCGGGGTCTCCGCATGATCACTAGATGAACAAGTAGCTACACGATGCTCCTTGAGCTGTTTGGCGAGAGGAGGAAGAAGGGCTCTGCTTGCTCTCTTCTCCTCCCTACGTGGTGTCTTCGCTCTCCGGCTTCTGCGCCGGCTACTGGGGCCCGCCGGCTGGTGGGTCCCGCCGGCTGCCGGCTCCCTGGTCGACAGGCAGACCCCACTGTCCAGGGCCTTGTCAGTGGCTGGTTACTGTTGCTCAATCTTGGTGACGAGGGCTTCGCCGAGGTAAGCATGGCTACAGTGCTGCCGTCCGGCGGGTGACCACTGTAGCCTCACCGCGTCTTGTCTCCTTAATGGGGCGTCTCCTTCGAGGGGGTGGCAAGCCGGCTGGAGAGAGCCGGCTCCGTCTCAGGCCGATTGGGGGAGGCCAGGCCGCCTTCAGGTGTCTCTCTGCCTGAAGGGGCCAACCGCCCATGGGCTGTACTGGTAGCCCGTCGTGGATGACATCAGGGTCAGTGTGGCAACAGTGCCGCGCCGGACGGGTCATGGCCACCCGTACGGCGCACTGTGCCAGGCGCGCTCCGGGATTCGGGGGTGGCAGGCTTCACAGTAGCCACGCCCCGTCACATCGCCGTTATGTGGATGCAGACTTCGGGGGTACGGTCTTGATCGCTTTATGGGACCGGCTCCTTGGAGTCGGCCTTCTCGCAGCCGGCTCCTCGGAGCCGGCCCTCCCGCGGCTTTCTTCATGAGGGCTGAAGTCGGGCCGCCTTCCAATAGCCGGCCTGGGAGACAGCCGGCCAGGGGAAGGCGGCCCCATGTCTTGGATTCTTAAGAGCCGGATCGGCTCGTAATTTTTTCAGAAAGGCCAGGGGGAGCCGGCTAGGCTACCCGTGGTCACTTACTCCGACAATAGTCCCCGAAGCTGAGCGAGCTTCGAGGCTGATAAAGGGACGAGAAGCTTGGTCAGCTTCCTATCCTGAGGGGCCGGCTTTGCTTGTGCGCGCCGACTTCGGAGAGCTCCGTTTCTCGTAGGCGGGAACGCGGGCCACGTGGCGAGGAAATCCTGCCAACGCACGCGCGTGACGGGACGCCGCCGCAGGCCCGGGCCCACCACTCGCTGGCCTCGGTCCGAGCGCGGATCTTCCGCGGCCCACATGGACCGCTCGCCTTCCCGCGGCGGTTTTATTCTGCCATCAAGGCACAGTAATCGCGGGACGTGGGGGAGTGGGCGCAGTTGATCCCCACGTCCCCCCACGCCGCGCCTCCTCGGCTCCGCCGCACGATCTATAAGTAGGAGGAGGAGGGGGAGCGGCAGAGGCTCGCGCGCTCTCCCTCACTCCGCCCCCTTCTCGCCCTCCTTCTTCTTCTCTTCCCCGCAGCAGCTCTTTGCCACGCCGTTCCGCCGCCGCATCATCTTGCTTCTCGCCGCGCTGCCCCATGGCACTGTCAAGCTCGTGGGATGGCTCCAACGTCCATGAGGACCACGTTGCGTTCCTCCGCCAGACGCGACGCCTGCCCGGCGAGAACTTCGTTCGGGTTCGTCTAGCGCCGGAGAAGGAGATTTCGCCGGCACCGGAGGAAGGCGAGCGGGTGATCTTCCGCTCGCACTGCCTGCGCGGCTTCGGCCTTCGGGCGAGCGGGTTCCTCTGGGCTTTCCTCGAATTCTACAACCTCCAGCCGCATCACCTCACGCCCAACGCGGTGATGCTTCTGTCGGCCTTCGTCACGCTGTGCGAGGGCTTCCTTGGGGTCCTCCCCATGCTCGAGCTCTGGGCGGAATTCTTCCAGAGCAAACTCGGCACCGTCGTCGCGGGCGTGCCCGCCCCCTGCGGAGCCTTCATCGCCATGAGGCGGGCGAGCGAGAACAATCCGTTCCCGTCCATTTCGTTGATCCAGTCGGTGAAGGTTTGGCAGAAGTCTTATTTCTACGTGAGGAACGTCGCCCAGCAAGGCGACTACGTCAACCTGCCGGATTACGTAGCCGGCCCGCCGGCTGGGAGGCAGCCTTCATGGAGCTACCGGGCCAGGTCGCTGTCTCAGGCCGGGAACGCAGCCGTCTCCCGGCTTCGGGTGATGATCCAGTTGGAGGGCCTGACCGGAGCCGATTTGGTGGCCGCCTTTGTGGAGCGCCGGGTTCTTCCCCTCCAAAGCCGGCCTCACATGGTTTGTCAGATGAGCGGCCGCTTCGACCCATGCCGACTGAGCACCAGGGAGATGCCTCATGCAGAGGTCTCCTACATGGTGAACTATATCTCCAACTGCAAGCTCGTCGAGGATTGGCGGTACGGCAAGGGGCCATACTCTCGCGCCAACCCTCCGCCCGTCGTAAGTTTTTTCTTCTTTTCTTCCTTTTGTAGCCGGCCTCATGATAGCCGACTCTTGATCAGTTCGTTTGCCTTTTGCAGAACCCTCTTCTCCCGCCGACAGCCGGGGCCGCGGGGGTAGAGCGCCAGCTCCTCCCCGACCGCACGGTGGACGACGCCGACGACCCGGACTTGGGAGCGGCCGCCATGGAAGACGCCATCATGGGGGAAAGCGACGGGGCCGGAGGCGCGGGGCTCACGGCCGGCTTCGAGGACTGGCCGGATGATGCCGAGGTTGAAGTCACCCCGCGCCGCCAGCCGGCGCCTAATCATCAAAGCGCGAGCTCGTCCGCCGCGCCGGTTGCTGGCGGCGGCGCCCAGAAGCGCCGGGCCGTGTCGATCCTCTTCGGCAGCCGTCCGAAGAAGTCCAAGGCTTCCACAGCAGCGACCAAGCGAGATGAGGCGGCTGCGAAGGCGGCCCGCTTCCGCAAGGCGGTGAAGCAGCCGCAGGCGATCTTAGCGTAAGTCATCGAATGCTTGGATATATTTTTTGTTGTTCTTCCTTTTGATTGAAAACTCTTCAAAACCTTTCTTTGCTCGCCGGACAAGGCGCCGCTTTCCCTTGAGCGGGGTCCGGGCGGCTCCGTAGTCGGGCCGACTGGAGGGTCTTCAGGCTCCCACCGCATGGATCCCCGCGCCGACCTCAGGGAGGCCACGGAGCGGAACGCACAAGAGGCGCGGGAGGAGCGGGAGGTGGCGGAGCGAAGGGCCGCCCAGGCGATGAAGGAGCAGGCCGACGCAGCAGCCAAGGCTCGGATGGAGGGGCAGCTGTGGAGACGGAGGCGGAGGCTTCGCACAACCAGCCTCCGCTGCTAGCCATTCCCCTTCGTGCCGTGGCCCCCAACATTCCTGTGCCTCCGCTGGAGGAGGTCGACCAAGAACCGCCGGTGATGGAGCGGAGGGAGGACTCCGTGATCTTCGTGGAGAGGGCGCCGCCGGCAGCGCCAACCGGAGCGGGCCAAGGCGGCCAGTCGGCTGCGGCGCCAGAGCAGCCGGCTGGGGGTGAGCCGGAAGCGGGAGCCGGCCTCGAGGTGCAGCCGGCAGTGCGCCAGCGCGCAGGGGGAGGCACCGCTACGCCGGAGCCGCACCGAGCTTCGGGTGCCCGCTGGACGGCGGAGGCCTTGGAGGCGGCCAGCACCGGCACGTCCGAGTGGACTCCCAGCGGTGGGACGGGCGAGCTGAATGTGGCGGCCCAAGAGGTTCGGAACCGGCTTCAGGCCCAAGCCGCCTCGCTGCAGCAATACACCCAGGAGTTCCTTGCAACGCGGGCCGTCATCCGGGTGAGTCTTCTATCTTTGGTTGCTTTGTTCTCTTGATTTCTTCCGTGGGGGCGCGTCAGCGCACCCACTGGGTGTAGTCCCCGAGATTCGGGCCGACTGCTGAGCAGTCGGGTCGGATCTTCCTTGACGACTACCTTATTCTCGCCTCCTGTCTAATCTTCCAGGTGTATCATAACCTCCGCGCTGCCGCCTTCAACTCCCAGGCCCAGGAGCTGGGTCGGAGAACCGAAGACCTGATCAGCAGCCGGAGTACGTACTTGGTTTCGTTCATCTCCTGTGGGGGCGCGTCAGCGCACCCACTGGGTGTAGTCCCCGAGATTCGGGCCGACTGCTGAGCAGTCGGGTCGGATCTTTCCTGACGACTTCACCTTACTGGTTTTTCTTTTGTCTTTCGTGCTCGCAGAAGCCAACGCCGACTTAAGGGGGCAGCTCAGCGAGGCGCAGGCCGCCCTTCGTGCCAAGGAAACCGAGTACGACGCCTTGGTCCTGGAGCGTGACCGCCTGGCCAAGAAGCTGGCTGACCAGGAGGAGAGCCACAAGGCGGCTCTGAAGAAGGCGCGGGATAACGAAGCCGCCCTGAAGGCCGAGTTCGAGACTGAAGCGGCAGGCTGGGCTGAGACTAGGCAAGCGCTGAATGAAGGCTTCGGCCGTATTGAGGATTTGATCGACGGTAAGCCGCCTTCCTCGCTCCTTGCCTGCCCCTTGCCGCCTGACTTGTGTTCTGACTTGAGCTGCTTTTTATTCTCTGTGCAGACTACTTTCCAGGCTACTCCGTCCTCGCCGCCCAAACCATCGAGGCCCATCACGAAGCGCGCCGGCAGGCGGGGGCTGAAGTCGCACCGGATGTGAGTCGGTCGCTCGAAGAGCAACTCTTGGCGGTCCAAGCGCGGCTGCAGCCGGCTCATCGTATGCTCCGCCGCCTCCAGCGCGCCGGAGCGCAGGTGTTGGCCACCCTCTGGCCAAGCGAGGTGATTCCCTGCACCCCGAGTCAGACTGCCGACTGGCTGGAGGTTGCGGTTGGCCGCTTCGAGGCCTGGAAGGCGTCGGCGGCCCGGCTTGGAGCTGGGCGGGCGCTGGAGTTCGTCCGAGCTTGGTATCCGGGGCTGAACCTGGACCAGCCGCGCACCTGGCGGCTGGAGGCCGACGAGGAGCTAGCGGAGGTGCGGCCGGCTATCGCTCAGCGTGCATTGACAATCGCCGAGTGTACTGACATCAGCGTCTTCGCTCCCGAGATTAATGATGACGGCGTTGCCCAGCCGGAGGAGTGGTTCGGGCTGGATCCGGCGACGGGTGAAGACTCGGCAGAAGAAATCGCCTCCAGCGACGAAGGCAAAGACGACGAAGTAGAGGAAGACGAAGACGTCGAGCCGGCCGGTGGAACAGTCAGCCAGCCTCAGCCTGACCGTGCCTCCGGCAACGAGGCGCGCGCAAGCGCGCCCTCTGCGGGAGGCGGTGATCATGCCGAGGTTCGCCAGCCGGCCGCTCCTGCAGCCGGCACTGCCGTCTCCACCGACCTGCCGGGCTCTTCGGTCGCTCCACCGACTTAATCTGCCATCCTTGTTTTTTCCTGCTTGTTGCCTTCTGAACAATTTTATTAAGCTTCCGCAGTTCCACCCACTGGGGGTGTATCCAAACTATGTTGAATGCTGGCCTTTTGAAGGTCTTTTATGTAAATATTATCATGTGCATGTTTGGTTTCCATTCACGTATGCTTTTTATCCTTAGGCTATTTCCTTTGTCGTCTTCCACTTCTGGGAAGGCAAGTACTCGATCTTTCTTAGATTGGAGCGAGGTGAATGGAAGCCGGCCGGCCGGCTACTTTGGTAGCCAGTCGGCGGTGGGAGAAAAACCGGCTTTTGTTATATTAGTCTGTTAGTCCCTAGCCGTTTTTCGTGTGGGCACCCGTTCCTGCCCTTAACTCTTGCCAGCCGGACAGCCGGTTCTTCGAACTACGACTTTTGGCAAGAGAAGGCTTGGGAGCCGGCACACTACTTGTCTGACTGCGGGTAGGACTTCTAATATAACTCCAGGCGGCCAGTCCCCGGGCCGACTAGTCGAACCCGGTGCCGGACGGAAAAAAGTGAATGCAATGACAAAGCCATAAGCATGATACTTTTCATTTATAAACAAAAGATGGCAGTCCCCGAGCTCTCCTCGGGGGCCCTATTGTCTCGTACTTAGTACAAAAGTTAGCGTGATACATACTGCATTTCAGCTGTAAAACCTTCGGAGGAGGTTGGCGTTCCATGGTCGTTCCAACTCCTTGCCGGACTCGTCTCTCTTTCGTGCCTTCGGCTTCTGCGCGTCGATCAGGTCGTAGGTGTCGTTGCCTAAGGCTCTGCTGATGACGAAGGGGCCCTCCCAAGGGGCCGAGAGCTTGTGCTGGCCGGCTGTTCGCTGGATCAGCCGGAGCACAAGATCGCCCTCTTGGAAGGATCTTGGCTTGACCTTCCGGCTGTGGTAGCGGCGCAGGCCCTGCTGATAGATGGCAGACCGGCTGAGGGCTAACAGCCGGCTTTCTTCCAGCAGGTCGATGCCGTCTGCTCGTGCTTCCTTGGCCTCCGCTTTCGTGTACATGGTTACTCGAGGCGAGTCGAACTCGATGTCAGTTGGGATGACCGCCTCGGCACCATACACGAGGAAGAAAGGGGTGAAGCCGGTTGACTTGTTTGGTGTAGTGCGCAGACTCCAGAGGACAGCCGGCAGCTCATTGAGCCAACAGCCGGCTGAGCGCTCCAGTGGTACGATCAGTCGGGGCTTGATGCCGGAAAGGATGAGGCCGTTGGCTCGCTCGACCTGGCCGTTTGACTGTGGGTGGGCGACGGATGCTAGATCCAATCGGATGCCTTGCGTCGCGCAGAAACATGCCAAGGCTCCCTTGGCGAAATTTGTGCCATTGTCGGTGATGATGCTGTGTGGCACGCCGTACCGAGTTGTTATATCTGCGATAAATGTGACGGCAGTCGGCCCATTCAGCTTCTTGATTGGCTTTGCTTCAATCCATTTGGTGAATTTGTCCACGGCGACAAGCAGATGTGTCATGCCGCCGCGCGCCGTCTTGAATGGGCCCACCATGTCCAGTCCCCAAACGGCGAAGGGCCAGGTGAGGGGAATGGTCTTGAGTGCTGAAGCCGGCATGTGTTGCTTAGAGCTGAAGAGTTGGCACCCTTTGCAATGTTTAACTAACTCCTTGGCGTCATCCAAAGCAGTCAGCCAAAAGAAACCATGGCGGAAGGCTTTGGCGACGAGTGATCTTGAGGCCGCATGGTGGCCGCATTCTCCTTGGTGGATGTCTCTGAGGATTGCAATGCCCTTCTCTTGCTCGAAGCATCGCTGGAGGACTCCAGTGACACTGCGCTTGACGAGCTCTCTGTTGACGATTGTGTATGCTCCGGCTCGGCGTTGGACTTGTCTTGCCTCTACTTCGTCAGCCGGCAGATCTTGGTTTATTAGGAAGTTGAGGATGGATTGAGCCCATGACGGAGCTGCGACTTCTTCTATTGCCAAAACGGCTACTATGACCAGGGCGGGCGGGTAGTTCTGCTTCGAGGTAGACAGCACCTCGCTCAAATAATACACCGGCCTCTGGACCGGCTGGGCTCGGCCTTCTTCTGGGCATTGGACTACGATGACGGTGCTGACCACCCGGTTGGTTGCGGCAATGTAGAGGAGCATGGGCTCTTTCTCAGTCGGCGCCGCTAGGACTGGCGGTGTGGCCACCATCTTCTTCAGCTTGTGGAAAGCTTGGTCAGCTTGGTCATTCCACTCGAAGTGAGTGGTCTTCTTCATGAGGCGGTAGAGGGGGAGAGCTTTCTCTCCGAGCCGGCTGATGAAGCGGTTTAGGGAGGCCAAGCATCCGGTAAACTTCTGGACGTCTCGAAGTTTGGCGGGAATCGCCATTCTCTCAATGGCCTTGATCTTTACTGGGTTGCATTCGATGCCGTGTTCGGAGACCAGGAAGCCTAGGAGCTGGCCGGCTGGTACTCTGAACACGCATTTCTCGGGGTTAAGCTTGATTTGGAACTGGCGTAGGTTCTCAAATGTTTCCTTGAGGTCTTCCAGCAAGGTGCCGCGCTTCTCCGTCTTCACCACAATGTCGTCTACATAGACGTGGGCATTCCTGCCGAGTTGCTTGAGGAGGCACTTCTGCATGCAATGCTGAAAAGTGGCACCGGCATTTCTCAAGCCGAATGTCATAGTCAAGTAGCAGAAGGCTCCGAATGGCATGATGAAGGCGGTCTTCAGGCGGTCTGCCGGATCCAACTTTATCTGGTGATACCCTGAGTAAGCATCCAAGAAACTCAACAGCTCGCATCCGGCCGTGGAGTCTATCACTTGGTCAATCCTCGGCAGGGCAAAGGGATCTTTGGGGCAGGCCTTGTTGAGGCTCGTGTAGTCTATACACATGCGCCACTTGTTGTTCTTCTTTAGCACGAGGACCGGGTTGGCGAGCCACTCTGGGAAGAAAACTTCCATAATGAAGCCGGCTACCAGAAGCCGGGCTATCTCCTCTCCCACAATCCTGCGTTTCTCCTCTGACAGTCGGCGGAGGGGTTGTTTGACTGGCTTTGTGTCTTCTCGGACGTGTAGTTTGTGCTCGGCGAATTCCTTCGGGACGCCCGGCATGTCCATGGGGGACCATGCAAAGATGTCCCGATTCTCACAGAGGAAATCGGCGAGCTCGCCTTCCTATTTGCTGTTTAGGTTTGCCCCGATGACGGCAAACCTCTCTGGGTGCTCGGGGTCAAGAGGTATCTTCTTCGTCTCCTTGGCTGGCTGGAAAGATCCTTGAGCATCATGCTCCTTGGGATCGGGGGACAAGGCCGACTGCTTGCCGGCTATGGCCACGACTCGGTCCAACATCTTCTTTCTTCGGCAATCACAAGGGACTCGGCCAGCCGGCTGGCGGCTGCTGCGCACTCAGAGGACTTCTTGTAATCGCCGGCTACGATGATGACGCCTTTGGTGCTTGGTATCTTCATCTTGAGGTATGCATAGTGGGGAACTGCCATGAATTTGGCCAAGGCAGGTCGGCCAAGCAATGCATGGTAAGGGCTCTCCAGGTCCACCACTTCAAACCAGATCGCTTCCCGGCGGAAATGCTCCTTGTCCCCAAAAAGTACATCAATCTTGATCTTGCCAATGGGGGCGCAGGACAGGCCGGGTACGATGCCATGGAACACTGTTCGAGTAGGCATGAGTTGCTTTGTCTTGACGTTCAGCTTCTCCAGGGTGTCGCGGTACAAGATGTTGATGATGCTCCTGCCGTCTATCAACACACGGGAGATGCTGGCGGCGCGTCTGTCCATTGCAAGGGTGGCATCCAGAATCAACGCATAAGAGCCGGGAGATGGCATCACCTCTGGGTGATCGGCCCGGCTCCAGCTGATAGGTTTTTCTGACCAGTGCATGTGCTCGGCGGGGTTGGCAGCAACCATGCTGACTTCCTGGTTCTCTCGGTGTTTGCTGCCCCAGTCTTCGGGCTGGCTTGTAAAGACGATATAGGCGGCATGCTCATCGGGGAACTCATCATGCACGGCTCCGACTGCGCGCCGAGCGGCCGGCGCCGGCGGAACCGGAGGTGGCGGGCCGGCAGGCGGAGGCGGTGCGAGCCCTTCGCCTTTGGAGATTCGGGTGAGCCATTGGCACTTCCGGGTTGTGTGGTTGGACGGCTTCACGCCGCTGTGGAACTTGCACGGGGCGTCGAGAGTTTGCTCGTAGGAGAAGGCCGGCTGCCAAGCCGGCCTGCCGCCCTTGGGTTTCTTGGGCGCGGGCTGCCCTTCGGGCGGCACGTCTTCAACTATGGCCACCTGCCGACTGGCAGGAGGCGGCGCGGGGCCCTTGCGCTTGTGGTCGTTCAAGTGTGGGCGTCGGCCGGAATCCCTAGCTGGCGTCTTGGGCACCGGGTTGAGTACATTTCCGGACGCGTCTACCCGGAGCTCGGTCTTCATTGAGGAGTCAGCGGTGGCGTACTTGTCTGCTATGTCCAGAAGCTCGTCGAGGGTAGTCGGCTCGTCGTAGAGAAGCTTGTGCTTGAGGAGGGTGCCTTCTCGGCACCCGGCTGTGAAGTATTCTATGGTTTGCACCTCGTGCACCCCTTCGCAAGAGTTGGGGAGCTCGGCCCAACGCGTGAGGTAGTCGCGAGTTGACTCGGCGGGGCCTTATACGCACAAGGAGAGCTGTCTGGGCTTGGGAGCCCGCTTGTAGGTGCTGGTGAAGTTGCGGACGAAGGCTTCTGTGAAGTCTAGCCAGCTATTGATGCTGCGTGGTTTGAGGCTGTTGAGCCAGGTCCGTGCCGTGCCTTGCAGCATGAGGGGCACGTACTTCACGGCAACGCGCCGGTTGCCGTTGGCTATGCTAACCGCTGTGGAGTAGTCGATCAGCCAATCTTCTGGCTTCACGGAGCTGTTGTACTTGGGCGTGTCTCTTGGGAGCGAGAACCCTTTGGGGAAGGGCTCATCGCGGATGCGGGGGCCGAAGCAAGGCGGACCGACATCGCCTTCTTCCAGCGCCAGGGATCGCGCCAGGCGGTCGATCCGATGGCGGGCGTCGTTTTCGCCGACTCCTTCGCGGTGACCTAGTCGGCCGCTGAGAGTCCGATGCACCACTGGCGGAGGGGTGGGATATCTCTCTCCATGGGGCCGAGGCGGAGGCGGGTTGCCCTGCCACTCCACGGCCCGAGGGTGGCCTTCTGCGTCTCGCTCGATGGAGATCCGGGTTTGGCTTCGGTTGGCAGCCGGCTCTTTCTCGCGCCGCGCGCGGTCTCTACCCGCAGTAGCGTCCGGGACGTCGCGCTGTGATCTCGACGCAGGGGTGGGCTTTCCGCGCGAGCGTCGGCTTCGTGCCGCTACGCCGCTGCATCGATCAGCTGCTGGATGCGTCGGGTCATGTAGGGGAGTTCTTCGGCCCCCAGTCCGTCTAGCTCGTCTACGGCCGCATGGGCGGCGCGCAGGTTCTCGAGTGGAGTGGCGTAGACTGGGCGGTCGACTCCTAACATGTCGGCAACGACAGCGCCGCGCTGTCTGACAACGCCGACCCGGCTGGGCCCGCCTGGGGGCGGCGTGCCAAAGGCGGCGCGGTCAGCCTCTCATCGATGGGCCTCAGCGAGGCGTCTCATGGAAACCAATTTCGGGCCTTCCGCGAGGAGGACGAGGCGGCGAGCCTCCAGTGCTTCAGCGTCGGCGTCGGCCAGGAGGGGGATGGACAAGTTGTGGACCGCCGCGTGCGGGGCGTCGTGGGCGCTCTCGTCAGCAACGCCGTCGTGGCCGATGACCATCACCTCGGTGGTGACATCGTCGCAGCCATCGGCTCGGGGAAGCGGGTCGTTGTAGATCGTGACGTTGGTGGGGAAGGTGTCAAACGAGGCCATGTCGGAGTCGACAGGCATCGGATCGGTGGAGCCAACCGACTCCAAGTCCACAGCAGGCTCGCCGGAGACATGGAGCCGGCCGAGGAGGTTGACGAGGTGGTCGGTGCCCGCATCGGAGGCGAGCTCGTCAGAGATGAGGGTCTTGTCGAGGAGATCAGCGAGGCTGCTCACTGCGCAGGCGTTGGTGACGCCTTGCAGCACGTCGTGGCAAGCGCCATCGGGCGTACCGGGCTGGCTACGCTCGCGGGGGAGGAAGAGGGTTCCCGTCCAGAACAGGTTTCCGGACGACGGTGCACCTAGCCCCACGGTGGGCGCCAAATGTCGGGTGGTAGGTGCGACATATGCCAGCGGGTGGCTTGTCATTGTGTGAGCCAGTAAAACATCGCCGGTGCCTGGAAACGGGATGAGGCGAAGACATGCAAGCCGGCGAATCTTACCCAGCTTCGAGGATCTCCGTGGAGATAACACCCCTACTGCTGCTCTGCGGGGTCTCCGCATGATCACTAGATGAACAAGTAGCTACACGATGCTCCTTGAGCTGTTTGGAGAGAGGAGGAAGAAGGGCTCTGCTTGCTCTCTTTTCCTCCCTACGTGGTGTCTAAAACTAGCAGGGATCAACCCTTTGCATGGGTGTCCCGGGGGGTTTATATAGGCCTACCCCCCGGGGGTACAATGGTAATCCGGCTGGGCGTGGGGCCCAGCCGTCTGTGTCTTCGCTCTCCGGCTTCTGCGCCGGCTGCTGGGGCCCTCCGGCTGGTGGGTCCCGCCGGCTGCCGGCTCCCTGGTCGACAGGCAGGCCCCACTGTCCAGGGCCTTGTCGGTGGCTGGTTACTGTTGCTCAATCTTGGTGACGAGGGCTTCGCCGAGGTAAGCATGGATACAGTGCTGCCGTCCGGCGGGTGACCACTGTAGCCTCACCGCGTCTTGTCTCCTTAATGGGGCGTCTCCTTCGAGGGGGTGGCAAGCCGGCTGGAGAGAGCCGGCTCCGTCTCGGGCCGACTGGGGGAGGCCAGGCCGCCTTCAGGTGTCTCTCTGCCTGAAGGGGCCCACCGCCCGTGGGCCGTACTGGTAGCCCGTCATGGATGACATCAGGGTCAGTGTGGCAACAGTGCCGCGCCGGACGGGTCATGGCCACCCGTACGGCGCACTGTGCCAGGCGCGCTCCGGGATTCGGAGGTGGCATGCTTCACTGTAGCCACGCCCCGTCACATCGCCGTTATGTGGATGCAGACTTCGGGGGTACGGTCTTGACCGCTTTATGGGAGCCGGCTCCTTGGAGTCGGCCTTCTCGTAGCCGGCTCCTCGGAGCCGGCCCTCCCGCGGCTTTCTTCATGAGGGCTGAAGTCGGGCCGCCTTCCAATAGCCGGCCTGGGAGACAGCCGGCCAGGGGAAGGCGGCCCCATGTCTTGGATTCTTAAGAGCCGGATCGGCTCATAATTTTTTCAGAAAGGCCAGGGGGAGCCGGCTAGGCTACCCGTGGTCACTTACTCCGACAATTTATTCCTTCAAACAGGTGGTTAGAAACAGTCTTGCTACCTTTTCCCATTATGAAATTGGAATGCTTATATTTGTGAGTCTATGCTTCAACTAGTGCCGCTTTTAGAATAATCACACTTTCAATATCTATGCAAACAGGGATGCTCGATTTTAGTGGAACTGCACAAAAAGTCCAACTGGTTCAACATTAGGAGCATGTTTTTTTCCAAACCTTTATATCCAATTGGTGGCACTATGAGCTGTTCATTATGAAGGTACATGGTTTGCTACTATCTTGCTACTCTTTTTGTACTGTCATTAGATAGTAATACTAGTGGTTTGCATGTGAATTTATTGGTAGGGTGGACCTACATTGGAGGTGCAGGACATGATTCAATGATTGGATGCTCAATTATGGTTGTATTGATTTCACCTCTTCCATCACTGCGAAAATGGATATCCTTGGTCTGATGAAGAATAGGCGCTATATTTCTGCTCTGAACCAGCAAATCAATTCAGTACGAAATTGTCCAGGGCAAAACATAACTGTACCAGATTGTCCAGTGCAGAACATGACAGATGCTAAGTGGAAGAGACATGTTTAAACCGAAAATACAAGGTGTGGTATATGTTTACTAGCTGCTTGATATTTGTGCAGACAGAGATGTCTGCCCTCTGCTATTTGGCAAACAAACAAAGTGTCCGCAATTTTGGTTGAACTGCACAAGAGAATAGTATAGTCATTGCATGCAGTGCCATTTGAAAATAGACACAGAAAGATTCGATAGTCACTTCATGGACTGTAGAAAAGTAGTATTGTACTATTTATTGGCCAACACTAGGTGCTTCATTGCTTTGGTATGATTATACAATGGGCATCATTTTGCCTAAGTTAAAGTTTGTATTCTGAAAATAGTCTCGCGGTGTGATCGAGAGAAGACCAAATCATATTGCAGTGGATGTTCCTCCATCATGTGTGGTTCATTCTCATGGTTCCAGCTGTTCGTGAAACCACTTACGTTTGCAAGAGGAATTGTAGACTTCACAAACAAATTTGTCTTTCAGTCTGTACTGAATGTTGGCCAAGAGAAGCATCCATGTTAGTAGGAAGAACAAATGTTTTTTCTAGATCTCCGCTTTTGGAGCTACATATTTGTATATGATCTTTGAATCATTGAGATGCATTAACATGTTGATCTTATGTATGGGAATCGTACTAGTTAGTTTTAGTTGCGATGCAAGATCCGAAGTGGTTGATCTTTGCTTTTGGAGCTACATATTTGTATATGATCTGTGAATCATTGAGATGCATTAATAGTTAGTTATTTCTGTTCGCTCAGTGTTTACAAGTTACTGATCGATCACTAGCTAGCCTACAAATGCGCTCCTGGCAGTTTTATTTGCGACGCAAGATGCGAAGTGGCAGTTTTTTGAATAAAAATGCCTACCTCTAAAGAAACTGACAGGCTACACTATCGATCCTACACGGATAAAAATGCCTACCTCTGAAGAAACTGACAAGCTACACTATCGATCCTACACGGATAAATAGAGGATCACGCACGTACTACCTCCTTTCTGGTTTGCAGGGCTCAATTCAAGAAACGACCTACTCGATCCTACACGAATAAATAGCGGATCACACATGTACTAGTACCTCCTTTCCAGTTTGCAGGGCTTAATTCAAACCTCTCACCAACCAAGGTACTCCCTCCGTCCGGGATTTATTAGTCCCGTGAGCAAAGCAGCAAGACCAAGGCATGGCAATAATTAACGGCATGCAGAAGTTTAAGCCTAATTAATTCCAGCGATTTAAGTGGCTGCATGCGTGCCCTCGGCTGTGACTCGTTGCATGTTGCTTCGCGTACTGCCTGCGAGCGATTCTGAGTGCCTGCTTGCAGCCGGCCGTAATTAAGGCAGCTAACTGATGTGAAAAAAGATACGCTTTAAATCCGTGGAATCATTATTGACAAGGAGGGAGATGATTCGAGTGCACTCGTTTGACCGCCATGCCGGCGTGCGACCTAGACGGGACGGGACATCACAGTCATAATTTCAGTTTTTCTAGTTTTCCACGGCAAGCTGGCGCGCTAAGCCATTATGCATTGAATTCCGATGACCATCGCGCTACCTTCCGCCTATAAGTACTGTTTCCTGGCCTTCTCAGGTGCCACCATGACCCAACTCGCCATATCCTCATAAGCCCCCACTGGCCCGACGTCGCTCGCCACGTCCGCCATGCCCTCGCCCGTCCGTGGTAGGCGACGCCGGAGGCGGTCACCATCAGAACTAGTGTTCGGTTTTTCACCGGAAGGCAGACGGAGGGAGGAGGCATTCTATCTTTCTTTAGATGGCAATGCGGAGATCGAGGAGTTGTTGGAGCGCGACCGCATGGCGGAGGAGCAGGAGTTGTTGGAGCGCGACTGCCTAGCGGAGGAGCAACGTATCGCCGATTTGCGCCGCCAGCGGGACATGGAGCAGCAGCGCACCGACGCTCTGAGTCGCGAGCAGAGCGCCCGCAACTGGGCCGACTACGTTGAGGCCGACGCCCGGCAAATAGCCCTGGAGGCTGTCGGGCACGCACGCGTTCGCGATGCCGATTTTTACTATCAGCTCGTCAAGTGGGTTTCCTGCTTGGAAGCCGAAGCTTCGGTGGACCACGCCGGCATGGAAAGGGCCAACGCGTGTGAGCAATGCGCCCTATCGCACCCCTGGCAAGTCCGAGGCGAGGCGGAGGACGCCGGTGTCGGCGTTTAGCATGGACAGCAGATGGCGGCCGGCATCGTCTAGTTAGCTAAGAGTAAGTTAGTACTTGTACGCTACTAGAGTGTTAGTGGGAGTAGATAGTTAACTTGGCTATGATGGTTGTCAACGTGGAAGTTCAGTACTCTATATGTGGATCAGACCTGTTACTTTCCTCTGAATGTTGAACTTTCCATTTGAATGTATGGAATGGGCTGTTATTTTTTTAAATGGGTTGTATTTGTCCTCCACGGTTTAGAGGCTGACTTGTGGGCCTAGCAAGTTGACGCGTACACAATCAGGAGATGATTGTACGTGGAGAGGATGACAGCAGGGACCCGCCAAGGTCATGGCAGTATGCAAGCAAGTGCCTCCTTATTTCAAGCCAATAAAAAATGGCTCCTCCTAGTGGATTTCTGACATCTGGGTCCCATGCCATTGTCAACGTAGTCAATAAACGAGAGAATTGTACAACGAGCGGCTGACACTAGGGACCCAGCAGCTCGCCCAGTTATTTTTGTTTTGGGTTAATTTGATAAATGCCACTCCAAATCTGGTGTATCCGAGAAATGCCACTGCAATTTCCAAACTTTGAAAATGCCATTTCTAGTGGCATTTTTCGAAGTCTGGAGTGGCGTTTTTCAAAGTTTGCAAACTGCAGTGGCGTTTTTCAAAGTTTGCAAAATTGCAGTGGCATTTTTATGAATCACCATAATTGGAGTGGCATTTATCTAATTTGTTTTTGAGATGGAAGCAGGGTGTCGACTGGGCTGTGCGGGACACTCTGGCCTTTCTAGACAGCCTTTTCTTTTATGTTTACCACAGACCAGCCCATTAGTTTTTTTTCTTTCTGAAAATGGCTAGCCCAGTTCTTTTGTGATTTGTCAAGTAAGTCCCTTTATCAGGCCTGTTGGGCTGCAAATCTTTCAAGATGAGGAGAGCTTCATTCGGCTGGCCGAGAAAATGGCCTATCAGTAATGAGAAATGGGTTGTACATTTTTAAAACACATCAAACCGGCAATTATTTTCAAATATCTTTTTTTCATTTCGAGATTTTAAATTGCATTGATTTTTATGCATGGATAATTTATTGGATTTTATATTGATATACATTTATTTTTAAAATCAGTCTGAATGTGACTCGAAATTTCGGGATTAAAAACAGTTCAGATCGCACCGACATATGCAAAATTTCGTATAATTTTTTAACCGTGGCCACAATATGAGCTGTAATGCTAACATAAAGAATATGGGCTCCAAAAAACCCCATAAGAATTAGCAAATGGGTTGTAAATTATTTGAAATAATGGCAGATGGGCTGTATGCTATTTTCCACAGATTTGAGGCTTTCCACAGATGGCTTGTATACTGTTGGATGTCCATCCAACGGCCGTCGTGCTTCTTCAATCTCTGCTCTTCCTGCTCCAGCCGCTCAAACAAGTGCCGGCGGGACTGCCTGCTCCCTCCTCCCCGCGGCCGGCTGTGCTGCCGCGTAGACCTCACCGCCCCACCGTACTCTCATCGCTGGCCTAGCCATCCCTCTACTCACCCACACCTGCTATTATTCTCCGACGACGGCAGACGAACCAGTAAACCCTTGTACAGTCGTACTCCCCTCCACGTGGGAAACAAAAACAACGGCCGAGGCTTCCCTGCCTCCGTGTCGTTCCCTTCCTAGGCCTCGCCGTCGTCCACCGTCCTGGTGCTCTCGGCGTGGCGTGGTCAGCGTGGTCAACGACCGACATGCATGGACTGTACGTGGAGAGGCTGACAGCTGGGTCCACGACCACACGGAAGGAAATGCCTCCTTATTACGCGCAAAATAATGATTTCCTCCACCTGACATCTGGGACCCACCGAAATGGCCTCTGTATTTCGCGCAAAAAACGTTACCGCCGCTGACAGCTCGGACCCACCAGCTATATCTTCGCACGCAAGGAAGTGCCTCCTTATTACGCACAAAAAAATGAATACTCCCCCTGCTAGCTGGGACCCAGTATAGTGGGCCTACTAAGTTGACGGGGACGAAGGGCTTTGTCAACTTAGTCAATATGCACGATTCTAGCTCGACTGACCATACGATGTCCATCCAACGGCCGTAGTGCTTCTTCAACCTCTGGTCTTCTTGCTCCAGCCGCCCAAAGCAGCGCCGGTTGTGCCGCCTGCTCCTGCCTCCCGTAGCCGGCTGTGCTGCCGCGAAGGCCTCACCGCCCCCATACTACTCCCACCGCTGGCCAAGCCATCCCTCCACTCCACTCACCCACACCCCCTGTTATTCTGCGGCGATGGCAGCGTAGCCGAACCAGTGAACCCTCGTACTCCTCTCCGCGTGGGCATCCACTGCTGCATCTTCCCCGGCTCCGCGTCGTCCCCTTCCTAGGCCTCGCCGTCGTCCACCGCCGTGGTGCTGTCGGTGCGGCGTGGTCAATGTGGCCAACGACCGAATTCCATTGGAAGAATACTGTACGTGGAGAGGCTGACAGCTGGGTCCACGACAGCCGCAAGGAAGTGCCTCCTTATTACTCGGAAAATAATTATGCCTCCACCTGACAGCAGGGACCCACCGGACGCCCACCAGTATATCATGAAAAAAACGTTTGCCCCTGACTGCTGGGACCCACCCAACAGGCCACCATATTTCGTGAAAAAAACGTTCCCCCTGCTGTCAGCTCAGACCCACCGAAAGTGCCTCCTTATTATGCACAAAAAAATGAATACCCCCTGCTAGCTGGGACCCACCTTGGTGGAAGGCTGACTTGTGGGCCTACTAAGTTGATGGGGACGGAGGGCTTTGTCAACTTAGACAATATGCACGATTCTTGCTCGAGTGACCGTACGATGTCCATCCGACGGCCGTAGTGCTTCTTCAACCTCTGGTCTTCTTGCTCCAGCCGCCCAAACCAGCGTCGGTCGTGCCTCGTGCTCCTGCCTCCCGTGGCCGGCTGCGATGCGGCGGAGGCCTCACCGCCCCCTACTACTCCCATCGCTGGCCAGGCCATCCCTCTACTCACCCACACCCCCTGTTATTCTGCGGCGACGGTAGCCTCACACCGCAGCGAACCAGTGAACCCTCGTACTCCTCTACGCGTGGGCATCCACTGCCGCGTCTTCCCCGGTTCTGTGTCGTCCCCTTCCTAGGCCTCACCGTCATCCACCGCCCTGGTGCTCTCGGCGCGGCGTGCTCAACGTGGTCAAGGAACGGCTTCCATCGGACGTGGACTGTACGTGGAGAGGCTGACAGCTGGGTCCACGGCCGCAGCAAGGAAGTGCCTCCTTATTACGTGCAAAAAAATTATTCCTCCACCTGACAGCGGGGACCCACCGGACAGGCCACCGTATTTCACGAAAAAAACGTTTGCCCCTGACTGCTAGGACCCACCAGCTACATCTTCGCACGCAAGGAAGTGCCTGACAGTCGGGACCCACCTGGTCGAAGCGTACGTAGCGTTGTCATTCTGGTCGCGAACGTGTACGTACATATATACTGGTAGATGTAGAGGCGCGCACGTGTCGTAGTAGAGGCGCGCACGTAGCATGTACACGTACGTACAGCGGCCAAGGTGCAAGAAAGAAAATACGGCCACGTATGTGTACATACGAGCGGGGTCTCGAATGCCTACTCACGCATACGTACAGCCAGGGCTCGTGTACATGGTTGGGTTGGAACGGAGAAACAACATCGTCGTCGTGTTCATGGGGAGGCAACGGAATGCGTCGTGTTCATCGGGAGGGCTTGGACGGAACAGGTGATGGAAACGAGGCCTGGCGTACCGCAGAACGGAGGAAACGGCCTTGTGTTCGACCGGCCACGTTCGAAACGGGATCCTGTTGATGGGGAGGGGTCTGGGGTACCGCAAAACGGAGGAAACAGACCTCCTAAGGTCGAAACGGGGGTCCTGTTGATCGGGAGGGGTGTGGCGTACCGCAAAACGGAGGAAACGGACCTCCTACGGTCGAAACGGGGGTCTTGTTGATCAGGAGGGGTGTGGCGTACCGCAAAACGGAGGAAACGGACTTGTGTTGGAGCGCTACGGTCGAAACAGGGGTCCTAATCATCGGGAGGGGTGTGGCGTACCGCAAAACGGGACTCCACGGGATACTGTTCATCTCCACCGTCGACCTCCTCCAGCCTCCACGGGCTCCTGTTCATCCAGCCTCCACGGGCTCCTGTTCATCCAGCCTCCACCGCGCGCTACTCCACCGGCTACTGTTCAACCACCCCTCCACCATCTACTGTTCATCCAGCCCTCCACACCACGGGGTCCTGTTCAACCACCCCTCCACGGGCACCCCTCCACCGTCTACTGTTCATCCAGCCCTCCACACCACGGGGTCCTGTTCAACCACCCCTCCACTGTCTACTATTCATCCAGCCCTCCACACTGTCGGTGCGGAACGACACCTATGGGATCACAAGAATCCCTACTACGGTTGCGGGGCACGGGGTCGTGAGAAGAGCGGATCAAACAGATAGCACACGGTTTGTTTATCCAGGTTCGGGCCGCGAGGATGCGTAAAACCCTACTCCTGCTTTGGTGGATTGTATATTTGTGTTCTTGAGCTAGCTATGGGGCGTGAGGAGCTCCAAAAAGCCGAATCCTCCTCCTGGTTGCCTCGGGCCTCCTTTTATAGGAAAAGGGGTGGCCACAGTGGCACACAAGAGGTGGAAAGGGAACAGTGATGCGAGGTTATCCCTCGCATTACATGACAAGGCGCATTTAATGCATCCTGCTTAGGTGTCCTTGCTTTATCGGGGACGGGGGAGGGACCTGTCTCTCCATCGCTGCTCCCTCTCATGTCGACACGCGCCCTGGCCAGCGGCACCCGCGGTGCCATGTAGGCAGGCAGGCAGCTGAGGTGGCGCAGTGGTGGGTCTCCACGAAGATCCGCATGCCGCCACGCAGGTGCCTGCCCAGCTGGTTGGGTCGGCAGCTGCATGCGAACGGCGGTGGACGTTTGACTGGCATGGGCCTGATGGTGGCCCTACGGGTGTTCTTGGCAAGGGCCTTGCCGGGGCCCCGGCAAGGGTCCTGCCGTGGCGCCTGCTGTCATCCCTGGCAAGGCTCTTGCCGGGGGCCTTGTGGTCCTCCTTGGCTGGGATCCCGCCAAGGATCATCATCTTCTAAAGGGTGTATCTGATCTTGAATGTCTTCACAAAGATCCGCATGCCACCACGGGGATGTCTCCCAAATCCTTGCCCCATGGGGGCAGTGGACTCAAGGGTGACTCACTCCGTAGGTGTGGGGCGAGCTGCCACGGCAAGGGTCTTGCCGAGGGGTCCGCTTCGTCCCCTTTGCTCTTTGTGGTCTTGGTCTTGGCGTCGTTCTGCTTCTCCTAAGCTTCGGTCTTACCTTGGCTCACCTCCCTTGCCTTGCTCAGTGTGGTGGTGCCCGTGGCTCAAACTGCCCGTGCACAGTTATAGGGGTACAAAAAGTGTACCCCTCTTTTTGTACACCGACACACACCACGGTGTCCTGTTCATCCACCCCTCCACGGGCACCCATCCACCGTATATTGTTCATCTAGCCCTCCACCACACCACGGGGTCCTGTTCATCCAGAGGCAACGCCACCGCTCACTGTTCATCCAAACCCCCCCCCCCCCCCGCAACGCTCACCGTTCATCCCATCGATCGGCTTCAGTTAGCAGCAGTAGCGAAGGAATCGCTCGATCGGTGTCGGGTGGTAGGTGCGACATATGCCAACGGGTGGCTTATCATTGTGGGAGCCAGTAAGACGTCGCCGGTGCCTGGAAACGGGATGAGGCAAAGACATGCACGCCGGCGAATCTTACCCAGCTTCGGGGCTCTCCGAGGAGATAACACCCCTACTACTGCTCTGCGGGGTCTCCACATGATCACTAGATGAATGAGTAGCTACACGATGCTCCTTGAGCTGTTCGGCGAGAGGAGGAGGAAGGGCACGGCTCGCTCTCTTCTCCTCCCTATGTGGTGTCTAAGACTAGCAGGGATCAACCCTTCTGCATGGGCGTCCCGGGGGGTTTATATAGGCCTACCCCCCGGGGGTACAATGGTAATCCGGCTGGGCGTGGGGCCCAGCCGTCTGTGTCTACACTCGCCGGCTTCTGCGCTGGCTACTGGGGCCCGCCGGCTGGTGGGTCCCACCGATTGCTAGCTCCTTGGTCGACAGGCAGGCCCCACTGTCCAGGGCCTTGTCGGCGGCTGGTTACTGTTGCTCAATCCTAGTGACGAGGGCTTCGCCGAGGTGGGCGTGGCTACAGTCCCGCCGTCCGGCGAGTGATCGTTGTAGCCTCACCGCGTCTTGTCTCCTTAATGGGGCGTCTCCTTCGAGGGAGGTGGCAAGCCGGCTGTGGGGAGCCGGCTCTATCTTGGGCCGACTGGGGGAGGCCTGGCCGCCTTCGGGTGTCTCTCTGCCCGAAGGGGCCCACCGCGTGTGGGCCGCGCTGGCAGCCCGTCGTGGATGACATCAGGGTCAACGTGGCAACAGTGCCGCGCCGAACGGGTCATGGCCACCCGTACGGCGCACTGTGCCAGGCGTGCTCCGGGATTCGGGGGTGGCAGGCTTCACTGTAGCCATGCCCCGTCACATCGCCGTTATGTGGATGCAGACTTCGAGGGTACGATCTTGACCGCTTTGTGGGAGCCGGCTTCTTGGAGTCGGCCTTATCGCGGCCGGCTTCTCGGAGCCGGCCCTCTCGCGGCTTTCTTCATGAGGGCTAAAGTCGGGTTGCCTTCCGATAGCCGGCCTGGGAGACAGCCGGCAAGGGGAAGGCGGCCCCGTGTCTTGGTTTCTTGAGGGCCGAATCGGCTCGTAATTTTTTCAAAAGGGCCAGGGGAGCCGGCTAGGCTACCCATGGTTATTTACTCCGACAGTAGTCCCCGAAGCTGATCGAGCTTCGAGGCTGACAAAGGGACGAGAAGCTAGGTCAGCTTCCTATCCCGAGGGGCCGGCTTTGCTTGTGCGCGCCGTCTTCGGAAAGCTCCGTTTCTCGTAGGCGGGAACGCGGGTCGCCCTGCGAGCCGACCGCGCGCCATTCCGCAGGCCACGTGGCAAGGAAATCCTGCCAACACACGCGCGCGACGGGGCACCGCCGCAGGCCCGGGCCCGCCACTCGTACGCCTCGGCCCGAGCGCAGATCTTCTGCGGCCCACATGGACCGCTCGCCTTCCGGCGGTGGTTTTATTATGCCATCAGGGCACAATAATCGCGGGACGTGGGGGAGTGGGCGCAGTTGATCCCCACGTTCCCCCACGCCACGCCTCCTCGGCTCCGCCGCGCGGGTCTATAAGTAGGAGGAGGAGGGGGAGCGGCAGAGGCTCGCACGCTCTCCCTCACTCCGCCCCTTCTCGCCCTCCTTCTTCTCTTCGCCGCCGCAGCAACCCATTGCCGCGCCATTCCGCCGTCGGGCCTCTCGGTTCCTTTGGTCCTGCCGCAGCGGGGTCGCGCGTGTCACCGCCATCACTTCGTCTTGCTCCCCGCCGCATCGCTCCCATGGCGCTGTCGAGCTCGTGGGATGGCTCCAATGTCCACGAGGACCACGTCGAGTTCCTCTGCCGGACGCGGTGCCTGCCGGGTGAGAACTTCGTGCGGGTTCGTCAAGCGCCGGCGAGGGAGATTTCGCTGGCACCGGAGGAGGGCGAGCGGGTGATCTTCCGCTCGCACTGCCTGCGCGGCTTCGGCCTCCCGCGAGCGGATTCCTTCGAGCCTTCCTTGAATTCTACCACCTCCAGCCGCATCACCTCACGCCCAACACGGTGATGCTGCTGTCGGCTTTCATCACCCTGTGCGAGGGCTTTCTTGGGGTTCTCCCCACGCTCGATCTCTGGGGGGGATTCTTCCAAAGCAAGCTCGGCACCGTCATCACGGGCGTGCCCGCCCCCTGTGGAGCCTTCATTGCCATGAGGCGGGCGAGCGAGAACAATCCGTTCCTGTCCATCCCGCTGATCCAGTCGGTGAAGCTCTGGCAGAAGTCCTACTTTTACGTGAAGAACGTCGCGCAGCAAGGCGACTACGTCAACCTGCCGGCTTACGTAGTCGGCCCGCCGGCTAGGAGGCAACCTTCGTGGAGCTACCGGGCCAGGTCGTTGTCCCAGGCCGGGAACGCAGTCGTCTCCCGGCTTCGGGTGATGATCCAGTCGGAGGGCCTGACCGGAGCCGACTTGGTGGTCGCCTTCGTGGAGCGCCGGGTACTTCCGCTCCAAGGCCGGCCTCACATGATTTGCCAGATGAGCGGCCGCTTCGACCCGTGCCGGCTGAGCACCAGGGAGATGCCTCATGCAGAGGTGTCTTACATGGTGAACTACATCTCCAACTGCAAGCTCGCCGAGGATTGGCGATACGGCAAGGAGCCGTATTCCCGCGCCAACCCTCCGCCTGTCGTAAGTTTTTTCTTCTTTTCTTCCTTTTTGTAGCCGGCCTCATGATAGCCGACCCTTGATTAATTGGTTTGCCTTTAGCAGAACCCTCTTCTTCCGCCGACAGCCGGGGCCGCAGGGGTAGAGCGCCAACTCCTCCCCGACCGCACGATGGACGACGCCGACGATCCGGACCTAGGAGCGGCCGCCATGGAAGACGCCATTGTGGGGGAAGGCGACGAGGCCGGAGGCGCGGGGCTCGGGGCCGGCTTCGAAGACTGGCCGGACAACGACGAGGTCGAAGCCGCCCCGCACTGCCAGCCGACGCTTGATCATCAAGGCGCGGGCTCGTCCGTCGCGTCGGCTGCCCGTGGCGGCGCGCAGAAGCGCCAGGCCATGTCGACCTTCTTTGACAACCGGCCGAAGAAATCCAAGGCTTCCACGGCGGCGACCAAGCGGGATGAGGCGGCCGCGAAGGCGGCCCGCTTCCGCAAGGCGGTGAAACAACCGCAGGCGATCTCGGCGTAAGTCGTCGAACGTCTTGCATATTTTATATATATAGTTTTTTGTTGTTGTCCTTTTCGACCAAAGCTTTTCTAAACCTTTCTTTGCTTGCCGGACAGGGCGCCGCTTTCCCTTGAGCGAGGTCCTGGCGGCTCCGTAGTCGGGCCGACTGGAGGGTCCTCAGGCTCCCGTCGTGTGGATCCCCGCGCCGACCTTAGGGAGGCCACGGAGCGGAACGCACGGGAGGTGCGGGAGGAGCGGGAGGCGGCGGAGAGAAGGACCGCCCAGGCGACGAAGGAGCAGGCCGACGCGGCGGCCAAGGCCCGGGCGGAGGTGGCAGCCGCGGAGACGGAGGTGGGGGCCTCGCACAACCAGCCTCCGCTTCTCGTCGTTCCCCTTCGCGCCGTGGCCCCCGACATTCCCGTGCCCCCGTCGGAGGAGGTCGACCAAGGCCCGCCGGAAATGGAGAGGAGGGAGGACCACGTGATCTTCGTGGAGGGGGCGCCGCAGACGGCGCCGACTGGAGCGGGCCAAAGCGGCCAATCAGCTGCGGCGCCAGAGCAGCCGTCCGGGGGCGAGACGGAGACAGGGGCCGGCCTCGAGGTGCGGCCGGCATTGCGCCGCCGCGCAGGGGGTGGCGCCTCCGTGCCAGAACCGCACCGAGCAGCGGGCGCTAGCCAGACGGTGGAGGCCCTGGAGGCGGCCAGCGCCAGCACGTCCGAGTGGACTCCCAGCGGGGGCACGGGCAAGCTGAACGCGGCGGCCCAAGAGGTCCGGAACCGGCTTCAAGCTCAGGCCGCCTCGCTGCAGCGATACACCCAAGAGTTCCTCGCGATGCGGGCCGTCATCCGGGTGAGTCTTATGGCCTTGGTTATTTTGCTCTTCTGATTTCTTCCGTGGGGGCGCGTCAGCGCACCCACTGGGTGTAGTCCCCGAGTTCCGAGTCGGCTGCTGCGCAGGCGGCTTGGAACTTACTAGGTCCTGACAACTTAACTTATCCTCGCCTCCTGTATAATCTTCCAGGAGTATCATAACCTCCGCGCAGCCGCCTTCAACTCCCAGGCTCAGGAGCTGGGCCGGAGAACCGAGGACCTGACCAGCAGCCGGAGTGCGTGCTTTGTCTCGTTCATCTCCTGTGGGGGCGTCTCAGCGCACCCACTGGGTGTAGTCCCCGAGATTCGGGCCGACTGCTGAGCAGCCGGGTCGGATCTTCCTTGACGACTTCTTCCTCATTAATTTTTCCTTTGTCTTCATGCTTGCAGGAGCCAATGCCGACTTGAGGGGGCAGCTCAGCGGGGCCCAGGCCGCCCTTCGCGCCAAGGAAGCCGAGTACAACGCCTTGGTCCTGGAGCATGACCGCCTGGCCAAGAAGTTGGCCGACCAGGAGGAGAGCCACAAGGCGGCCCTGAAGAAGGCACAGGACAGCGAGGATGCCCTGAAGACCGAGTTCGAGACCGAAGCGGCGGGCTGGGCTGAAGCGAAGCAGGCGCTAAGCGAAGGCTTCAGTCGTATCGAGGATCTGATCAACGGTAAGCTGCCTTCTTCACTCCCTGCTTGCCCCTTGATCCCTGATTTGTGTTCTGACTTGTGCTGCTTTTTGTTCTCTGTGCAGACTACTTTCCCGGCTACTCCGTCTTCGCCACCCAAACCATCGAGGCCCATCGCGAGGCGCGCCGGCAGGCGGGGGCTAAAATCGCACCGGACGCGAGCCGGACGCTTGAGGAGCACCTCTTGGCAGTCCAAGCCCGGCTGCAGCCGGCTCACCGTATGCTCCACCGCCTCCAGCGCGCCGGGGCACAGGTGTTGGCCCCCCTCTGGCCAAGCAAGACGATTCCCCGCACCCCGAGTCGGACTGCCGACTGGCTGGAGGTTGCGGTTGGCCGCTTCGAGGCCTGGAAGAAATCGGCAGCCCGGCTTGGAGCTGGGCGGGCGCTGGAGTTCGTCCGAGCCTGGTATCCAGGGCTGAACCTGGACCAGCTGCGCACCTGGCGGCTGGAGGCCGACGAAGAGATGGAGGAGGTGCGGCCGGCTATCGCTCAGCGCGCCTCGACGATCGCCGAGTGCACTGACATCAGCGTCTTCGCTCCTGAAATTAATGACGACGGCGTTGCCCAGCCGGAGGAGTGGTTCGGGCTGGACCCGGTAGCGGGTGAAGACTCGGCAGAGGAGATCGCCTCCAGTGATGAAGGCGAAGACGACGGAGGAGAGGAAGGCGAAGACGTTGAGCCGACCGGTGAAGCGGCCAGCCAGCCTCAACCTGATCGTGCCTCCGGCAACGAGGCGCGTGCTAGCACGCCCTCTGCGGGAGGCGGTGATCATGCCGAGGTTCGCCAGCCGGCCACTCCTCCAGCTGGCACTGCCGTCTCCACCGACCTGCCCGACTCGCCAGTCGCTCCCTTGGCTTAATCTGCCGTCCTTGTTTTTTCCTGCTTGTTGCCTTTTGAACAATTTTATTAAACTTGCGTAGTTCCACCCACTGGGGGTGTATTCGAACTATGTTGAATGCTGGCCTTTTGAAGGTCTTTTATGTAAATATTATTGTGTGCGTGTTGGGTTTCCATTCGTGTATGCTTTTTATCCTTAGGTTGTTTCCTTTGCCGCCTTCCCCTTTTGGGAAGGCAAGTACTCGAGCTTTCTTAGATTGAAGCGAGGTGAATGGAAGCCGGCCGGCCAGCTACTCTGGTAGTCGGTCGGTGGTGGGAGAAAAACCGGCTTTTGTTATATTAGTCCGTTAGTCCCTAGCCGTTTTTCGTGTGGGCGTCCTTTCCTGCCTTTAACTCTTGCCAGCCGGACAGCCGGTTCTTCGATCTGCGACTTTTGTCAAGAGAAGGCTTGGGAGCCGGCACACTACTTGTCAGACTGCGGGTAGGACTTCTAATATAACTCCAGGCGGCTAGTCCCCGGGCCGACTAGTCAAACCCGGTGCCGGACGGAAAAAGTGAATGTAATGACAAGGTCATAAGCATGATACTCTTCATCCTTAGATAAAAGATGGCAGTCCCCGAGCTCTCCTCGGGGGCCTATTGTCTCGTACTTAGTACAAAAGTTAGCGTGATACATACTGCATTTCAACTGTAAAATCTTCGGAGGAGGTTGGCGTTCCATGGTCGTTCCGACTCCTTTCCGGAGTCGTCTCTCTTTCGTGCCTTCGGCTTCTGCGCGTCGATCAGGTAGTAGGAGTCGTTGCCTAAAGCTCTGCTGATGACGAAGGGGCCCTCCCAAGGGGCCGAGAGCTTGTGCTGGCCAGCTGTTCGCTGGATCAGCCGGAGCACAAGATCGCCCTCTTGGAAGGATCTTGGCTTGACCTTTCGGTTGTGGTAGCGGCGCAGGCCCTGCTGATAGATGGTGGACCGACTGAGGGCTAACAGCCGGCCTTCTTCCAGCAGGTCGACGCCGTCTTCCCGTGCTTCCTTGGCCTCGGCTTCCGTGTACATGGTTACCCGAGGCGAGTCGAACTCGATGTCAGTTGGGATGACCGCCTCGGCACCATACACGAGTAAGAAAGGAGTGAAGCCGGTTGACTTGTTTGGTGTAGTGCGCAGACTCCAGAGGACGGCCGGCAGCTCATCGAGCCAACAGCCGGCTGAACGCTCCAGTGGTATGACCAGTCGGGGCTTGATGCCGGAAAGGATGAGGCCGTTGGCTCGCTTGACCTGGTCGTTTGACTGCGGGTGGGCAACGGACGCTAAGTCCAACCGGATGCCTTGCGTCGCGCAGAAACGTGCCAAGGCTCCCTTGGCAAAATTCGTGCCATTGTCGGTGATGATGCTGTGTGGCACGCCGTTCTGAGTTGTTATATCTACGATAAATGTCATGGCAGTCGGCCCATTCAGCTTCTTGATCGGCTTTGCCTCAATCCATTTGGTGAATTTGTCCACGGCGACAAGCAGATGTGTCATGCCGCCGCGCGCCGTCTTGAGTGGGCCCACCATGTCCAGTCCCCAGACGGCGAAGGGCCAAGTGAGGGGAATGGTCTTGAGTGCTGAAGCCGGCATGTGTTGCTTGGAGCTGAAGAGTTGGCATCCTTTGCAATGTTTAACTAACCCCTTGGCGTCATCCAAAGCAGTCGGCCAAAAGAAACCATGGAGGACGGCTTTGGCAACAAGTGATCTTGAGGCCGCATGGTGGCCGCATTCTCCTTGGGGGATGTCTCTGAGGATTGCAATTCCCTTCTCTTGCTCGACGCATCGCTGGAGGACTCCAGTGACACTGCGCTTGGCGAGTTCTCTGTTGACGATTGTGTATGCTCCGGCTCGGCGTTTGACTTGTCTTGCCTCTGTTTCGTCAGCCGGCAGATCTTGGTTTATTAGGAAGTTGAGGATGGATTGAGCCCATGATGGAGCTGCGACTTCTTCTATTGCCAACACGGCTACTGCGACCAGGGCGGGTGGGCTGGGTGGTGAAATGCTGGAGTCGGCCGCCGCCTATTGTGTTGGTGCAGTCTCCGGGCCGACTACCGCAGTCCCCGAGCCGGGTGTGGCAGTCCCTGGGTCGGGCGTAACTACGGAAGTCCCCGAGCCGCCTGCTGATGTCCCCTGGCCGACTATCGAAGTCCCCGGGTCACCTTCTTGGTTCTTCGAGCCGGGCCCGGCTGTACCGGGGTCAGGCGGTACGAAGATGGAGTCGGACTCTGGAGATGGCTTGATAGACGGCTTGAGGAGGCGTTGTAGAGAGACACCGGTTGGTATTGCTTGCCGAGTGGAGCCTATTCGAGCCAGGGCATCAGCTGGCTCGTTGTCGGCTCGCGGTACGTGGAGGAACTCGCATCCTTCAAAATACCCACTGATCTGCTGAACGAGGAAGCGGTAGCTTGCCATATTTGCGTCCTTGGCATCCCAGTCACCGGATGATTGTTGGACCACCAAGTCCGAGTCGCCATAACATAGGATCCGGCGAATGCCGAGTTCTTTGGCAAGCCGAAGCCCGTGTATGAGCGCCTCGTACTCAGCCACGTTGTTGGAGGTGGCAAAGTGAATTGGCAGCGTGTATCTGAGCTTGTCGCCTTTGGGAGAGGTGAGGATGACGCCGGCTCCCAAGCCGGTGCGCATCTTGGACCCATCGAAGTGCATGCGCCAATGAGTGGAGTCGGGAGCTGGCGATAGGTACTGGGTCTCAGCCCAGTCGACGAGGAAGTCGGCCAATGCTTGGGACTTGATGGCGGTGCGAGGCTGGTAGAAGATCGTGTAGGGGGCCAGCTTGGTGGCCCATTTCACCACCCGGCCGGATGCATCCCGGCTGCCTATGATCTCTGCCAGCGGGGCAGTGCATACAACCGTGATGGGATGCTCTTGGAAGTAGGGCTTCAACTTCTTGGCGGCGAAGTACACGCCGTAGCACATCTTCTGGTAGTGCGGGTAGTTCTGCCTCGAGGTAGAAAGCACCTCGCTCAAATAGTACACCGGCCTCTGGACCGGCTGGGCTCAGCCCTCTTCTGGGCGTTGGACTATGATGACGGTGCTGACCACCCGGCTGGTTGCGGCAATGTAGAGGAGCATGGGCTCTTTCTCAGTCGGCGCCACCAGGACAGGCGGCGTGGCCAGCATCTTCTTCAGCTCGTAAAAAGCTTGGTCGTCTTGGTCATTCCACTCGAAGTGGTTGGTCTTCTTCATGAGGCGGTAGAGGGGAAGAGCTTTCTCTCCGAGCCGGCTGATGAAGCGGTTCAGGGAGGCCAAGCATCCGGTAAACTTCTGGACGTCTCGAAGTTTGGTGGGAATCGCCATTCTCTCAATGGCCTTGATCTTTACTGGGTTGCATTCGATGCCGCGTTCGGAGACCAGGAAGCCTAGGAGCTGGCCGGCTGGCACTCCGAACACGCATTTCTCGGGGTTGAGCTTGATTTGGAACCGGCGTAGGTTCTCAAATGTTTCCTTGAGGTCTTCCAGCAAGCTGCCGCGCTTCTCCGTCTTCACCACAATGTCGTCTACGTAGACGTGGGAATTTCTGCCGAGCTGCTTGAGGAGGCACTTCTGCATGCAACGCTGAAAAGTGGCACCGGCATTTCTCAAGTCGAATGTCATAGTCAGGTAGCAGAAGGCTCTGAATGGCGTGATGAAGGCGGTCTGCCGGATCTAACTTTATCTGGTGGTATCCTGAGTAAGCATCCAAGAAACTCAACAGCTCGCATCCGGCCGTGGAGTCTATCACTTGGTCAATCCTTGGCAGGGCAAAGGGATCTTTGGGGCAGGCCTTGTTGAGGCTCGTGTAGTCTATGCACATGCGCCACTTGTTGTTCTTCTTTAGCACGAGGACCGGGTTGGCGAGCCACTCTGGAAAGAAAACCTCCATAATGAAGCCGGCTGCCAGAAGCCGGGCTATCTCCTCTCCCACAATCCTTCTTTTCTCCTCCGACAGTCGGCGGAGGGGTTGTTTGACTGGCTTTGCGTCTTCTCGGACGTGTAGTTTGTGCTCAGCGAATTCCTTCGGAACACCCGGCATGTCCTTGGGGGACCATGCAAAGATGTCCCGATTCTCACGGAGGAAATCGGCGAGCTCGCCTTCCTATTTGCTGTTTAGGTTTGCCCCGATGACGGCAAACCTCTCTGGGCGCTCGGGGTCAAGAGGTATCTTCTTCGTCTCCTTGGCCGGCTGGAAAGATCCTTGAGCATCATGCTCCTTGGGATCGGGGGACAAGGACGACTGTTTGCCGGCCATGGCCATGACTCGGTCCAACATCTTCTTTTCTTCGGCAATCACAAGGGACTCGGCCAGCCGGCTGCTGGCTGCTGCGCACTCGGAGGACTTCTTGTAATCGCCGGCTATGGTGATGATGCCCTTGGTGCTCGGCATCTTCATCTTGAGGTATGCATAGTGGGGAACTGCCATGAACCTGGCCAAGGCAGGTCGGCCAAGCAATGCATGGTAGGGGCTCTCCAGGTCCACCACTTCAAACCAGATCGCTTCCCGGCAGAAATGCTCCTTGTCCCCAAAAAGTACATCAATCTTGATCTTGCCAATGGGGGCGCAGGACAGGCCGGGTACGATGCCATGGAACACAGTCCGAGTAGGCATGAGTTGCTTCGTCTTGACATTTAGCTTCTCCAGGGTGTCACGGTACAGGATGTTGATGCTGCTCCCGCCATCTATCAGCACGCGGGAGAAACGGGCGGCGCGTCTATCCATTGCAAGGGTGGCATCCAAAACCAACGCATAAGAGCCGGGAGACGGCATCACCTCTGGGTGGTCGGCCCGGCTCCAGCTGATAGGTTTTTCTGACCAGTGCATGTGCTCGGCGGGGTTGGCTGCGACCATGCTGACTTCTTGGTGCTCTCGGCGTTTGCTGTGCCGGTCTTTGGGTTGGCTTGTAAAGATGACATAGGCGGCATGCTCGTCGGGGAACTCATCGTGCACGGCTCCGACTGCAGGCCGAGCAATCGGCGGCTGCGGAGCCGGAGGCGGCGGACCGGCAGGCGGAGGCGGCGCGAACCATTCGCCTTTGGAGATTCGGGTGAGCCAGTGGCACTTCTGGGTCGTGTGGTTGGATGGCTTCGCACCGCTGTGGAACTTGCACGGGGCGTCGAGAGTCTGCTCGTAGGAGAAGGCCGGCTGCCAAGCCGGCTTGCCGCCCCTCTGCTTCTTGGGTGCGGGCCGCCCTTCGGGCTGCTCGTCTTCAACTGTGGCCACCTGCCGACTGGTGGAGGACGGCACGGGGCCCTTGTGCTTGTGGTCGTTCTGGTGTGGGCGTCGGCTGGAGTCCCCAGCCGGCGTCTTAGGCGCCGGGTTGAGTACCTTCCCGGATGCGTCTACCCGGAGTTCGGTCTTCATTGAGGAGTCGGCGGTGGCGTACTTGTCCGCTATGACCAGAAGCTCATCGAGGGTAATCGGCTCATCGCAGAGGAGCTTGTGCTTGAGGAGGGTGCCTTCTCGGCACCCGGCAGTGAAGTATTCTATGGCTTGCACCTCGTGCACCCCTTCGCAAGAGTTGCGGAGCTCGGCCCAACGCGTGAGGTAGTCGCGAGTGGACTCGGCGGGGCCTTGTACGCACAAGGAGAGCTATCTGGGCTTGGGAGCCCGCTTGTAGGTGCTGGTGAAGTTGCGTACGAAGGCATCTGTGAAGTCTAGCCAGCTGTTGATGCTGTATGGCTTGAGGCTGTTGAGCCAGGTCCGCGCCGTGCCCTGCAGCATGAGGGGCACGTACTTCATGGCAACGCGCCTGTTTCCGTTGGCTATGCTAACCGCCGTGGAGTAGTCGATCAACCAATCTTCCAGCTTCACGGAGCCGTTGTACTTGGGCGTGTCTCTTGGGAGCGAGAACCCTTTGGGGAAAGGCTCGTCGCAGATGCGGGCCGAAGCAAGGCGGGCCGACATCGTCTTCTTCTTCCTGCGCCAGGGATCGCGCCAGGCGGTCGATCCGATGGCGGGCGTCATTCTCGACGACTCCTTCGCGGCGACCTAGCCGGCTGCTGAGAGTCGGATGCGCAACAGGCAGTGGGGTGGGATATATCTCTCCACGGGGCCGAGGCGGAGGCGGGTTGCCCCGCCACTCCACAGCCGGGGTGGCCTTCTGCGTCTCGCTCGATGGAGACTCGGGTTCGGCTTCGGCTGGCAGCCGGCTCTTTCTCACGCCACGCGTGGGTTTTACCCGTAGTCGGCGTCCGGGACGTCGCGCCGTGATCTCGGCGCGGGGGAGGGCTTTCCGCGCGGGCGTCCGCTTCATGCCGCTGCGCGGCTGCATCGATTAGCTGCTGGATGCGTCGGGTCATGTGGGGGAGTTCTTCGGCCCCCAGTCCATCTAGCTCATCTACGGCCGCCTGGGCGGCGCGCATGTTCTCGAGTGGAGTGGCGTAGACTGGGCGGTCGACTCCTAGCGTATCGGCGATGACAGCGCCGCGCTGTCTGACAACACCGGCCGGCTGGGCCCGCCTGGGGGCGGCGTGCCAAAGGCGGCGCGGTCGGCCTCGCGTCGGTGGGCCTCAGCGAGGCGTCTCATGGAAACCAACTTCGGCCCTCTGCGAGGAGGGCGAGGCGGCGAGCCTCCAGTGCTTCAATGTCGGCATCGGCCGGGAGGGGGATGGACAAGTCGTGGACCGCCGCGTGCGGGGCGTCGTGGGCGCTCTCGTCAGAAGCGCCGCCGTGGCCGATGACCATCACCTCGGTGGTGACAGCGTCGCAGCCATCGGCCCGGAGAAGCGGGTCATTGTAGATCGTGACGTCGGTGGGGAAAGTGTCGAGTGAGGCCGTGTCGGAGTCGACAGGCATCGGATCGGTGGAGCCAACCGACTCCAAGTCCACAGCAGGCTCGCCGGAGACGTGGAGCTGGCCGAGGAGGTTGACGAGGTGGTCGGTGCCCGCGTCGGAGGCAAGCTCGTCGGAGATGAGGGACTTGTCAAGGAGATCGGCGAGGCCGCTCGCCGCACAGACGTTGGTGACGCCTTGCAGCGCGTCATGGTAAGCGCCATCGGGCATGCTGGGCTGGCTACGCTCACGGGGGAGGAAGAGGGTTCCCGTCCAGAACAGGTCTCCGGACGACGGTGCACCTGGCCCCACGGTGGGCGCCAAATGTCGGGTGGTAGGTGCGACATATGCCAACGGGTGGCTTATCATTGTGGGAGCCAGTAAGACGTCGCCGGTGCCTAGAAACGGGATGAGGCAAAGACATGCACGCCGGCGAATCTTACCCAGCTTCGGGGCTCTCCGAGGAGATAACACCCCTACTACTGCTCTGCGGGGTCTCCGCATGATCACTAGATGAATGAGTAGCTACACGATGCTCCTTGAGCTGTTCGGCGAGAGGAGGAAGAAGGGCACGGCTCGCTCTCTTCTCCTCCCTATGTGGTGTCTAAGACTAGCAGGGATCAACCCTTCTGCATGGGCATCCCAGGGGGTTTATATAGGCCTACCCCCGGGGCTACAATGTTAATCCGGCTGGGCGTGGGGCCCAGCCGTCTGTGTCTACACTCGCCGGCTTCTGCGCCGGCTGCTGGGGCCCGCCGGCTGGTGGGTCCCACCGGCTGCCGGCTCCTTGGTCAACAGGCAGGCCCCACTGTCCAGGGCCTTGTCGGCGGCTGGTTACTGTTGCTCAATCCTGGTGACGAGGGCTTCGCCGAGGTGGGCGTGGCTACAGTGCCGCCGTCCGGCGGGTGATCGCTGTAGCCTCACCGCGTCTTGTCTCCTTAATGGGGCGTCTCCTTCGAGGGAGGTGGCAAGCCGGCTGTGGGGAGCCGGCTCTATCTTGGGCCGACTGGGGGAGGCCTGGCTGCCTTCGGGTGTCTCTCTGCCCGAAGGGGCCCACCGCCCGTGGGCCGCACTGGCAGCATGTCGTGGTTTTGTCATGGCAGATGTCCTAGAGAAAGGACTTAGTCGTGGAGCCATCGCGACGGGTTAGCTTGAAGGGGTTAAAGCGGACACAAAGACGCAAGAGAGTTTATGCTAGTTCGGCCCCTTCAATGAAGGTAAAAGCCTACGTCTAGTTGTGATGGAATTGATAGGTGTTTCGATGACTAGGGAGCAATAAGCTTCGCCTATGTCTCGAGTTGTTGTCTGTCGTCGAACCGCCGCCGGGTCATCCCCTTATATACATGGGTGACGCCCGTCGGTTTACAGAGTCCCAACACCGGCTCATAGATGTGTCCGGTTTGGTCTCTACTTATTCCTTACTTACAATACAAGTTACATATTGACGCCGGTTTACGGCTACAGGCTCAGCCGATTATGGGTCTTGAGCCCTCGTCTATCTTCATGGGCTTTAACATGCTTAACTACTGATGAAGTTAATCCGGCCCAGATAGGCCGGTTTACGCCCAGTAGTAATATCCCCAACATTAGGCCCCAGATTGATTTGAACAGGTTCATGTCAATCCTTAGCAAAACTTCATCTTCAACGTCTTCTTGTAGTTTGGTGAACCGCCGTGATGTCATCTTCTCGGATTGCTGTAAATCGGTGTGACGTCATCTATCATAAAGAACCTATACGTGATACCTTCTTGTTTAATAGATCCGCGATAATCAAGGCGACCGCTCTATTTCCAAACTTGCGGCTCCTTGATTTTCGCGCCTGACCCATGTCCCTTGCTTTATAAATAGGACTGAAGGGTCATTCCTTTTTTCCCCTTCATGCCCTTCTGCTTCCTCTTCCTCGCGTCGCCCAGTCTTCGGAGCTCCGCCGCCGCCGTCGACCTCTGCACCAACCTTGGCCGCTGCATCACCCTGAACGCACCAGAGCACCGTGGCGACCTTCCGCTTCTTCCTCAGCCCCAGTAAGTCTTCTTTCCTTTCCATCATAGATCTGTTCTAGGGTTTCCCTATTCTTCCCGTGTTCATCGCTTGCTTCTTGTTCATATGATAGATCCTTAGACGAGTCTGTGTATCTTCGCTCTGTGTAGCGATAGTTTTTATCCTCCGTTTTCACTGTCTGGCATACTAAGAGCATAGATCTTATCCATACCTTTGCTTATTGATTCGGTACTGCTCCTTTAGGGCCTTGAATATTTATCTCCTTTATAAACATGTTCCAGATCCAAAGCTGTAGTATAATCTTGTGAAATCTTTTTTTGTGTACTTACCCATCTGCAGTCTTGACTGTTTAATGCTTAGGTCAGGCGGTTTAACTTTGTAGAAAAATTTTACGAACCGGTATATACCATTAGTCCCCTTGTTGAACCGCCAGATGTTGGTTGCTTCATGAAACTCCGGTTCAGATAATTTTGTCTCCGGTTTAACAGTGTCCAAACCAACATATCTTGATCCAATGAATTTTTGAACCGGGATCTTCTACCTTGTAGATTCCATCATGGCCAAGCAAGTGTATGAGTGCAATTGGGTTCCTTCTCGCGTCATAGAGGATCAACTGGACGATTTAGTCCTGATTGGCGCCTTGGGCAGCAAAGATACCATCCATTGGAGGGCTCCTGGCAAAGAATGCCCCCCCACACCTCGAGAAGGAGAGGTTGTTGTTTTTGTAGATCACCTAGCCTGGGGCTTTAAACCGCCCGGTTCTAAATTTTACCGGGATGTTTTAGCCGATTTTCAACTCCATCCGCAAGACACTGGCCCCAACTCTGTTACCAATATGTGCCACTTCCAAGTACTCTATGAGGTGTTCTTTCAAGAGGAGCCCACAGTGGAATTATTCAGAGATCTTTTCCATCTAAACCGCCGTACCGAGTTTACCGATGGCTCTAATACAGAGTTGGGTGGCATGGCCATTCAGAAAAGGAAAGAGGTCACATACCCTCACGCCAAGCTGCACAGTCACCCCAAGGAGTGGAATCAGACATGGTTCTACTGCAAAGACACCTCCCCTGCTAGTGAGAATCCCTTGCATGGCTTTCGTCCGGAGCGGCTCAGTAATACACACCCTTTTCCTCAGAGATTGACTGCCCAGGAGAGAAGCAAATATGCTCCCCAGCTGTCAAAGCTCAGAGACTTTATGGCCAACGGTTTAACCGGTGTTGATCTCGCTCGCTGTTGGATATCATGGAGCATATTGCCCCTTAGTCAGCGCCCCGGTTTGATGTGCGAGTATATTGATAATGTTGATGACCCACTGCGACATTCAAAACTCCAACTCTCTGGTGAAGAAATCACAGAGGCTGTGCGCAAGATATTGAATGAACCGGAACATGTCTGCGCTAGAACCGGCCTGCTTCCCTTCTGTGCCACCAACAAACCGCCAGCTGTAAGACTTTAATTTTTGTCTTTGCTGAATCTATTATTGATATGGCTGGTCATTGTTTGTAATATCAGTGTCTGTATAATCAGGGCGATGATCCGTTTTGGAGAAAAAGCTGCCGCAGGAGAAACCAGAGAAGGCAGACAAACCGAAAAGAGCAATCCGGCAAAAAACTAAAGCTGTGAAGAAGACTGCCCACAGGAAAAGAACCACTGCATCTTCTAATCCGTCCCCTGATGATGAGGTGGATAATCCGGACTTTGAGGTAGAGCTTGACTCACTTGGTTTATTTTTCATGCGTCTTATTGATGATGATATTTGTCAGGATGATGCCGAAGCCAGCCACGCGGATGTTGCAGAGGTAATTATTCTCTCTTCCGATTCAGAAACTTTGCCTTCACAAAAAATCCGTCAGGCAAACCGGAAAGTTAAATTTTCTCATCCTCTTGCTTATTTGGATCCTAAACTTCTTATGAAGACTCAACAACACGAGGCTCGCCGCACCACCCGGCACAGCGGCCAGGTAGTTACCTCCACCGGTTTACCAAACAGTCCGGTTCAGAAACGTCATTCCGAGGTCTCTAACTCACCTATCAGTGCTTGTCCTAAAGCGGGCTGCTTTCGTCAACCTCTTAATCCATCCGACTCCGATTACCAGGTTATTTCCCACTCATCTTCTAGCGAGTCATCGGCCACTCAGCTCCCGCCGCTCAAAACGGTGCTTGGGTAAGCCATATTTATTGTGATGTTTGCAGTACATTGCCTTAGAACACATGCTGTATTTAATTTGGTTACTCTTCTCAGGGCCAAACCTAGGCCAAGCAAGAAGGCCTGCCTGGACAAAGCGGCCGAAGAAGATGTCATTCTTGAAGCGGCTATCTCTGAGGATATTCCCAACAATCCACCGCAGCCAGATGATGATCTTATTGCTGAAGAGAGACCTGTTGACACCTCAGGCCCTATCCAACAGCCCATAGGTTCCATCCGGATTGAGAGCTCCACCGGTCCAGCAAAATCTACTGAGAAGCCAACAGCTCCAGTGCAAACCGGCGGTGCCAAGGATGATGAGGTTGTCATTACTGGCACTGGTCATGCTGAACCAAGCAATCCTATCGCTTTATCCAAACATTCTGCCAAGGAAGAATTTGCTGCTTTTGGCAAAGGCACGTGGAACGCTGATCTGATGGCTTACTCTGCTCTGAACGCCCAAGATATCCATTCTGGCTATCTGAATCGGCTGTATACCAGCCGTGACTACGAAGTCGGTCTGGTTAATATGATGAAAGATAAATATGAGGTAACTTCCATATGCTCCTTCCTGCTTGTATGCTTTTATTCTTGCTGGCTCTCCTAGCCCCCAAGGGCCGGTTTGAACTATTCTTTCAAACCGGGACTTAATAATATAAATCTTGATGCTTTGAAATTTGCTGATATAGCCCCCAAGGGCCGGTTCAACTTAGCATAGTTAAACCGGTACTTTAAGTAATTGAAACTGCCGCATCAGAATACATATGATCAAATAGCCATTAGCCCCCAAGTGCCAAGTTGAATACTTGTATTGAGCTTGGGACTTTGTAAACAATTGAAAGATGAAGATCGAATATGCATTAGCCCCCAAGTGCCAAGCGCATAACTTGTTATGTGGTTGGTACTTGAATCCTTCTAACGATTTGTTGAAACATATATCTGTATGCCTGCAGGCGGAGCTGAAGGCAAAAGAAAGCCAAGTCATCGATCTGCGAGAAAACCTGAAAACCCAACAGGCTGAAACCTCCAAGGCGAAAGAGGAATTGGCCAGTGCCTTAAGCGCCATGGAACAACTTAAGGAGAACTTCAAGAAGAAACGGGCGGATTGGGCCACTGAAAAGTCCGCTTTGATCAAACGAGCAGAGGATGCCGAGGCTGCACTGAAACCAGCGACAGATGAACTGACCAGCATAAAGCGGCACGTTCATGCCATGACCACCACTATCTTTGGTAAGCCAGCTTGCCTTCTGAATTGGTTCTGCCTTCTTACAGAGTCGCCGGTTTATTAACCTTTTATGGTATTTCAGGGACACGCATTGGTCACTTGGGGTCAGATGTGCGGAAGAAATTGAAAGTCGCCTATACCTTGGTTGAACAATTGTATACTGGTGCCCAGCGGATCATCTGTACCGCGTCTCATAACAAACCAGTGCCCACTTTGATTCAAGATACTTTGATGAAACTGTCAGTGCTTCCTGCCCGGGTTGAAGAGCTGAAGAAATCTGCTGCTCGAACCGGTGCAATCAATGCTTTAATCCGGGCAAAAGCCTGGGTGCCGGATTTTGATCCTATTGAAGCGGCTCAGGGTTATCCCAGTTTGAAGGAAGACGGGTCAGAATTTGGTGAAGCGGATCTGCGAGCCATAAACCGGGAGGTACGTCCGCTAGCTTGTCAACTGGCTGAGGAAGCAGATTTGTCTCATTATCAAGCCCAATATGACAGCCAGAACAAGCGAATAGCTGCACCGATCCATGAATCGGAAAACCTGATCCCTCCAATCCGTAAGCATACTTACGCTCCCGATATTGACCCGTCTTCGCTAATCCATGACGAAGCTGTTTTCCAAGCATTGATGGGAATTGACTGGACAACTGTGGATTTCCAGCCACTAGGTAGAGAAACGGAAGCTGAATCGGCGCAGGATGACCCACAACCATCAGGCCAGGCTGGTGGCCAAGCTTAAACCGGAAGCCAGTTTTAAAACTGTCTCTCCATTGTGAAAAACAATTATGTTATTATGGGCACCATGTTGCCTTGTAATAGGCTAGCTGATACCTTTAATGTTGATATGCCTTCGCGCATAACTTGTTCTTCCTGTGGTAATGAACTTTCCAAAATACTTTCTGAAATAAGAAATTTGTTAAGTGCCACCGCGGTTGTACCGTCAGGCGGAATATGATGTTTGTATAAAGTCAAAACATCCAAAACAAAATTTTAAGTATATGATCAAAAAATTTGAGATACATAATACCTGCCACCATTGAGTGTGAAGTTGGCTTGGCCAACCTTGAAGCGGAGCTTTGCAAACCCACACTGTTGGGGGAAATAACAACTCCTGTATATATGTATAATCAAATAGGAAATATATCATACCTGTGACATTGAATCACATCGTTGGTTTTACCAACTTTTTGTAGTAAGGGTGATAACCCAAATTTTGAGTATTGTTAACTCCTTCTATATTGTGCCGGTTTATAATAAACCATGCCGGGTTGTGATAAACACCATGTTACTCCATAAGAGGATGTTAACAACAAGGATCAAACCGGGCAAATAGTCTCCGGATTAACGTGAACTGTGTTCCGTCAATTGATTGGTTAAAAAAAACTTTGTTGGTTTAAAAACACAATGAAAAGCAAAAAAACCCTTCAAAGAAAAGTATGAAGCAAAAGCAACGACAAAAACGTTTGCCAAAAAAGATTTATTTAAAATGATCAAATGGCGTAACCATGGCCAAACACGACCAAGCTCCCGTTAGGTGTAACTATGGTTCTAGTTAGCCAGGTCCCCAAGTGATTCTTGTGGCATTTATGCCGACCAAATGGCATGGTCATGGTTCGGGTTCGACCAAGCCCCCAAGTGATTCTGTGGCCTTAGGCCGATCAAGAGGCATGACTGGTTCAGACATGACCAAGTCCCCAAGTGATCTGGTGGCTTTCGCCTATCAAGAGGCATGGTATTGGTTCGGACACGACCAATCCTCCAAGTGATATAACACGATGCTTTTAGCAAAGCGAACTCAAGGGGTAAACCGGAGGCCGCTTTAGAGCAACTCCGTGTAACCTCACATGATGTAAAAGAACAGATACCCCGCTTTAGCTGAGGTTCTGGTTTATTATACTTAATCATAATATATACATTGTATGTACATAAGTATAGCCAATGGCTCAGGTATAGTAAGGCCGAAGATGAGCTATATTCCATGGCCTGTTAGTCTCTTCCTCTGATGTACGTGAGTCCTTATGCTCTTGAATATCGATCAGATAGTACGACCCGTTGTGCAGATTCTTGCTGACCACGAAAGGCCCCTCCCAAGGTGGGGATAGCTTATGCATATCAGTCTGATCTTGGACGAGCTGAAGCACCAAATCTCCTTCCTGGAAGGCTCTGGTTCTGACTCGGCGACTGTGATAACGACGCAGATCCTGCTGGTAAATCGCCGACCGGGCGGCTGCGATGTCACGCTCTTCATCCAACCGGTCCAAAGCATCTTGTCATGCTGTCTCGTTGTCTGCTTCAACATAAGCCGTGACACGAGGTGAGTCATGACGGATATCGCTGGGGAGAACCGCCTCCGCACCATAAACCATGAAGAACGGTGTGTATCATGTTGATCTGTTGGGTGTTGTATTGATGCTCCATAACACAGATGGTAATTCTTCTACCCAACAACCCGGCGTTCTCTGCAAAGGAACCATGAGCCGGGGCTTGATGCCTCTCAAGATCTCTTGATTAGCTCTTTCTGCTTGACCATTGGACTGTGGATGTGCCACTGATGAAACGTCGAGCCGGATGTGCTCCCGTTCGCAGAACTCCTTCATAGCACCTTTGGATAAATTGGTACCATTATCTGTGATAATACTGTGCGGAAAGCCAAACCGGAAAATCACCTTTTTGATGAACTGAACCGTCGTGGCCGCATCACACTTGCTAACAGGTTTTGCCTCCACCCACTTTGTAAACTTGTCCACCGCCACCAGGAGGTGGGTCTTCTTATATTTGGACCTTTTGAAAGGCCCAACCATATCCAGCCCCCAAGTCGCAAACGGCCAAGTAATTGGAATCATCCTCAATTCTTGAGCCGGTACATGAGCACGTCTTGAAAACCTTTGGCAACCATCACATCGTCTGACCAGATCCTTCGCATCAGCATGAGCAGTTAACCAATAGAAACCATGGCGAAACGCCTTAGCCACCAGAGACTTTGAACCGACGTGGTGACCACAATCTCCTTCGTGGATCTCCCGCAAAATTTCACGGCCTTCTTCAGGAGACACGCAATGTTGAAAAGCTCCTGATACACTGCAATGATGCAACTCACCGTTGATGACAGCCATGGACTTGGATCGCCGGATTATCTGCCGGGCCAGAATCTCATCTTCTGGCAACTCGCCCCGGTTCTTGTACGCCAGATAAGGAAGCGTACAATCCGGAATAACATGAAGAACTGCCACCAATTGAGCCTCCGGATCAGGAATGGCCAAATCCTCTTCACCAGGGATCTTCACCGACGGGTTGTGCAGTACATCCAGAAAAACATTGGGTGGGACCGGTTTGCGCTGAGAGCCCAGCCAGCTTAAAGCGTCCGCCGCTTCATTTTTCCGCCGGTCCACGTGGTCCACCTGATAGCCTCTGAAATAACCTGCAACAATATCCACCTCACGACGATATGCTGCCATGAGTGGGTCCTTGGAGTCCCAAGTGCCAGACACTTGCTGAGCCACAAGGTCCGAATCACCGAAGCACTTAACTCGACTTAGATTCATCTCCTTAGCCATCCGAAGACCATGGAGCAAGGCTTAATACTCAGCTGCATTGTTAGTACAAGGGAACATTAAATGGAGAACATAACAAAACTTATCACCTCGTGGGGAAGTTAATATGACTCCAGCCCCCGAGCCTTCCAACTGCCTGGATCCGTCAAAATGGATGGTCCAATACGTATGATCCAGCTTTTCTTCAGGTGCTTGCATTTCCGTCCAATCATTGATGAAATCAACAAGCGCTTGAGACTTAACCGCTGTCCGAGGCACATATTTCAAACCGTACGGCCCCAGCTCTATAGTCCACTTTGCAATCCGGCCAGTTGCTTCCCGGTTCTGGATGATATCTCCCAAAGGAGCATAACTGACCACCGTAATTGGGTGCCCTTGGAAGTATTGCTTAAGCTTCTTGCCATAAAAACTCCTTACACCAGCTTCTGCCAATGCGGATACCTTTGCTTGGACTCAATGAGTACCTCGCTGATATAATAGACTGGACATTGAACCGGATGCTCCTTACCTTCCTCCTTTCGTTCCACAACAATAGCCATGCTGACCGCACGAGCGTTAGCAGCAACATATAGCAGCAACGGCTCCTTGTCAATGGGAGCGGCAAGCACAGGCGGATTGGCCAATTGCCGCTTTAAGTCCTTAAATGCTTCATCGGCAGCAGAACTCCAGACGAACTGATCCGTCTTCTTCAACATCTGATACAAAGGGATCGCCTTCTCACCAAGGCGGCTGATAAACCGGCTTAACGTGGCAATCCGGCCTGCCAGGCGTTGAACATCATTGATACACTTCGGTTTAGCCAGGGAGGTGATGGCTATGATCTTCTCCGTATTAGCCTCAATTCCCCTGTTGGACACCAGAAAACCCAATAACTTGCCCGCCGGTACACCAAAGACACACTTGTCCGGATTAAGCATCATCTTGTACGTCCTTAGGTTATCAAAGGTTTCCTTCAAATCATCAACCAGAGTCTCCTTCTCCCTGGATTTAACCACGATATCATCCACGTAAGCATGTACATTACGGCCAATCTGCTTGTGAAGACAATTTTGTACACACTGTTGATAAGTTGCCTGGGCACTTTTGAGCCCAAAGGGCATAGACACATAGCAGAAGGCTCCAAAGGGAGTTATGAATGCCGTCTTCTCCTGGTCCTTAACTGCCATTTTGATCTGATGATAGCCAGAATATGCATCCAAAAAACATAAACGCTCACAACCCGCCGTAGCATCAATGATTTGATCAATACGGGGGAGGGCAAAAGGATCCGCTGGACAAGCTTTATTAAGATCTGTGTAATCCACACACATACGCCAGGTGCCGTTTTTCTTAAGGACTAGCACCGGATTGGCAAGCCACTCAGGGTGAAAAACCTCAACAATAAAACCAGCTGCTAAGAGCCTGGCTACCTCTTCTCCAATCGCCTTGCATCTTTCTTCGTTAAACCGGCGGAGGAACTGTTTCACCGGTTTGTATTTAGGATCCACATTAAGTGTGTGCTCAGCGAGTTGCCTCGGTACACCTGGCATGTCAGAGGGCTTCCATGCAAAAATGTCCCGATTCTCACGGATGAACTCGATGAGCGCGCTTTCCTATTTCAGATGCAAGTTGGCACTAATGCTGAACTGCTTGGACGAATCGCCAGGTACGAAGTCAACAAACTTGGTTTCTGCTGCCGATTTGAACTTCAGGGCCGGATCATGCTCCGTAGTTGGCTTCTTCAACGGAGTCATGTCCGTCGGGTCAACATTGTCTTTATAGTACTTCAACTCCTCGGTGGCACAAACCGTCTCTGCATAAGCCGCATATCCTTCCTCGCATTCCAAAGCGATTTTGCGGCTTTCGTGAACCGTTATTATCCCCTTGTGACCCGGCATCTTGAGCTGCAAATACACATAATAGGGCCGAGCCATAAACTTGGCGTATGCCAGACGCCCAAACAGGGCATGATATGGACTTTGGATTTTCACCACTTCAAATGTCAATGTCTCCGACCTGGAATCATGATCATCCCCAAAGGCCACTTCAAGAGCTATCTTACCAACAGGATATGCTGATCTGCCAGGCACTACACCGTGGAATACTGTATTGGACGGTTTGAGATTCTTATCTGTAAGTCCCATACGACGGAAGGTCTCATAGTATAGGATGTTAATGCTGCTCCCTCCATCCATGAGCACCTTGGTGAACTTATAACCTCCCACCTGAGGCGCCACCACCAGAGCCAACTGACCCGGATTATCGACCTGGAGTGGGTGATCCTCTCTGCTCCATATGATTGGCTGTTCAGACCAACGCAGATAACGGGGTGTGGCCGGTTCAACAGAGTTGACTGCCCGCCTCTGAACCTTCCGGTCTCGCTTGTCCAAGCTAGTGGTAAAGACATGGTACTGGCCATTACTCAACTGCTTTGGGTTGCTTTGGTAACCTGACTGTTGCTGCTATTTGTTGTAACCTGACGGGGTTGAACCGGCGCACCGGTCCCAGGGGCTTCTGCCCGGTTCCCCTCCAGCGGATTGCTGGCTCTTGGCCCTGGAGTGTTAAAAAGGTCTCTAGCCTCGAAAACCGGAGGTAAGCGGGATCGGTGCTTCCTCCTCATGACCTCATGCGACGCACTCTGGTCCAACATAAGCCTGTAGGCCTGTGCGTCTAAAGCGGCCCACTCTGCGGCCATCCTGGCATCCTCAGCTGCTAGATCCGTCTTGGCCTGGGCGATTTGTTCCTTTACCTTTGCAATCTCCGTGTTGTGAACGTCCTGATCTGGCGGATTAACTACCGCCATAAGCACGGCCAACGCATCAAATAGTTCTGATAGAACCTGAGCCGGCGGGCGCACAGGGCCTCCTGCCCCGGCAGCCGTTGCCGCTGCTGAACCGGAGATCGTTGCCGCGGCTGTCGAAGAGTGAAGCGCTGCTTGTGTTCCGGTCATGAATATTCCAACCCGGTTAGGTAGATCAGAGGGGTCCGGAATACTGTCGCCATCTGAACAGCTCTCAATCCGGCCATCTTGTAGCTGATAAAGAGATTCGGTTTCTCCGGCCGAAGATTCGTCACCGGAACGAACGGCAGTCGCCCCGCGAAGCTCCGATCCGTCCTCATAACTCCCTTCATGGATCATTCCCACGAAGGCACGTTTCATGGCCGGTTTAACCCGGGCGGATCGTGCACGCTGAGCCGTCTCGACAAGGTCGGTGCAGATGTCCGGTTCAGGGCCCGGTTCACCGATCCTGCCAATGAAAAAGTGAATGCTACCAAAGGGGACCCGGTACCCATACTCAACTGAGCCGGCCTCGGGGCCCCAGCCTGCATCGTCGATGTAGAGTTTGCCGCAATGACTCTTAGTCATCCGGCCTACAGCGTAGCCCTCGAGTCCTTCAAAGCGGCCCTCCAAGAACCAGAAACCATCGTGCGATAGCCCCACGGTGGGTGCCAACTGTCGTGGTTTTGTCACGGCAGATGTCCTAGAGAAAGGACTTAGTCGTGGAGCCATCGCGACGGGTTAGCTTGAAGGGGTTAAAGCAGACACAAAGACGCAAGAGAGTTTATGCTAGTTCGTCCCCTTCAATGAAGGTAAAAGCCTACGTCTAGTTGTGATGGAATTGATAGGAGTTTCGATGACTAGGGAGCAATAAGCTTCGCCTATGTCTCGAGTTGTTGTCTGTCGTCGAACCGCCGCCGGGTCATCCCCTTATATACATGGGTGACGCCCGTCGGTTTACAGAGTCCCAACACCGGCTCATAGATGTGTCCGGTTTGGTCTCTACTTATTCCTTACTTACAATACAAGTTACATATTGACGCCGGTTTACGGCTACAGGCTCAGCCGATTATGGGTCTTGAGCCCTCATCTATCTTCATGGGCTTTAACATGCTTAACTACTGATGAAGTTAATCCGGCCCAGATAGGCCGGTTTACGCCTAGTAGTAATATCCCCAACACAGCCCGTCGTGGATGACATCAGGGTCAACGTGGCAACAGTGCCACGCCGGACGGGTCGTGGCCACCCGTACGGCGCACTGTGCCAGGCGTGCTCCGGGATTCGGGGGTGGCAGGCTTCACTATAGCCACGCCCCGTCACATCGCCGTTATGTGGATGCAGACTTCGAGGGTACGATCTTGACCGCTTTGTGGGAGCCGGCTTCTTGGAGTCGGCCTTCTCGCGGCCGGCTTCTCGGAGCCGGCCCTCTCACGGCTTTCTTCATGAGGGCTAAAGTCGGGTTGCCTTCCGATAGCCGACTTGGGAGACAGCCGGCAAGGGGAAGGCGGCCCCGTGTCTTGGTTTCTTGAGGGCCGAATCGGCTCGTAATTTTTTCAGAAGGGCCACGGGGAGCCGGCTAGGCTACCCATGGTTATTTACTCCAACAATCGGGTTCAGTTAACAGCCATTGATCGATCGCTTGGGTTCAGTAACGTGTAGCCTGCAGTGCAATCGCTCGGGTTCAGTTAGAGCCCAAAGCCTCGCTCGGGTTCAGTTAGAGCCAACGCCTCGCACACACGCGCGTACGTGTACGAGAGAAACGCGCATCGCTCGGCCCCCGACCTCCCACCGTAACCGGGAACTCCCCGAAATTTTCCTCCCCCTCGCTTCTACCACGGTTTTTTCCATCATGGACGGCCCAAAGAATGTCATGCAGCCGCGTCTCCGGCCCACCCAGGATGAAAAGCCCATTTTCTGTCATGATTTTTTGTCATAGAAGTAGGAGCCCACCACATCTATGATGATACTAGGTTTTGTCACAATTATCGTCATAGAAGTGTCATATGTATGACAGAATTTTTTTTTGTACGGCCCAAAATGTTACGGATGTTTCTTTTTTTGTAGTGGTGGGTGTGCATCCAACTTGCTTGCTCATGAAGACCTAGGGCATTTGAGGAAGCCCATAGTTGGAATATACAAGCCAAGTTTTATAATGAAAATTCCCAGTACTATATGAAAGTGATAACTCAAGAGACTCTCTATATGAAGAACATGGTGCTACTTTGAAGCACAAGTATGGTAAAAGGATAGTAACATTGCCCCTTCTCTCTTTTTCTCTCAATTTTTTTGTAGGCTTGTTTGGCCTCTGTCTTTTTTTTCTTTTTTGGGGGGGGTGTTGGAAATATGCCCTAGAGGCAATAATAAAATGGTTATTATTATATTTCCTTGTTCATGATAATTGTCTATTGTTCATGCTATAATTGTATTATCCAGAAATAGTAATACGTGTGTGAATACATAGACCACAACGTGTCCCTAGTGAGCCTCTAGTTGACTAGCTCGTTGATCAATAGATGGTTACGGTTTCCTGACCATGGACATTGGATGTCATTGATAACGGGATCACATCATTAGGAGAATGATGTGATGGACAAGACCCAATCCTAAGCATAGCACAAGATCGTGTAGTTTGTCTGCTAAAGCTTTTCTAATGTCGAGTATCCTTTCCTTGGACCATGAGATTGTGCAACCCCCGGATACCGTAAGGGTACTTTGGGTGTGCCAAACGTCACAACGTAACTGGGTGGCTATAAAGGTACACTACGGGTATCCCCGAAAGTATCTGTTGGGTTGGCACGAATCGAGACTGGGATTTGTCACTCCGTATGACGGAGAGGTATCTCTGGGCCCACTCGGTAGGACATCATCATAATGAGCTCAATGTGATCAAGGAGTTGTTCACGGGATGATGTGTTACGGGAACGAGTAAAGAGACTTGCCGTAACAAGATTGAACAAGGTATCGGTATACCGACGATCGAATCTCAGGCAAGTATCGTACCGATAGACAAAGGGAATTGTATACGGGATTGATTGAATCCTCAACATCGTGGTTCATCCGATGAGATTATCATGGAGCATGTGGGAGCCAACATGGGTATCCAGATCCCGCTGTTGGTTATTGACCGGAGAGTTGTCTTGGTCATGTCTACGTGTCTCCCGAACCCGTAGGGTCTACACACTTAAGGTTCGGTGACGCTAGAGTTGTAGAGATATTAGTATGCGGTTAACCTAAAGTTGTTCGGAGTCCCGGATGAGATCCCGGACGTCATGAGGAGTTCCGGAATGGTCCGGAGGTAAAGATTTATATATAGGAAGTCCAGTTTTGGCCACCGGGAGAGTTTCGGGAGTCACGGGTATTGTACCAGGACCACCGAAAGGGTCCCGGGGGTCCACCGGGTGGGGCCACCTATCCCGGAGGGCCCCATGGGATGAAGTGGCGTGGGAACCAGCCCCTGGTGGGCTGGTGCGCCCCACCCAAGGGCCCAAGGCGCCTAGGGTTGGAAACCCTAGGGGGCCATTGTCCCCCGAGGGGTCGCCACCCTAGGGGCCGCCCCCTCTAGATGGGATCTCCAAGGGGGCATGCGCCCCCTAGCCCCTATATATAGTGGAGGGGAGGGAGGGCAGCCGCACCCTAAGCCCTGGCGCCTCCCTCTCCCTCCCGTGACGCCTCTTCCTCCTCAAGTAGCACTTGGCGAAGCCCTGCTGGAATCCCGCTGCTTCCACCACCACACCGTCGTGCTGCTGGATCTCCATCAACTTCTCCTCCCCCCTTGCTGGATCAAGAAGGAGGAGACGTCTCCGCCCCGTACGTGTGTTGAACGCGGAGGTGCCATCCGTTCGGCGCTAGGATCATCGGTGATTTGGATCACGACGAGTACGACTCCATCAACTCCGTTCTCTTGAACGTTTCCGCTCGCGATCTACAAGGGTATGTAGATGCACTCCTCTCTCTCTCTCGTTGCTAGATGACTCCATAGATTGATCTTGGTGATGCTTAGAAACTTTTAAATTTCTGCTACGATCCCCAACAGTGGCATCATGAGCTAGGTCTATGCGTAGTTTCTATGCACGAGTAGAACACAAATTGTTGTGGGCGTTGATTTTGCCAATTTACTTGCCGTTACTAGTCTTATCTTGATTCGGTGGCATCGTGGGATGAAGCGGCCCGGACCGACCTTACACGTACACTTACATGAGACTGGTTCCACCGACTGACATGCACTAGTTGCATAAGGTGGCTAGCGGGTGTCTGTCTCTCCCACTTTAGTCGGATCAGATTTGATGAAAAGGGTCCTTTTGAAGGGTAAATAGAAATTGGCATATCACGTTGTGGTTTTGGCGTAGGTAAGAAACGTTCTTGCTAGAAACCTATAGCAGCCACGTAAAAATTTGCAACAACAAATAGAGGACGTCTAACTTGTTCTTGCAGCATATGCCGTGTGATGTGATATGGCCAAAAGGATGTGATGAATGATATATGTGATGTATGAGATTGATCATGTTCTTGTAATAGGAATCACGACTTGCATGTCGATGAGTATGACAACCGGCAGGAGCCATAGGAGTTGTCTTAATTTATTGTATGACTTGCGTGTCAATGAAAATGCCATGTAATTACTTTACTTTATTGCTAACCGTTAGCTATAGTAGTAGAAGTAATAGTTGCCGAGACAACTTCATGAAGACACGATGATGGAGATCATGATGTCATGCCGGTGACGATGATGATCATGGCGCCCCGAAGATGGAAATCAAAAGGAGCAAAATGATATTGGCCATATCATGTCTCTATTTGATTGCATGTGATGTTTATCATGTTTTTACATCTTATTTGCTTAGAACGACGGTAGCATAAATAAGATGATCCCTCATTAAAATGTCAAGAATTGTGTTCCCCCTAACTGTGCACCATTGCTAAGGTCCGTTGTTCCGAAACACCACGTGATGATCGGGTGTGATAGGTTCTAACGTTCGCATACAACGGGTGTAAGCCAGATTTACACACGCAATACACTTAGGTTGACTTGACGAGCCTAGCATGTACATACATGGCCTCGGAACACAGAAGACCGAAAGGTCGAACATGAGTCGTATAGAAGATACGATCAACATGAAGATGTTCACCGATGATGACTAGTCCGTCTCACGTGATGATGGGACACGGCCTAGTTGACTCGGATCATGTATTACTTAGAGGACTAGAGGGATGTCTATCTGAGTGGGAGTTCATTAAATAATTTGATTAGATGAACTTAATTATCATGAACATAGTCTAAAACTTTGCAATATGTCTTGTAGATCAAATGGCCATGATAATGTTGCCCTCAACTTCAATGCGTTCCTAGAGAAAACCAAGCTGAAAGACGATGGTAGCAACTACACGGACTGGGTCCGTAACCTGAGGATTATCCTCATAGCTGCCAAGAAAGCATATGTCCTTGATGCACCACTAGGTGAAGCACCTGTTTTCCCAGCAACTCAAGACATTATGAACGCCTGGCAGTCGCCTAGTGATGATTACTCCCTGGTTCAGTGCGGCATGCTTTACAGCTTAGAACCGGGGCTCCAAAAGTGTTTTGAGCAACACGAAGCATATGAGATGTTCCAAGAGCTGAAAATGGTTTTCCAAGCTCATGCCCGGGTCGAGAGATATGAAGTCTCCGACAAGTTCTACAGTTGTAAGATGGAAGAGAATAGTTCTGTCAGCGAGCACATACTCAAAATGTCTGGGTTGCACAACCGCTTATCTCAGTTGGGAGTTAATCTCCCGGATGATGCGGTCGTTGACAGAATCCTTCAGCCGCTCCCACCTAGCTACAAGAGCTTTGTGATGAACTTCAATATGCAGGGGATGGAAAAGACCATTCCTGAGGTATATTCAATGCTGAAATCAGCGGAGGTGGAGATCAAAAAGGGAACATCAAGTGTTGATGGTGAATAAAACCACTAAGTTCAAGAAAGGCAAGGGTAAGAAGAACTTCAAGAAGGACTCAAGGGAGTTGCCACGCCCGGTAAGCCAGTTGCTAGGAAGAAGCCAAAGCATGGACCCAAGCCTGAGACTGAGTGCTTTTATTGCAAGGGAAATAGTCACTGGAAGCGGAACTACCCCAAGTACTTAGCGGATAAGAAGGTCGGCAATACCAAAGGTATATGTGATATACATGTTATTGATGTGTACCTAACCATCGGTCATAGTAGCTCCTAGGTATTTGATACCGGTGCAGTTGCTCATATTTGTAACTCAAAACAGGAGTTGCGGAATAAGTAGAGACTGGCGAAGGACAAGGTGACGATGCACGTCGGAAATGGTTCCAAGGTCGATGTGATCGCCGTCGGCACGCTACCTCTACATTTACCTACGGGATTAGTTTTAAACCTCAATAATTGTTATTTAGTACCAGCTTTGAGCATGAACATTGTATCTGGATCACGTTTAATGAGAGATGGCTACTCATTTAAATCTGAGAATAATGGTTGTTCTATTCATATGAGAGACATTTTTTATGGTCATGCCCCGCTGGTCAATGGTTTATTCTTATTTAATCTCAAACGTGATGTTACACATATTCATAGTGTGAATGCCAAAAGATGTAAGGTTGATAATGATAGTCCCACATACTTGTGGCACTGCCGCCTTGGTCACATTGGTGTCAAACGCATGAAGAAACTCCATGCAGATGGACTTTTGGAGTCTCTTGATTATGAATCATTTGACACGTGCGAACCATGCCTCATGAGCAAAATGACCCAAGACTCCGTTCTTCGGAACAACGAAGCGAGCGACCAACTTATTGGAAATCATACATACTGATGTGTGCGGTCCAATGAGTGTTGAGGCTCATGGTGGTTATCGTTATGTCCTCACCCTCACTGATGACTTAAGTAGATATGGGTATGTCTACTTAATGAAACACAAGTCTGAGACCTTTGAAAAGTTCAAGGAATTTTAGAGTGAGGTTGAGAATCAACATGACAGGAAAATCAAGTTCTTACGATCAGATCATGGGGGAGAATATTTGAGTCACGAATTTGGCTCGCACTTAAGGAAATGTGGAATTGTTTCACAACTCACGCCACCCGGACCACCTCAGCATAATGGTGTGTCCGAACATCGTAATCACACTCTATTGGATATGGTGCGATCTATGATGTCTCTTACCGATCTACAGCTATCATTTTGGGGTTATGCTATAGAGACTGCCGCATTCACTTTAAATAGGGCTCCGTCGAAATCCGTTGAGACGACACCGTATGAATTGTGGTTTGGGAAGAAACCTAAGTTGTCGTTTCTAAAAGTTTGGGGATGCGATGCTTATGTCAAGAAACTTCAACCTGAAAAGCTCAAACCCAAATCGGAAAAATGCGTCTACATAGGATACCCTAAGGAAACTATTGGGTATAGCTTCTACCTCAGATCCGAAGGCAAGATCTTTGTTGCCAAGAATGGATCCTTTCTAGAGAAAGAGTTTCTCTCGAAAGAAGTAAGTGGGAGGAAAGTAGAACTTGATGAAGTATTGCCTCTTGAACCGGAGAGTAGCGCAACTCAAGAAAATGTTTCTGTGGTGCCTGCACCGACTGGAGAGGAAGTTAATGATGATGATCATGAAACTTCAGATCAAGTTGCTACTGAACTTTGTAGGTCCACAAGGACACGTTCCGCACCAGAGTGGTACGGCAACCCTGTCTTGGAAATCACGTTGTTAGACAATGGTGAACCTTCGAACTATGAAGAAGCGATGGCGGGCCCGGATTCCGACAAATGGCTTGAAGCCATGAAATCCGAGATAGGATCCATGTATGAAAATGAAGAACGGACTTTGACAGACTTGCCCGATGATCGGTGAGACATAGAAAATAAATGGATCTTTAAGAAGAAGACAGACGCGGATGTTAATGTAACCATCTATAAGGCTCGGCTTGTTGCTAAGGGTTATCGACAAGTTCAAGGAGTTGACTACGATGAGACCTTCTCACCCGTAGCGAAGCTGAAGTCTGTCCGAATCATGTTAGCAATTGCCGCATTCTATGATTATGAGATATGGCAAATGGACGTCAAAACGACATTCCTTAATGGTTTCCTTAAGGAAGAATTGTATATCATGCAGCCGGAAGGTTTTGTCAATCATAAGAATGCTGACAAGGTATGCTAGCTCCAACACTCGGTCTATGGGCTGGTGCAAGCATCTCGGAGTTGGAACATTCGTTTTGATGAGATGATCAAAGCGTTTGGGTTTACGCAGATTTATGGAGAAGCCTGTGTTGACAAGAAAGTGAGTGGGAGCTCTGTAGCATTTCTCATATTATATGTGGATGACATACTATTGATGGGAAATGATATAAAACTCTTGGAAATCATAAAGGCCTACTTGAATAAGTGTTTTTCAATGAAGTACCTTGGAGAAGTTGCTTACATATTAGGCATCAAGATCTATAGAGATAGATCGAGACGCCTCATTGGTCTTTCACAAAGCACGTACCTTGAAAAGATATTGAAGAAGTTCAATATGGATCAGTCCAAGAAGGGGTTCTTGCCTGCATTGCAAGGTGTGAGATTGAGCACGGCTCAATGCCCGACCACGGCAGAAGATAGAGAAAAGATGAGTGTCATCCCCTATGCCTCGGCCATAGGGTCTATTATGTATGCCATGTTGTGTACCAGACCTGATGTAAACCTTGCCGTAAGTTTGGTAGGAAGGTACCAAAGTAATCCCAGCATGGAACACTGGACAGCGGTCAAGAATATCCTGAAGTACCTGAAAAGGACTAAGGATATGTTTCTCGTTTATGGAGGTGACGAAGAGCTCGTCATAAAGGGTTACGTCGATGCTAGCTTCGACACAGATCCGGATGACTCCAAGTCACAAACCGGATGCGTGTATATTTTGAATGGTGGGGTAGTCAGCTGGTGCAGTTGCAAGCAAAGCGTCGTGGTGGGATCTACATGTGAAGCGGAGTACATGGCAGCCTCGGAGGCAGCACATGAAGCAATCTGGACGAAGGAGTTCATTACCGACATAGGAGTTATTCCCAATGCGTTGGGCTTGATGACTCTCTTCTCTGACAACATTGGAGTCGTTGCCCTTGCCAAGGAGCCCAAGTTTCACAAGAAGACCAGGCATATCAAGCGTCGCTTCAACTCCATTCTTGAAAATGTTCAAGATGGAGACATAGAGATTTGTATAGTGCATATGGACCTGAATGTCGCAGATCTATTGACTAAACCTCTTCCACGTGCAAAACATGATCAACGTCAGAACTCTATGGGTGTTCGATTCATCACAATGTAACTAGGTTATTGACTCTAGTGCAAGTGGGAGACTGTTGGAAATATGCCCTAGAGGCAATAATAAAATGGTTATTATTATATTTCCTCGTTCATGATAATTGTCTATTGTTCATGCTATAATTGTATTATCTGGAAACAGTAATACGTGTGTGAATACATAGACCACAACGTGTCCCTAGTGAGCCTCTAGTTGACTAGCTCATTGATCAATAGATGGTTACGGTTTCCTGACCATGGACATTGGATGTCATTGATAAAGGGATCACATCATTAGTAGAATGATGTGATGGACAAGACCCAATCCTAAGCATAGCACAAGATCGTGTAGTTCGTCTGCTAAAGCTTTTCTAATGTCGAGTATCCTTTCCTTAGACCATGAGATTGTGCAACCCCCGGATACCGTAAGGGTACTTTGGGTGTGCCAAACGTCACAACGTAACTGGGTGGCTATAAAGGTACACTACGGGTATCCCCGAAAGTATCTGTTGGGTTGGCATGAATCGAGACTGGGATTTGTCACTCCGTATGACGGAGAGGTATCTCTAGGCCCACTCGGTAGGACATCATCATAATGAGCTCATTGTGATCAAGGAGTTGTTCACGGGATGATGTGTTACGGGAACGAGTAAAGAGACTTGCCGTAACGAGATTGAACAAGGTATCGGTATACCGACGATCGAATCTCGGGCAAGTATCGTACCGATAGACAAAGGGAATTGTATACGGGATTGATTGAATCCTCGACATCGTGGTTCATCCGATGAGATTATCGTGGAGCATGTGGGAGCCAACATGGGTATCCAGATCCCGTTGTTGGTTATTGACCGGAGATTTGTCTCGGTCATGTCTACGTGTCTCCAGAACCCGTAGGGTTTACACACTTCAGGTTCGGTGACGCTAGAGTTGTAGAGATATTAGTATGCGGTTAATCTAAAGTTGTTCGGAGTCCCGGATGAGATCCCGGACGTCACGAGGAGTTCCGGAATGGTCCGGAGGTAAAGATTTATATATAGGAAGTCCAGTTTCGGCCACCGGGAGAGTTTCGGGGGTCACCGGTATTGTACCGGGACCACCGAAAGGGTCCCGGGGGTCCACCGGGTGGGGCCACCTATCCCGGAGGGCCCCATGGGCTGAAGTGGCGTGGGAACCAGCCCCTGGTGGGCTGGTGCGCCCCACCCAAGGGCCCAAGGCGCCTAGGGTTGTAAACCCTAGGGGCCGTTGCCCCCCGAGGGGCCGCCGCCCCGGGGGCCGCCCCCCTCTAGATAGGATCTCCAAGGGGGCATGCGCCCCCTAGACCCTATATATAGTGGAGGGGAGGGAGGGCAGCCGCACCCTAAGACCTGGTGCCTCCCTCTCCCTCTCGTGACACCTCTTCCTCCTCTAGTAGCGCTTGGCGAAGCCCTGCTGGAATCCCGCTGCTTCCACCACCACGTCGTCGTGCTGCTGGATCTCCATCAACTTCTCCTCCCCCTTGCTGGATCAAGAAGGAGGAGACGTCTCCGCTCCGTACGTGTGTTGAACGCGGAGGTGTCGTCCGTTCGGCGCTAGGATCATCGTTGATTTGGATCACGACGAGTACGACTCCATCAACCCTGTTCTCTTGAACGTTTCCGCTCACGATCTACAAGGGTATGTAGATGCACTCCTCTCTCTCTCTCTCTCGTTGCTAGATGACTTCATAGATTGATCTTGGTGATGCGTAGAAAATTTTAAATTTCTTCTACGATCCCCAACAGGGGGCGGGCTTCTTTGGCCACTTTTATTTTGATAACCTCACATGGGACAATGTTCTAATAATGATGATCATCACACTTTTATTTACTTACAACTCAATATTACAACTCGATCTAGAACAAAGATATGAATCTATATGAATGCCTCCGACAGTGTACCGGGATGTGCAATGATCTAGCGTAGCAATGACATCAAAAAACGGACAAGCCATGAAAACATCATGCTAGCTATCTTACGATCGTGCAAAGCAATATGACAATGAATGCTCAAGTCATGTATATGATGATGATGGAAGTTGCATGGCAATATATCTCAGAATGGCTATGGAAATGCCATAATAGGTAGGTATGGTGGCTGTTTTGAGGAAGGTATATGGTGGGTTTATGGTACCAGCGAAAGTTGCGCGGTACTAGAGAGGCTAGCAATGATGGAAGGGTGAGAGTGCCTATAATCCATGGACTCAACATTAGTCATAAAGAACTCACATACTTATTGCAAAAGTTTATTAGCCCTCGAAGCAAAGTACTACTACGCATTGCCCCTAGGGGGGTAGATTGGTAGGAAAAGACCATCGCTCGTCCCCGACCGCCACTCATAAGGAAGACAATCAATAAATACCTCATGCTCCAACTTCGTTACATAACGGTTCACCATACGTGCATGCTACGGGAATCACAAACCTCAACACAAGTATTTCTATTAATCCACAACTACCCACTAGCATGACTCTAATATCACCATCTTTATATCGCAAAACTATTGTAAGGAATCAAACATATCATATTCAGTGATCTACAAGTTTTATGTAGGATTTTATGACTAACCATGTGAATGACCAATTCATGTCATCTCTCTAAATAGATATAAGTGAAGCAAGAGAGTTTAATTCTTTCTACAAAAGATATGCCCACACTCTAACAAATATAAGTTAAGCAAAAGAGCATTCTACAAATGGCGGTTGTCTATGTAAAGAGAAACAGGCAATCCAAACTTCAAATGATATAAGTGAAGCACATGAAGCATTCTATAAAGCCACACTCAAAAGATATAAGTGAAGTGCAAAGAGCATTCTATAAATCAACCAAAGACTATCTCATACTAGCATGGTGCATAAAAGAAATATGAAAACTAAATGCAAAAGATGCTCCAAGATTGCACATATCGCATGAACGAAACAAATCCAAAAACATACCGATACTTGTTGAAGAAAGAGGGGATGCCTTCCAGGGCATCCCCAAGCTTAGACGCTTGAGTCTACTTGAATATTTACTTGGGGTGCCTCGGGAATCCCCAAACTTGAGCTCTTTCCTATCTTCCTTCTTCTCACATCGAGACCTTCTCGATCATCGAACACTTCATCCACACAAAACTTCAACAGAAAACTCGGTAAGATCCATTAGTATAATAAAGCAAATCACTACTCTAAGTACTGTTGTAAACCAATTCATATTTTGTTTTTGCATTGTGTCTACTGTAATATAGCTTTTCCATGGCTTAATCCACTAATATAAATTGATAGTTTCATCAAAACAAGGAAACTATGCATCAAAAACTGAATCTGTCTAAAACAGAACAGTCTGTAACAATCTGAACATTCACCGTACTTATGATACTTGAAAAATTCTACCAAAATTAGGAAAAATAAAAAATTTGTATAGGAAGACAGTGCAAAAAGAATCAGAACCGTTTGACATTTCAACTAAAAATGTAAAATCGCGCACTACAGATAAAGTTTCTGTCCTGCACCATACAAACCATCAAGCAAATGTAAACATCCTAAAGGCAAACCTTGACACATTATTTTTAATTTTAAACCTTATAAAAGCACACAACAGAAATAAATGACTCTCTAAAACTTTTGGGTTGTCTCCCTGGCAGCGCTTTCTTTAAAGCCATTAAGCTAGGCATATAGTGCTCAAGTAATGAATCCACCCGGATCCCAAGGTATATCAAAGCCAATTTTAATTAGCAATGATTTGTAATTTAGCAGTGAGCACAAAGTAACATATATCATGCAACAACATAGTCTAACTCTCTTCCTATGCATCGGCATGTCATAAAAGAACAATTCATGCACACAAAGTAAAGGCCAATGCATAGTATAAACAGTTTCTTGCAATTTTGTTGTATTGGAAACATAAAGAGGCGGAGATGTAGTTCCTCTCTCATAATAATTGCAAGTAGGAGCAGCAAGCACATGCATATTATATCTATCAAAATCATCATGTGTAGTAGTAAAAGACAACCCATCAATATAATCCTTAATAAGGGCAAACTTCTCCGATATAGTGTAGTCGGGAAAATTCAAAAAGATAATAGGACTATCATGTGTGGGTGCAATAGCAACAATTTCATGTTTAACATAAGGAACTATAGCAAATTCATCTCCATAAGCATAATTCATATTGGCATCTTGGCCACAAGCATAGCAAGCATCATCAAAAAGGGATATTTCAAGAGAATCAACAGGATCATCACAATCATCATAACAATCATCCTTCGGTAAGCACAAAGGGAAATTAAACAATGTATGAGTTGAATAGTTACTCTCATTAGAAGGTGGGCATGGGTAGCTAATCCGCTCTTCCTCCTTTTGTTCTTCGCTCTCCTCCTCATCTTTTTCATCCAATGAGCTCACAGTTTCATCAATTTCTTCTTCCATAGACTCCTGCAAAATATTAGTCTCTTCTTGGACAGCGGGGTAGTCCTCAATATATGGTTCAACATAGGCATTAGAAGCATAATTATCATAGCAATATTTAAGTATGTCAAAATTTTCAGATTTGTAAAGAGTAGCATCATACGTTTCAATCAAAGAAGCAATTTCATAAGCACCCTTAAAAGCAACAAATTCTTCAATTTGTTGAACATCATAATAACTATAAAGAAGGTTGGAAAAGGCGGTAGGCGTAAGCGGGGTGGTTGGCCTTTGCCTAGTGCCTAGGCGGTGCCTAAGCGCCCTAGGCGCAGCCTAGGCGGTAATATAGTTTTTACTCGAAGTGTATTTGTGACTTTTATATGGGTGTTGATACTAATTTAGGGCATATGAATAAGGTAATTACCGGCTACTCCCACTGGAATATAACCCGCTTGACATATCTGTGCAGTATGTGGCATGATTTCTTGCTTGGGTAGGCAATTCCTTGCTTTCCCTGCCTAGACCTTCATTTATGCCCTAGGCGAGGCGTTTGGCCATTGCCTAGCGCCTAGGCGTGCCTAAGCGCCTCCTAGGCACTGCCTTTTCCAACAGAGACTATAAACACCCTTAGCATATGAAGATATGATTCCATTATCACTAAACTCACATTGATAGGGAAGGTGTTTCTTAGGGTTTTCAGAACAACAAGTAATATCATATATTTCGCATAAATTCCAAGCATAGCATTGCAAACGATGAATTTGACCCAGTAAAAATTTCCCTTTTTCAGATATTCGGTGTGGCACACAACAAGCATGCTCATCTAAAGATTTTCCCTCAACTAAGCTAGTTGGGGTTTTAGCACGAGCACATAGGGATCGAAGATGATCCAAGTAATAAGCTTCAGCAGTGTGATAGATTTTGAGTGGTTCTTCAACCACTGGTTTAGTAGGTACAACTAATTTTTTTGGTATTTTGCGTTTCCTACCCATAACTAAAGATAGAAAACAACTAAGAACAGCAAATAAAAATTACTTAGTGATAAAGCAAACAAGCACACATGAGAATATTCACCCCACGCTATTGCTCCCCGGCAACGGCGCCAGAAAAAGGTCTTGATAACCCACAAGTATAGGGGATTGCAATAGTTTTCGATAAGTAAGAGTGTCGAACCCAACGAGGAGCTAAAGGTAGAACAAATATTCCCTCAAGTTCTATCGACCATCGATACAACTCTACGCATGCTTAACGTTCGCTTTACCTAGAACAAGTATGAAACTAGAAGTACTTTTGTAGGTGTTTTGGATATGTTTGCAAGATAATAAAGAGCAAGTAAATAAAAGCTAAGGGCTGTTGTAAGTAAAGAATCAATAAAGTAAATATAGCGAGTGTGGAAAAGTGGTGGTAGGAGTTGCGAAATTGTCCCTAAGCAATTGACTACTTTACTAGACCGATAGCAAGTATTATGTGGGAGAGGCCACTGCTAGCATGTCATCCCTAACTTGGAATTCTATGCACTTATGATTGGAACTATTAGCAAGCATCCGCAACTACTAACGTTCATTAAGGTAAAACCCAACCATAGCGTTAAGATATATTGGTCCCCCTTCAATCCCGTATGCATCAATTTCTATGCTAGGCTGAAGCTTCTGTCACCCTTGTCCTCCAATACATAGTCCTATCAACATACAACTAACCCTATGGTGTGATCCATGTGCGCGGTCATATGATGGGCACCAAAGGACAGCAACATAACCACAAGCAAATTAAATCAATCATAGCAATTCATCAACCACGATAGGACAACGAAAATCTACTCAGACATCATAGGATGGCAACACATCATTGGATAATAATATGAACCATAAAGCACCATGTTCAAGTAGAGGGTACAGCGGGTTGCAGGAGAGTGGACCGCTGTAGATAGAGGGGGGAAGGTGATGGAGATGTTGGTGAAGATGGCGGAGGTGTTGGTGTAGATCGCGGTGATGATGGTGATGGCCACGGCAGCGTTCCGGCGCCACCGGAAGAGAAGGGGACAGGGGCCCCCTTCGTCTTCTTCTTCCTTGACCTCCTCCCTAGATGGGAGAAGGGTTTACCCTCTGGTCCTTGGCCTCCATGGCATTGGAGGGGCGAGAGCCCCTCCGAGATTGGATCTGTCTCTCTTTCTCTCTTTGTTTCTGCGTTCTGTTCTGCTGCCTTTTCACTGTTTCGGGTATATATGGAGATCCGTAACTCCGATTGGATTGAAACCTTCGCCATGATTTTTTCTCGAAAATTAGCTTTCTTGCGGCCGAAGAAGGGCATCAACCGTCTTACGGGTGGCCCAGGAGGGTCAGGAGCACGCCCAAGGGGCAGGCGTGCCCCCCTGCCTCATGGCCACCTCAGGCACCGTCTCGCTTGGATTTTTCTTCCGGAATTTTCCAAATATTCCAAAGATAAGCTCCGTTCGTTTTTATCCTGTTTGGATTCTGTTTGATATGGATATTCTGCGAAACATAAAACATGCAACAGACAGGAACTGGCACTGGGCACTGGATCAATATGTTAGTCCCAAAAATAGTATAAAATGTTGCCAAAAGTATATGAAAGTTGTAGAATATTGGCATGGAACAATCAAAAATTATAGATACGACGGAGACGTATCAGCCGGCGCCTCACCCCCTCCGCATGGTCCCTCGCCGTCCGCGGCGCCACCGGCACTGGGATCCTCTCCGGATCCAAATGCCAGTCATGCGACAGCGTCACGTCCGGGTACGGCAGAGGCACGCGGTGGTGCCAGTGCCACTCGGCCTGGTGCAACGGCACGTTGATGCGCTGCCTCTACCGGGGAGCGCGCGCCGGCGCGGGGAGGGTGGGGAGGGAGGGGGAATGGCGGGCGGGGGCTTTGCCCTTGCGGCTGCTGCCGATGCCGGAGAAGAAACTCATGCTGGCGGTGGCTAGGGTTGTCACCGGCGTGCGGGCAGGGGTGGCCAGATGGGGATGTGGGGCGAGTGATAAGTGGATGAGGACGGCCCCGCCGCACGCCCGACTTAAAAAAGGACGACCTGCGTCGCTGACGCGTGGGCCCAAGGTGGGCGGTCATCATAAATTATGTTGACCATGGCGGTTGGGTGGCCGCCAGGTGGGGACGCGGCGGACGGCGAGGAGACGCGCGGCGCGTCTGCTTCACGTCTGCGCCGACACATTCCAGGCGCAGTTTTGCGCCGGAAATGGGTCGGCGCGGACGCCGGGCGGACATGATTTGAGTTTGGGTTGGCGCGTTGGGCCGCCACTTTTGTCCGCGCCGACCCAAACGGACGCGGGTGGACGAAATGGGTCGCCCCATTGGAGTTGCTCTAACTTTAGCACGAACACCTAAAACGAACATTGTACTCCCTCCATTCCACAATGTAATGCTTTCTCTATCCTCATGCTTCAACTTTGACCGTAAATTTAACTACCAAAACCGATTGCGGCGGAAGCAAAAGTTATATCAGTGAATTCGTATTCGAAAGAAGTTTTTAATTATGTAACCTTTTCTCCCGCCGCAGTCGGTCTTGTTCGTTAAATTTATGGTCAAACTTCGATCTTGGGAAGCGCGGGCGCACTATATTTTGGAATAGAGGGAGTATCTATCCATGGACTGATTTGGACAGGGTTCCAAACAACGATGTGGGAGGCGGTCTTTCAAATCTAGCAAAAACGTCTGATCATATTTGATGCAAATTTAAATAAACTACACAACTTTTCATTCAAATTTAGATAATTTTTACATAAAATCGGATGATTTTCTTTTAAACCGGAGCACATTCATTACATTTTGAGACAAGTCCACATTTCAACCCTCAACTAACTAACATGGTTGATTTTCACTCTGATCTTTGAAACTGATCGAGTTCAACCCTCACGTTGTCACAAAGTTCAAATAACAACCTTTGACTCAATTTTTGGCTGGTCAAGCGGTTTTGACCAGTCAAAGCTGACTAGGCAACCTAGTCGGCATGCCACACACACATCCATCCCAACCTTATGCCCCTGTCTCTGTATGTTCCATTCACACCCTCACACACTTATCCAGTCCACCCCGTCGCCTAGATCACAAGAAACGCCGCTGCTAGCGGCCACCACCTCCACCATCGACAAACGGAGACTTGCGATGCCGCCACACCGCTGACAGGTTCCTTCTCTCTTCCCCTTAAGTTGCTTTTGTTGTGAACCATAGCCCAACTGTTGTTGTTGCCACCACCGACGAGCTACTAACTTGGGCAAACTGCTGCTGCTGGTGTTATCGCTCCACCCCTCCTTCTAGTGATCCTCTCTCTCTACAGTTGAAACCCTAGTAATGATTTTTTTTCCATCTCTTGTAGATTGAATGGATCCTCTGAATTGGCCTTTTCTTCATCCACCTGACATCTCACCTCATGTATCACCTCTTCCATGTGTATCTTCTCTCTCTCCAACTGAGCAATCTCATCTTAACGTAAAGCATAATTGGGATCATCAAACTGCCTACTATCACAACGGCACAAAATAATGGCATAAGGCTGCTTGTAATGGGTAGTATCATAAGTTAGTATCATGCATATGGTACTAGTATGTGATACTACCTCCCTAATGCATAGTATCATGTACTAGTATCATAGATGACTTTATTTATTGCCATGCATGACACATAGTGGCATTGCATTTATTATGATACGGTATCATTGTATGCCCTCCTCTTCGAGCAGCCAATTGCTTATGATGCGCCAATCTCCGACGAGGTGCTTGCCAAATACGCCCTCCTCTTCGAGCAGCTACTTGCATTAGACGTGCTACAAGCTTTCGCCGACTTCTTCGGGTGGCAACTGCCCAGCTCGCTGCCCCCTCCTCCGGGGCAGCTCATTGTCGCCTAGGTGGCTGCCTCTACGCCGTCTATAACGTGCCCCCCACCTTTTCCTATGGATTGTAACCTCAAAACATTTTTTTGGAATGCCCGTGGTCTTAACTCCGGCGCTAAGCGCTCCGTTGTCCGCAGCGTGATCTCCGCTGCTGCACCTACCATAGTGTGTCTCCAAGAGACAAAGCTCGCTCACGTCTCCGACGCCATTGTCGTGGACACGCTAGGTCTGTCCTTTGAGGACTATTTCTTCCTCCCCGCGGATGGCACACGCGGTGGCATCCTCCTTGCTTGGCAACGTTCTACCATCTCCCTCTCCAACCCCCTCATCGGTGAGCATCACGTTACGGCCTTGGTCTCCTCCTTGGCCGGTGAGGGCCATTGGTGGCTCACCGGGGTGTACGGGCCTCAAGATGATGACGCCAAACTCGAGTTCCTTGCCGAGTTACATGACGTGCGCGAGTCCCGTATCGGCCCATGGCTAATTGGTGGAGATTTCAACATGATCACCTCGGCCTCGGAGAAGAACAACTCTAACATCAACCGTCGCACCATAAACAGATTTAGGCGCTTCATCGCCGACGAGGAGCTTCGTGACCTCTATATGCACGGCCGACGATATACTTGGTCCAACGAGCGCGACGCCCCCACTCTGGTTCGCAACGACCGCATTCTTTGCACCTCCAGTTGGGAGATCGCCCACCCGCACTGCCTACTCCGCTGCCTCTCCTCCGCGGCCTCCGATCACTGCCCGCTTCTTGTTGACTGCGTGGCCCGCCCTCCGGGTGCACGACATTTCCACTTTGAGAAATTTTGGCCGAGGTTAGAAGGTTTTCACCATGTGGTTGCTGAGGCTTGGGCCTCTTCGCCACCGGACGCCGATCCCTTTAGATGGATCGTGACACGTCTCAATGCAACTGCAAGGAGGCTGCAAAGCTGGAGTGCATGCACGATCGGCAATGTGTCCTTTCAGCTTATGGTGTCCCGCGAGCTCATTGCGAGATTGGACGCTGCTCAAGATCTACGTCCGTTATCCCCCCTCGAAACCTGGTTTCGTCGGAAGCTCAAGGCGTCCTACCTTGGCCTTGCTTCGCTCGAGCGATCCATCGCCAGACAACGTGTGCGTCTCTCTTGGCTCCGAAGTGACGACGTCGCGGTATCCTACCTCAAAGTGCACGCTGCCCATTGCAAGCAAAGAAATCTTATGGCAAGTTTGCGCGTCGGCACCCAAATTGTCACCGACCACGATGAGATGACCAAGGCCGCCTTTGTCCACTTCTCTAACGCCCTTGGAAGCACTTCCGATCGCGATATCACGCTCGATCTTCATGCCCTTCGGGTGCCGCAGTTTGATCTTCTTGAGCTTGACGCGCCATTCACCGAGGAGGAGATTTGGAGCACCGTCAAGAGCTTGCCGACCGGGAAGGCGCTCGGCCTCGATGGATTCACCGCCGAGTTCCTAGTCGCCTGTTGGGACACGATCAAGCCCGACTTTCTTGCGGCTTTCGACAAGCTCTACGCCATGAACTGTCGTGGGCTGCAGAAGCTCAACGAGGCACTTCTTACACTGCTTCCCAAGCGTGCAGACGCGCAATCCCTCTTTGACTATAAACCCATCAGTCTCATACACATCTTCACCAAGCTAGTCGCGAAGCTTCTCTCCCTCCGTCTCGCTCCTCGGCTAAACACCATGGTCTCCACCAACCAGAGCGCGTTTATTGCAGGACGATGCATCCACGACAACTACCTCCTCGTGCAGCAGACGGCTCGTCTCTTGCACAACCTGAAGGCGTCGCGCATGCTTCTCAAGTTGGACATTGCTCGTGCGTTCGACAGCGTCTCCTGGCCCTTCCTTCTGCAACTTCTTCAGCACCTTGGGTTTGGCCACGCTGGCGTGAATGGATTTCCATGCTTCTCTCCACGGCCTCCACGAGAGTTCTCATCAACGGCCACCCAGGGCCTCCGATCGACCACGCTCACGGCCTTCGTCAAGGCGACCCGGTCTCACCCATGCTCTTCACCTTAGTCATCGATGTGTTGAACTCCATGTTGCTACGCGCGGTTGAGCTAGGCCTCCTTCATCGCTTGACCAATCGTCACGCAGCTTCGAGCATATCCCTTTATGCCGACGACGTGGTCATCTTCTACCACCCGGACTCCCACGAACTCGCCACGGTCCGCAGGCTCCTCCACGTCTTTGGGCTCGCTTCTGGGCTTCAAACCAACCTTTACAAGTGCTCGGCCACTCCTATACAATGCACCGATGACCACATGGCCACTATAGCCGCGGAGATGCAGTGCCCCGTCACTCACCTTCCCATCACCTACCTCGGGCTGCCCCTCTCTATCCGCAAGGCCTCTTCGACGAGCTTGTAACCGATCATCGACAAGCTTGGGCGCAAGCTCTCCACATGGCGGGCATCCATGCTATCCAAGGGAGACCGTCTATCCCTTGTGCGCCACGTCCTCAGTGCCATCCCCACGCACTTCCTCATGGCCATCGCCTTCAACAGAACCGCCATCAAGAAGGTGAACCGGATCATCCGTGGATTCTTATGGGCAGGATCGGATAAGGCCAACGGTGGCCAGTGCCTCGTCAAATGGTAGCGTGTATGCCGGCCTATCTCCCTCGGTGGTCTCGGTATCCGGGACATACAGCGTACGGGCATCTCTCTCCGTGTTCGTTGGCTATGGTTGCAACGCGCCGATGCTACTCGCCCGTGGAGCCACCTTCACATCCCCCAGGACGCGGACGCGAGTGCAATTTTCAGGGCCTCCACGACCTGGCAGCTTGGAGCGGGAGACTCTTGCAGATTTTGGACCGACCACTGGATCTCTGGCAGCTCTGTGGCCGAGATTACCCCTCTCGTTCTCGCTCTCGTCTCAAGGTGCCTTCGGAAGCAACGCTGCGTGCGTGTGGGTCTACACCAGCGCTCTTGGGTACAGGATATCCGCGGTGCGCTTGGGCGGGCGGCCATGGTGCAGTACATTCAGCTTTGGCGCTTGGTGCGTCACACTACTCTCTCCAATGAGCCAGACACGCTACGCTGGCATTGGACCTCATCTGCTACATACACGGCAAGCTCTTGCTACAAGGCCCTATTCTTCGGCGCTTGTGAAGACCCTTTCTGGCGGCTCACCTGGCGACCTTGGGCCCCGCTCCGCGTCAAGTTCTTCCTTTGGCTGGCCATGCAAAACCGATGCTGGACCGCAGAGCGCCTGGCTCGCCGCGGATTGCCCCACGACGACGCTTGCGTATTGTGTGACCAGGACGAAGAGACCATGCACCACCTTCTTGCCGGTTGCTCCTTCTCTCGCCAAATTTGGCATGAGATCCTCGGCTGGGCACGTGTGCCCATCAGCCTCCCTGCCCCCGACACGCCATTCCAAGTGTGGTGGCAATCCTCCCTCGACATCGCGCCCGCCTCCATGCGCAAGGGTATATCCTCCCTCATCATCCTCACAGCTTGGTGGATTTGGAAGCAGCGTAATGCCTGCATCTTTGACGGCACGACACCATCGATCACCTTCACCTCCGACACCATCAAGGACGAGGCACGACTATGGGCCAAGGCGGGCGCCACCGAACTGCAAAACATTATCCCCGGCGCGTAGTCTCTAGTTTCTAATCGCGGGGCTGAGCATACCCCCATCTGTTGTGCTCCTTCGCTTGTACACCATGCCTACCGCGCACATGGCCTTGTTAGCGATGTAATCCCATGCTTGTACTCTTCTCCTATCAATACAAAGATACGCAGCTTGCGTATTCGCGAAAAAATCATTGTATGATACTCAACCATCTCTTTCTTCATTTAATTCTATGCCACATCATCAAAATTGCTTACTTGGCATGCATGATACTAGCTATGATACTCCCATTACGACCAGCCTAATGAGTCTAACAACTAAATCAACACAATAAATCCTCATGTGGCAAAGAACATCACACAGCATAATAAATCCCTTGCCAGCAGTTTCTCCGAGGGTAGTAATGGTGACCGTGACCAGGACACGATTTAATCGCCTCCCTTGCCGGAGTAACTGCCGCGGCCCGACATTGTCCGAACCTTGTAACTTGTATACGAATTGAGCAAATGGTGAGCTTGGTGGAGGCAGCAACTCTACTAGGCCTAGCAGCTTGCCGGCGACGACATCAACAACTCGCTGGCGGCTGCAACAGCAACATCTAGGCTAGGGCACCTATGGCGCTAGTTATAGGCTTTTCGGTAAACTGGCGTCGTGCGCTTGTATAATGGGCCAACCCATCTTAGGTCGACCAGGAACTCATCCCGGTTTTGAAAAGCTTCTGGAAGCTTCCCCGTCGGTTTTTTTTTGCTTCTGCCTTTTCTGGACATGGTCTTTGTATAGGTTTTTTGTTTTTCCTTATTTTATTTTCATTTTTTTAATATGTTATTTTTTTTCAAATTTAAAATATTTCAAATACCTGAATTTTTTAAGGAATTTTTTTCAAGTTTCCAAATTATTTCTTCAATTTTTTGTTCATGTTTTATGAAGTTGTGTCAAATTCCTGAAGTTTATTCAAACTTCATGAACTTATTTCTACTTCCATGATTTTTCTCCAATTTTATGAAGTTTTTTCAATTCACAATTTTTTTTCAGATTTGATGTAGTTTTTTTTTAAAATTTGCAACCTTTCTAAAAACTAAAAGTATTTTTTTTGAACTTTTCCCAAGTTTGGAACTTGTTTAGAAGTTTGATGTTTATTTTTATTTTTTATGGTGAACAACCAAACGGTTTTTTGAGATTTTTTTCAAGATGGTCTTGCGTTTTGAATTGAAGATCAAAAAATTGATTGTGTGAATTATTTTAATCTATATATAAGAACAATGTCCGAGTTAGTACAGTAAAAATTTACGAACTTTTTTTTAGCAAATCTGGCCACCGAGAGGGCGGAGTGAGAATTGGGCCACGGCCATGAATGAGGCTAGCGAGCGTTGTGGCCCTTCATCATTTATTGGTTTTTCCTTTTCTTTTCTATTTTATTTATTTTTGTTTGTTGTTTTTCTTAGTGTTCATTAGTTTTTTTTCGTTTTTTTTTCCTTCGTTTCCTCATGGATTTTCACGGTTTTCTTAGGGTTTTATGTTTTCCTGTTTTTTCGTTTTTTCTCATCATTTTTCGGTTTTCACCGTTTTCCTTCGGGTTTTATGTATTCCTTGGGTGCTTTTTCTTGTTCCTTATGTTTCTCCCATTTTTACTATTTTTCTTCTTCCTTCCGTTTCTTCCGTTTTGACTATTTTTCTTCATTTTCAACACATGTTCACAGTTTTCATACGCAATTATACATTATACATACACATCAGGAACAATTTTCTAATTCATGTTTGAAATTTTATGAAAATGTTTGATGATTACCTTTTTAATACATATCGTACATTTTCAGTATATATCAGGAACACTTTTTAATACATGTTTAATAAAAATACATGATTAACATGTGTTATACACGAGCAACATTTTATAAAATTTATGTTTTATGTTCAAAAGTTTAAATACACGTTCTTAGGTTTTTTATAAACGCCAGCAGCATTTTAATTTGTACATGCTTAATATTTTTTAATTATTTTTATTTGATTTTTTAACACAGTACAGATACAGACGCTCATGCATGCACACATACATTCATTCCTATGAACACACGCATGCACGCACTCATACCCTACCCTCTATGAGCACCTTCAAGAGACTGAACTAGCACATTATCCTGAGAATGATGAAGTCATCATAGACGCCTTTATAGTCGACGGGAGTGTCTCCTCCCACTGAACGCACATCACCGAAAAGTCTGAAATAAATCCAGAAAAATGCGAGCACCAAGTCTAGGGCTTGAACCCAGATGAGTCGGGGTTACCACTATCCTCTTAAGCATCCAACCACAGGTTGATTCGCTAACTATGTTTATTTTATGACTACTTTTTTTTCATACATATTGTATATTTTTGGTATCAGGAACAGTCTTATACACGGTTATCATTTTTTGAATATATGATTAACTTTTTATACACAATCAAATATTTTTTTAATTTATGTTTTTTATTATCAATGTTTAATACGCATTCGACATTTTTGGTATACACCGGGGGCATTTTTTATACACATTTAAATTTTTCTAAATAGATGATTAACATTTTTCAAATGCTTGAATAACACTTATAAATACATGGTCTACTTTTGTGAGACACACTGAATTTTTCCTATACATTCTTTATACATGAGAAGCGTTTTTTTCTATACACATTTAACGTTTTACAAATGCTAGATTAACATTGTTTAATTGTTTAATGTAGAGTGTTTTTAATATTATATTTAGAATATTTGGAAGTATAAACAAAAGTAAAACATGAAAACAAAAAAAACGTGAAAAACAGAAAAAAGAGGCTGTGGTCTCCCGCGAGATGGGCCGGGCTTTAGCGGCCTTAGCTTCTCCCTGTGTATGGGCCGGGAAGCCCAACACATCTGACCAAGTCTGTCCTCTCTCTTGTGGCTTTTTATGCTAGCCAACCGGTATCATCCGACACCAATCTCCCCTAAAAAAAATTCGACACCAATCGAGAGGAAGTTTTTCTCGCGGTAGCAGAGCGGTGAACGACGACGACGATGGAGACCCTCCCCTGTGATTTTCGGGAGGGGATGGAAACCCTACCTTGTGAGATTCGTCAGGCGATGGAGGTACTGAACAAGGATAAGGCCGACCGGATCCAGGAGATTGCGGAGAAGCAGGCGATCGAGATGATCCAATGGTACTATGATAAGCTGAAGGAGAAGGAACCGGATTCTTATGAAGACTCGTCATCGTCTGATGACGAAGACTCGTGTGAGTCTGATGAAGATAGGTGTCGTCGTGACTGGAACCGTCTATATGCCGGTATGTTCGGCTCCTTCGATGATTTCAGTAAGCCCTTCCGCCGAATTCGCTTGGCAACGACGAAAACCGCCATTGATGCACATGCTTATCAAAACCCCTCGTATTTATGCGTGCAGCTGCTATCCCAGCCATGCGTTACACGGATAAGCCCGCGCCTCCCAACTTCGCCTGGGAGGATGATACTCTTCAGATGTTTTCAATCGAAGTCATGGGAATAGAGCAGCAAAAATTAGAGTGGCCGCTAGGTGTGTTTGGTATGGTTGCCGCACGCGACTCGCTGGATCACAATCACAACATTATCTTCAGTCGTGAACGGGACAATTGTCAGACCATCAGTGAGGAGGTTTGGACTCTCACTTGGCAAATTCTAATGATTAGTTAACATAATTAGTTAACTTCTGTTTGCTATTATGTGATTTATAAGTATATAATGTGCTTGTTTTTATACCCCCATCAACTGTACATTGTTGCCCATTTACTTAATTGTTTCGTGCAGAGTCCCTATCTAGAACTCACAGGCCCTACACGTGCTGTTGTGGTGTCGGATCGTGCGGACTTTGAGGTTAAGCTGAAAGTGAAGGGCGCTAGTGAATCCGAGGATGAATATTTAAGCTGTGTATCTATTCCCTACAATTGCTATTCCAGACCCACTCGCTCACGCTTGGTTGAGAAGCTTGAGACTAGCAAGCTCACCACACTCAAGTTGACACTTGGCTTCATCATCGACTCTATGGAGGCCACGATCAGCGTGAGGGTTATCAGTGGATTATGGACAGAGAGTTCTCGAAGTTTATTTACTGCCAGTACCGCCAGGATAGATCACATGAAAGTCGCGTTGCTCGATTTCGGAGGCGACGGATTGCCTGTTGCCGCTGATGGCAAGGTTCAGCTTTCGCGCCGTGTTGCTTCTGTCGAGCTTGCTGGTGAGCTAAGAGTCTCCGCTGAGGCTCAGTGTGAAGATGAGACTTTGGCTTATGTCAAAGTTTTTACACCAAGGAAGGCCAGTAGAAGCCATGGTATCCTCAACGTTGGATCCTGTAAGATGAAAGTCACGGTTGCCTGGTCTCTTTTCGACTGCGGCCCATTTGGGTGATGCTATGCTTTTGTGAGCTATGCTGCAGTAGTGCCATGGTTGTTGCTCACTTATCCCGTTAAATATGCTTGTGGTGGTAATTTGCATGTATGAACTAATGATGATACTCGACAAAGATATTGTTTTAATTATCTCGTTGTGTAGTCCTGTTTGGTGAATCCTACCATAGTTGACTTGTGGAATGTTTTTCTGTTTGATGCTTAAGTGAACATGTTAAACACCCTGGGAGCGCACACCAGTCACAAGTCTTTATGCAGAATTGTGTCAAAATCCACTTAAAAATCAACGGCAATCAAAACTGAAGCATTCAAAGATCTTCCTAGTACTATCAATAGCATTTTACCTCCAGTGGTCACTGTCACATTTATCACACTAGTACAATTATCTTCACATGTGGGTTCGGCTCCTCTACAGTTATGTTATTACTGTACCCGTGCAGTTACTTGTACAATCTGCCCTTCATTTCAATCAAAGGGCTCTCATTTCTCCAAGTATCTCTCTGTCACAGCGTGTCTTCCACCCCATGTCTGTCACAGCGACGCCTTCCTCCTTCCGCCGCCTCCACCTCCTCAACCCGCTCACCGGCGCGCGACTGCCCTCCCGTAGGCCGTGACGCTGGCCTTCGTCCACCCCAGCCACGACGCAAATGAACACCTAACATCCAAATTACAGTGCTGCTTATGACTCCTTATAAAGACGATGGCACGGCCGTGATAATCCCGCCAGCCAGGCTCCGGCACGAGCTCCACGAGAAGGTCATACTCATGTCCGCGCCGCCGAGGCGCTGAAGAAGCAGACCATGGCATCGGAGTCAGGCCCTTAGGGCGGCTACGCTGGCATGCTCATCTGCAGCTATTGTCCCTCATCGTCATCGTCCCAAACCGCCGACACGAGGTGGACGTTGCTTCAGCCCTGCTGCTGTTTGGTCCTCTTCTATCGTGGTCGGCGCTGCTTTGGTCGCTTCACCCTGCGGTTGCGGCTCGGGGCGTGCGTGTTCCATATCGATGGCGTGCAGCAGATACCTCATTAAGCTCTCGTCGCTCGGTGCAGCGGCTAGCTGCGCAAATTATCAAATCCCGAACGGCCAAGTCCAAAGCATATACTAGCATCGTAGAGATCCGCATGCACAATTGAGGCTGAGTTCTTCGAGTTCATCAGTGTTCGGTGAACGCCGGCGGACAGCAAGAAACGCCCGCTTCCTCAGGAAGAAGACGTCGGTGTGATGAGAAGGATGTAGAGAAAGGGAAGCCCTCCGATTAGATTGAACAAGTAACTGTACGGGTGAAGTAGCAACATAACTGTAGAGGAGACGAACCCCCCTTCACATGGACTCATTATCAATCTGCGGGCACGGATACAAGAGTCGGCCTTCAACCGCATGCCCAAAACGTCCGGCCTCATCTGAATATATTTGAAGTGCAAATCCAAAATCGTCCGGATACATTCAAAGTGCAAATCGTTCCGCCTCATCCGGATATATTTGAAGTGCAAATCCAAAATCATCCGGATACATTCAAAGTGCAAATCGTCCGGATACATTTAAAGTGCAAGTCCCAAAATGTCCGGCCTCATCCGGATACATTTGAAGTGCAAATGTTGATCATAATAGCAATTTGACGAGGAAATCAAAGTGCATATGTATGCAATCTTCACAATTAATAAACAACGGATATTCCGAGACTGGTTGTCCGTGCCTCCTTCACTTTGAATTTTGCAACTCCGCTGCGCCCGCCTCTTGCATCTCTGCCGTCAAGTGCTTCAACATCCTTGCATAGAAGGCTTAGCACGATCTTCGCCGCATCATCAGGATCTAAATCGTCCATCTTCATGGTCAACATTTTGGTTTTCTTCAAAACAGTCGCAAGCTCAACCCTAAACCCTTCTCTCTTCAAGCTTGGTTTTCTTCACATCGAGCTCGGTCTTCTTCTTTTCCGAGGTTAATCTTCTTCTCTGTCGCCACCATGAAGATGTCAAACCTCTCTGCTTTCTTTTCCTCCTTGATGTCATAGTGATTGACACATGCCTCCTTCACCATGATGGCCTTGAACTTCTCTATCATCTTGGTCGCCGTCCCTTCTCACTTCTCCTTCTCATACTTTCTCCTTCGGATCCCCCTTTTGACCTTCTTGCCCGGCTCTCCTTTTGTTCGATTGGTTGGATCACCATCTTCATCTTCATTGTTGATGCCGGCAGTAGTCTTGATGGTATGGGCAATGGATAGGAATCACTTTGGTTGCCCATTCAACTTTAACCAACAATGCATGAGGATGAAGTTTCTTTCCACCTTCAAGCGCAATGTGACCGCATGGAAGGGCTGCAAAATAGGACATGGTCAACAAGTTGCATATCCGGCCAAATGACCAACACATGGAACAATTTACTTGCTCGGAAATTTGCGCACTTGTCGGTGTCAAAACCGGCAGATCTCGGGTAGGGGATCCCAAGCTATGTATCATGGACCGATGGGTAACAGGAGACAGGGGACACGATGTTTACCCAGGTTCGGGCCCTCTTGAGGGAGGTAAAACCCTACGTCATGCTCTTGTTTATATTGATGGAGTATCAAGTACAGAGTTGATCTACCTCGAGATCATATGTTGTGGTCTAAAACCTAAGGGTATGATGAATAATGTCATACTCTATCGACTTGCCTGGCCTTGGCTTATATAACATACTAGAGGCCTAGGATAACAAGAGTCCTAGTCGAATACGTCGGTGGAGAGGAGTCCTTGTCTTGATCACCAAGCCTTGTGGAATCTTCCTTATATATGTCTTCGGCTGTCCGAACTGGCCCATGAGTAACCGGCCATGGGGGTCCTCGTCCCAATCCAACTGATCGGGAGACGATGCGGTGAGTACCCCCTGGTCCAAGACACCATCAGTAGCCCCCTGAACCGGTCTTCAAGTTGGGGACGCTCCTCGGTTCTTCCGAACTATTCTTCGTCTTCGGTCGTCGGTCTTGAAAACCGGTTCAACAAATCTTCACTTCTTCTATCTTGAGGATTGCCGAGCTAAATCTGAAGATCTCACACGTCGGGTATCCGAGGAGCCCTTAAGTCTTCGGCCTTTATCAATGCCTTGTTATTTTTATGCCACACATCGGGTTTGAAGTTGTTCCCGGGCGGCAGTGTCCTCTTGCGTCCGAGCTCCAACGCCGGACTATATTCGAGGTATCTTTTGTAGACGAGCACCAACACTGGACCACTTCCGAGCTCCAACGCCGGAATGTATCCGAGCTCCAACGCCGGACTATGTCCAAGCTCCAACGTCGGACTATGTCCAAGCTCCAACGCCGGACTATATCCGAGGTGTCATAGATCACCTTGGTTCAAACAAGTTGAAAGAGTTTAGCCGAGCTTAATGCCGGAAATGCCCTCTATGGAGCCAGCCACTGGCGCCCGAGCTTCATGCCGGACTGCTTCCGAGGTGGTGCACCACCCCGACTATGGGCCGATTTTTTGTCAATATTTTTGATTGGTGCAATTTATTCTCTGCCGAGATATATAGCCAGTAGCCCTCAAGGTGTTTATCGGTCTAAAACCCGAGATGCACCTGAAGGATGACATGAGACCGCTGATCCCAGTAGCCGATGAGGCTCAGATTGATTTACAAAAATCGGTCTGAGGATCAACTCTTAGCTCGGCAGAATACTTTGGGACACAAAAAGCGGTGTGCAGAGTCCTCGAGACTCAGGTTGGGTGCGGCCGACCAACCTAAGGATCATAATCTCCTCGAAAACTATATTGCACTTAAATTTTCTGCACTGGATTGCCAATGCAGTAGCCCCCGAGACACTGGTCGGGTGGCAACACCAGATCAGGGGATCGATGTGCCCCTTTAATATTAGTAAATGATAATCCCAAAGCCCAGTAGCCCCCGAGCCTTAATGCGGGCACGGGTGGCCGAATTAAGGATCAATATCCAGAGTAAAATCACAAATTATGTGTAATGATTCTATGTATCCAAGTACTTTACATCATTAATGCTCGGATCCGCATTGTATAAAACTTTGTTGACCGACCATCGGCTTCCACCTCCTCGGCCAGTAGCCGAGGAGTGTTTGTCCTACTTTATAAAGCCTTTATGAGGGCAAAGATTTACGACAAACAAGGCAATCTGGCCAAACGGTTTTATAAACAAAGGTACGCAGAGAGATATGTTATATTACTGTTTAACATAAGAAATGTCTTCCAAAGAAAATAGTCCCGTTATCGGTTCCTTTCTTTGGGTTGTCATGCTAAGCATGATCATGAAACCTCAGCTCTAATGTAAGAGCAAAATATTGAGGATTTAGTTTGGGAGGCCAGTTACTAGCCCACGGTAGTGTTCGGCGATAGTCGAGGTCAAGCCGTAAACACTTCGGCCAATGTTATGAATGGCCCGTCATTTAACATAGTCATCGGATCGCTGACCGGTTTACGCTTATTGTGACAGTCAGTTTTCGGCTTTCTCCACTGAGGTGCTTAACCATGTGAACTGGAAGCACTCGCAGTGGTTCTCCCTTTGCACACCTAGCCGAAAGCGGAATGTAGGAGGCAAGCGCAGGAGCCGGGCAACCCAACTATTGACCGAAGACACAATTCGAAACCGATGCATATATAGCAATATTCGAGAATGTTTTTGCCGAATCTTTAAAGGTGTTCGGCGTTGCACTACGAGACTAATGCTGGAAACACACAAATAGTTTAAAAGTGCCATAGGCTTGGAAAACCAAAAAAACGTCAGTGAAAACCTGACGTCCGAACAAGATCAAGTGTTCGGTGCCAATCTAAAAATTGGACTTTAGAGAAAAAAGGTGCTTCTGTCGTACTTTAACATGGCACATCCCGAAGGCGGGTCAGCCTACGGCTTCAACCTCAAGACTTCAAGCGGGTCAGCCTACGGCTTCAACCTCATATCCCGAAGGCGGAGTACTTCTCATTAGGCCAGTTTAGCAAACTAAACTCTAGAGGCTTTGAGAGAGAAATTAGGCTCCCCGGCTAGTGACCACACACTCGTGTCGAAAAAAGGAGTGATAAATAATAATAAAAAAACTTTGCAACGACTAAGAAGAAGAACACTTATTATAAAACTGCTCATATAAATTTAAGAGCCCCCAAGTGACTTGGGCAAAAGAATTTTATGTAAAATGATTCTATGTACCGAAGTACTAATATCATATCTTTGTTCACCCGAACTTTAAACGCGTCCTAACCGGCCGTCGACTTCTCCCTCTTCGGTCAAGGACCGAAAAGTGTTATGTACTCCACCTGTCGAAAATATTGACGGTGTTTCCGATAACCAGGCAATCAGGCCATAAGGCTGTAACAGACAAAGCACGCTCAGAGAACTTATGCTATATTACTAATGAAGTGTAAGAAGCATCTTCGAAGAAAATAGTACCCTCACCGATACCTTTCTTCGGTGCTCATTGTTACTAACTTGTGCAATAGATTTTTTGTACCCATGAGTTCCGTTGTGTGCCGACCATAATTGAAAACAATAAGAGCGCTAGCTTTCAGCTTCAACCAGTCTGAGGTCCGGCTCGGATGACTCGATCGTGACAATCGCAGAGGTGCTCCCTTTACTCCCTAGCCGAACAATCAGGAACGTAGGGGTAAACACAGGAGCGAGGCAACCTAGCTTCCAAATCGCTTAAGTCAATATGGTGCATATTGTGGCATAATACACGAACAAGGAACGAAGCCGTACACGTATAATCATATGCAAGAGGAAAGGCTTCACGAAGGAAGCCCCCAAGTAAACTGGGTATTTAAATTTGTGCGTCACAGACAAAGTTTTGACAAGGAAGTATGACGCTTGGTCGAACCGGGAAAAAAATTTAAAGCCGAAAGTTTTGAGCATGAAAGCGACTTAGCTTGTTAATGTGTTCGGCATTGATGACGCGGTCCAAGCTTGATGTAGGACAAGGTTCCATCCCCCAAGCCAGTCCCAAGGTGGCGGAGCGAAGAGCTCGGCACTCCAAAGTGGTGGCATAACATGGCCAAAGCGGGCTGGTAGAGTGATGCCGAAGCCCCCGGTGCGGGTTAATGAAGTGTTGATGAAACCTCCCGTCCAGCCGAGGAGACAGCACTACCCAACTCGATTCATTTACCTGTGCACAAAAAATAGTGCAAACTAGAGATAATGGTAATAATGATGAAAAAAATTGTTGCATAATAAATAATTTATGCAAAGTTAGTAATAAAAAAAGTATGGCCTGTGCGCCGAACACTCGGTGAGGTAGACCTCTCTCGGCGATGCCGAAGTCCCGAGGCAACCGAACACGTCGGTATGGCAACACGACAAACAAGATGATCACGCAAGCCGATTCATGCCAATTTGAGACAGCAACGTTGGCTTGCCGAAGCGACCGCGTAACGCAGTCGAAGTCAATCACCTACACGCATAAAATAGTGCGGTCCAAAAAGAATAATATAAATATATATAAAATCCTTGCATAATTGCTTTTCACAAAAATAATTTATTTAAAGAGATGTGGTCTGGCACCAAAGTCAATATTGATGCAGAGCGTCGGCGTGACGCGATGAAGGCGTGGCAAAAGCCTGAATTCACATGTCGGTCCGAGTTCCGGATTCGGCGTTTGCCGGACTATATACAGAAACTGACCGTACCACCGCGTGACCGTCGATAATGCGGCCGCCATTTGACAGGGCCTGTGTAGAGATGATGGAACAAACCGGAGTAATAATTCTTTGGGGAGAATAGACCCAAACAAACAAAAATTACTGGGATAAATAGCACCTGGTTTATTTATTGTAGCAATCCGAAGAAAGATGACTCCCAACATTGGGACTCGATCCGCACACCCATTGCCTGATGGGTGTTAAAACGCCGGCATAGCGATGCTGGCAAAGGTTGGCTTGCCGAGACAAAGCCCTCGGTCCAGCTAATCGTGACGAACTTGGTCGGCTGGTGACGCCAAAGTCACCGGAGTAGGTTGACGAAGAGATGATGAAGCCCCCGGTCTAGCCGAGGTGTTGGAGCGGCTCGTCAAAAAGATGTCGGAGTCTACCTGTCAGCCGATGTGTCGAAACAGGTCGGCGTGTTTGATGATGATTTGAAGAAGAGCCAGCATGGTGACGCCGACGCAGGTCAAGACTTGTGACGCGATCGACGCTAGCTTGATGCAGCTACCGCGTGGCAATGCCGGTGTGCCCGCTCCGTGTAGTCCGTGGGGCAGCGACGTTGATGATGATTTATCCTTCGCGATGCCGAACTCTTGTTCGGCTTGCCGAGATGATGATCGAAGGAGCTAAGCTTGGCTCAATAAAACGGCGACGTGTCTAGCGCAGGTCGGCAGCCGTGGAGCAATACTGCCGGACTGGTTTGACACCAGCGTGATGGTGAAGATTACCTCGAAGGAGGCTTAAAATTTTATGGGTACGTGTTTAAAAACAACACACAATACCATAGAAGAAAAATCCTTAAAAAAGGTTGTCCAATATCACGTTCATAAAAAAACATGAATTCTGGTCGGATCCGTATTCGCGCAAAAAACAGATTCGAAAATCGTTGCGATCATCGGAGATTTCCCGGAGTTTGAACGGTCGGATCGAGCTGAAATTTTGAGGGATGCTAGACATAGGAATTCCGCAGCTGGCCAACGGTTGGATCTTCCAAAGGACGTCCGAGCTAGATGCTGGACGCCACGCTCCAAACTTGTCCAGATTCCCGTCCAGATTCGAAACGGCTTCGGTATATCATAGATTGCCAGAGATTCCTTCATCGGAACTCGATGAAATTTTGCATGATTGTTTTAGACTTAATTCAGCACAATCTTGCCGAAGCAATTGTCAAAGCGATACTCGAGGAGGCGGTGGCGGCAGATACGAGTTCGCTGTCCAGAAAAACAGCACGGTCGCTCGAGGGCAATGTTGACGTTGAGCCCCCGAGCTCCATGGATGATCCCTCCATGATCTTAATAGAGATCGGAGTTGATGTTTGATGAAGGCCCTTGTCCGAACATGGTGATCCGAACACGGGGCGTAGTTCTTGGTCGAACCAAGGTGACCAGTCAAGCTGGTGACGAAGATGCCGAAGTCGCAATTGATCTGCAGGCGAGCCATCGAACCTTTACCGATCACACAGCGGAACTCTCAATGAAAGCACCATTGTCGGTGTCAAAATCGGCAGATCTCGGGTAGGGGGTCCCAAGCTGTGTATCATGGACCGATGGGTAACAGGAGACAGGGGACACGATGTTTACCCAGGTTCGGACCCTCTTGATGGAGGTAAAACCCTACGTCCTGCTCTTGTTTATATTGTTGGAGTATCGAGTATAGAGTTGATCTACCTCGAGATCATATGTTGTGGTCTAAAACCTAAGGGTATGATGAATAATGTCATAATCTATCGACTAGCCTGGCCTCGGCTTATATAACATACCAGAGGCCTATGATAACAAGAGTCCTAGTCGAATATGTCGGTGAAGAGGAGTCCTTGTCTTGATCACCAAGTCTTCTGGAATCTTCCTCGTATATGTCTTCGGCTGTCCGAACTGGCCTATGAGTAACCGGCCATGGGGGTCCTCGACCCAATCCAACTGATCGGGAGACGATGTGGTGAGTACCCCCTAGTCCAGGACACCGTCAGCACTACTTGACCACCGGTTTATGAGTATATTGAGATGGCTGCAATACTTGCTCACAGCTCTTGGGTGGTGTACCATCGATAGGTGAGCGCTTTGGCGTACGATCTCAGATCGCTTCTGTGTGGTAGGCATCGGAGTTCTAGTGCTCATGGAACCAAGTATGAACATTGGACCAAACGGTTGGGCATCTTTGCTCCGTGCCTTGAAACGGATCAACGCCGGTGGCCAACCAAACATCACACAACAATTCGTCCTTCCTAAAATTGAAACTTTCTCCCCCACCACTTCTTCTTTGGGTCGGCACTGGCAGCCAATCGTCCGGATCAAGGCCCGATCCGACTACTGGGGATGTGTTTGGTTGCCCGCATGAGGCCCAGCCTGGCCCGGGCGGGAAGAATTTGGCCCGTTTGGTTTCCTGCATTCATTGTGCGGCCCGCATCGCACGAAGCTTAAAGCACGTCCAGGCCTGGCCCAGGGGCAACACACGAATCGGCAGTAGCTCGCGAGCCTGGCCAGGGCGAGGCAGGGGAGGGCGACGCGCTTCTTCCCTCATGCGAGCAGGGGAGATGGCGCGAGCTCGCCCGCGTCGCCGAAAAATCGGCGGGAGGATTTCAGCTCACCTCCCGCCGCTCCACCCCCTATTTAGCCCCTCCCTCACCGCCCCAACTCCCGCCACCATTCTTCCTCCGTTCGCGCTTTCCCGCTGACGTGCATCGGCACCGACGAGCAGGTAAGCGGCGCATCTTCATCGGCCGGTTGTCCACGGCGTCGGAGCTCCTTCACTGGCCGGCGTTCATCTTCCACCACCGTCCCCCTCGTCCTCAAGCTGCAGCCATGGCCTCTAGGAGTTCAATCCCCCTTTCTCTCTGTTCCTTCTAGCTAGATCTGAGCTGCAGCTAGGGTTTGATCTAGATGCATGATTGATTAGTGGTCTGATATGTGAGCTGATATGGTTGGTTGCTATGATGCGGTTACAATTTCTGGTAGGGCTAGATGTTCAAGCATGTGGTAGGCTAGATTAGTAGTAGAGTTTGAATTTGAACCTTGTGCTTGTGTTGAATCATGCTCATATCTGTGATTTGTAGCTATTGGTGGTGACGTGCTTGCTATGATAGTGATGAACCATGTACATGTATGCTTAGTGTGATAGTGATGAAACATGTGCTTGCTATGATAGTGATGAACCATGTACATGTATGCTTAGTATGATAGTGATGAAACATGTGCTTGCTATGAGAGTGATGAACCATGTACATGTATGCTCCTGCTTTCATAGATTGTCCGGTATGTTGTGTGCTATGCTCACTGTCAATGCGTGCTACGATTGTAGGACATGACCACGCAGATGCAAGATCTTAGTCAGGCCCTTGTCGTGTCCGACAGCCAGTTTGCTCCATCGTTTGTCAAGGACTCGCAGCCTATGGCCCAGATGGCACCTGATTCAGAGGTGTTCGAGTCTGATTCCCTCTATGTGCCAGTAGTGCTCGTTGAGTCAACTACTGCTGCTGCTGCTGCCGCTGCACTCAAGCTAGCAGCAGCAAAGGCAAAGAAGGATAGTAGGTCGAACAACATGAAGTGGCAGCCGTTCATGTCCACGTTCGTGCTGAACAAGATGTGTGAGCTCATCTCTAGTGGAGTTAGGACTGACAAGGGCTTCAAGGAGGTGCACTTGAACACCGTTGCGAAGCAGGTGTTCGAGTTCTGTGGGCAAGAGATGTCTGCCACCCAGGTGTACAACCACCTGAGAAAGTGGAGAAGTCGATGGATCCAAGTGTCCAAGCTGAGAGACCTTAGCGGCGCCATTGCTGTGTTGTGGCGTTGGTGTGCTAGGTGTGATCATTGTGGGTAAGCTCACCAACTAGGGTATAAAGTAAGCACAATATGTACGCCGTATGCAACCAAACGCCGTGTTCATGTGCCGGTAGGGCCAATACAACCAATCAAACAAAGTGCACTTGCGTATTACCTAATGCAGAGACTAGGGATGCAGGCAACCAATCAAGTTGCATATAGCGTATTAGGGCCTGTTTTTGCTCAACCAGATTGGATGGAGAAGTGCATGTGATGCAGGAACTGTTTACAACGGCAACCAGACACGCCCTGAGTGTACGTGCCCGGCTGCTCGGTATATAGCTCTGTTTGAGAATCATTCACTTGTTTGTCCTCGACGCCATCTCCGGCGTGGATGATGTCCAACATCTTTCCATCATCTGTCAGCGTCGCCTCCGGTCAAGGCATACCGGCGAAGAGAGAGCGGGCTCCAGTTGATCCGCGTCTGACGCACGTGACCGGAGCCGACATCCGCGACCGGACAAGCTGTGGCGATGGCGACGCAGCAAAGTGGAGGGCGCGTTCAATCGACGGTCCATGGCACGAATGTGCCGGAAGTGGCTGGGGTCTGGTGTTGATGACCAAGCTGCATGGCAGCGTAGTATATAATCCTACACAGGGCGTTGATGACCAGGTATAGAATGACCGATGTTTTTTTTTGAACTTTGGCAACCTTTACTAAACGATGAGCATATCTACAAGTTAAGGAATAAGAATCAGGAGGTTTCTCTCGCCACAAATCCGAGGATTTCCTTGTGTAATTTGCTCAAGCTAGCGCGTGCACTTGCGCCATTGCTTTCCCGGTCACAATGCTCTATGGTTGCCCTGCCGAAGAGTCATAATCTGCCGGCAGCCATCTGTCACTACAGCCCCCGAAGCACCGTAATTTGATGGATCCAGAATAGCTTGGACAATTTCTTGTGAATCATATTCTACAGACAGGGTTGAGATACCTACCTCTTCCCCAAGACACAGCCCCTCGAGAACCGCGGCTGCTTCCATAGACGCTACATCGGTGGCATACTCCTTGAAAGAACAGGATGCAGCTATGAAAGATCTATTCGAACCACGCAGCAGCACCCCTGTTGATCGGGAAAGAGCACAGCGATGACATTTTTACTCATGTTTCCAGAGCTGAATAACCCTTCACAGGGCCTACTAAGGACAAGGCTTCCTGCAATGCCTCTAGGAGATATCCTGGATGATCCTCGATGCGTACGCGCCCAAGTTCTGATGGTATTTTGCGCAGAACTCTTCCAACAATCTGCAATTAGCAGAAAGAAATGTGAGTGACTGAGAAGATGATGAAGCAGGAAAAAAAATACATGCACACAACACGATGCTTGCCATGCTTTTCTTCTTCTTTGTCATTCTTTTTTCGGGAATTGGGTTCAGTTTACTACCCTATTGATCGCAAAGCACGGTAAATAGGAACAGAATAATCAGATTATAGAAGAAAGCATCACTTGAAAATCACGATGACAAGGTATTTCTGAAGATTTCATTATAATTCTTCCATGTAAAAAGGAGTTGATGCGGAATGATGAGTTCAAGCTCGAACCTTGCGAGCATAGCCACCATAAGCTATTCCTCCTATTAGAGCTTCCTGGGAACCAACCTTTTCAGTAGTTCTTGTCCCTGAATTTACAAAATGAAATAGTTTTTTCAGAAGGAATGTTTTCCCAGGACAGCAAAACATTTGTGAATCAAAGTAAATTCTATGTTTACGTTGCTTTATATAATTCAGCTACTGAACACTGTCATATACCAAGTGAGCACAAATTTCATAAGTATTCTGTGAGATAAGAATTGAACATAAGGGGAAAAAAATACCAGGTAAAGTCCTAGCCATGAAAAGACCAGCTTTCTTTAAGCAATCTACAGTGTATAAGTTGGTGCCACCAGCCAGCTGATAAAAGCCTTCCAGACCATAGTAACAGCAAAGACTTAGAAAATTTGAACAATAATATTCCCACAGATATTACTCAATATTATTACTAAGAATGAATGTGTTTACCAAGAGGCCTATCTTGTACTGAAGTCAGATCAACAGCAAAAGAAACAGTTTCCCTTGTTGCACCTCGACCGATGTCACCACTCATAGGACGACCATCTAACTACTCACATAAATCAAAGTAACTGAAATAAGCCCAAAGTAAAAGCATGGATATGCTTAGAGGATCAGCAGTAGCGTATACCATATGCACGGCGGAGTTCCTATCACATTAAGAGAATTGGACAGAATTTACAGAAAATATGGCTACATATATATAAATTAAGATAAAAGAACTACTCCGTTCCATATTAGTTGTCGCTGATTTAGTACAAAGGGAGTACATATTTATGGCTATCAGTTTACCAGTTTAAATAAAAACATAACCTAGAAAATACCAAAATTATTAATTAAGTTCATGAACAAAGCAATCTGAAAAAAATACGAGCAATGTGAAAGATGCAATTAGGAATTTTTTCTCTTGAGAACAACCTGCCAAAGATTATACCCTTCCAGATTAGACTGCATTATCGTGTATGTTGCATTCATGAAATCAATTGTTGATGCACCAGCATTAGGCAGGCTTACCTGAAATGTATGAACTTCCTTATTTGTTATACGAGTAACAGGGGGGGATTTTTAATATGAAAAAAAGGAACATGGTGGCACTTCTTAGCATCAGAACTAGCACACATGCAGATAGAGTGTGAGGCTTACTGCGACCAACTTCACATTATTGATTGACTCACCCAAGCTGTTCCAGAGCGTACTAAACATACCAATTCCCCTACAATAAAGGAAAAGTATTGTAACAACTGTGCTACATGACAGAGAAAAAGCAACGAAAGATACACCAAGGAACAGGAAACCCACTTTCCAGTGGTATGTATTTCTATTGCATCAACATCACTCCTTTTCAACAGTTCAGCTGTCGTGGCAGGATCTCGTACATAGGACATAGCACCTGAAATGATTTAAACCAAAGTTGGTAGCTTTAATAAGATACACAAAGACAAAGGTACAGGAATGATAAGGTTACCATAAATACATGCTGAGATTACATATGAATGTAAAGAAGGTTATCTGGAAAAAAAGATACAGCTCAATTTAATAGATCATGTAAACCATCCTGATGGCTGAAATAAAAACAAATGAAAGAACCCAAAACACAGTGCTCACTTATTCTGTCATAAGGGCAAACTGATAAGCATCTACCGCAGCCATAGCATCGTTCCATAATGACACCACCCTGCACGAGACATGAGATCATGGAGAGATAAAACAAAAGCATAAAAAGTAACCAAACCAATGGATACCTCAAGTTTATCACATATTGGATCGGACTGAGCATGTTCTCCAACCATGACCCTCTTTAGTGATATTGCATCAGCAGGACAAACTTTCTCACATGGCTTTGAGCAATTCGGTGGGCAATCTTCAGGATCAAATCCTATGGACAGAGAGGAGTTCATGGCTTCAGACATTTTTTTCAGCAGTTACAAAATCCTTCAGTTAAACAGACATGCGCCAGTCCTGCTAGTGAAAGCAGGAAACTGGGTACATATATTAGAGGTACAGTGGTAAAGTAATTTACAAATTCAAATAACCATAGTTAAATATAAATGTCAAAGAAGACAATCATTTTGAAGTAGCACATTTGCAAATTAAATTATAATAAAGATTACGTTATTTTGTTTACCAGCTTTGCGGAAATGAAGATCTCTGCAATCATCATTAACGCTAACCATCACCCAAGGCCTTTGAACTTCTGGTACAATTGAGGCTGCTACATCAATACCTTCATTCACCGCACTGACTACAGATGCATCTGCTGCACAATCAATGCAATCCACTGCATGCACAAAACTGAGCCATGACTTCTATGTATAAACCCTCGTACATTGATGAAATCATGCCAAATAAGCAAATATAACAATTTTTCGGTAATATAACAATTTTCCAAGAAGAACTTTAAGGTATTCTGTAAAATGCTTTCTGTGGCACATTCCATTTAATCGAGATGTGAACCTTTTTTTTTGAAACGTGAGAAATACCTGAATTTGTCCCCCTGCGGGGTCGAACTCTCTAATCGAGATGTGAACTACTTGGCTGAACTATCCATTAGATAACTTCCAAGCCTATTAAAACCCTCACACTTACAGAAGTCCCTCCATGAATATGAACTTTGCAATATGCATATGTACAGATTATCGCTGTAGTAACACAAAGTTCTAAGCCCTATACATTTCACTTAGTAATCAACAGACTGTAAGTACCCATCATTTCAAATAAGAGGAAAATTAAAATGAGTTAATGTGTGGCTGAATGCAAGAATGTATAGAACCTTCATGGAATTGCATGACTCTGTTATCTCGGTCACGCGCATTATTGTTTATAAGAAATACTAGCTTGTCTCTGGGTTCACTAATGATTTGATTTACGTTAACGTCTGATCAGAAAATGTCGAATTCCAGGTAATTCAGTTAACAGTTCTTTATTCACTATGTAAATATTTCATCAGTTGCTAAAAGTATTATTCCGCTGTTGGTACGAAATGGTAAACTTGCACCCGGAATTATTATTTTTCAATTAAATATGTATACCTCCAGCCAGCGTGTAGACAAGGGAGAGATTCCGGACATCGGCAGCATCCTACAAGGCACAGATAATGTTTGTGAACTACTCCCGGCCCCAAAGGTTTGGTAATTAACATATCAATTACATCGTCGCCAGTCGCCACCACTAGTTCCACTGTACTTCGGACTAAAAGATTAGTGTTCCAGAGCCACAGGAAGACATGAACAACATCCACGAGCTGAACTGCACAGGTTAAATTAACTAGGATTTCTATGTAATACTGCTAATAGAAAAACACTTCTCCTCCCTGTAACCAAAACCATCAATCTATCATCATGGGCAGCCCCTTCCTCTAAAGTATAATGAGCTCACTTAATTACGAGGCAACCCTCAGCCAACGGGGACTAAATAAGCAATAACACAACGTCGCAGCTCCGGCGGGAGAGTGCAGTGAAGGAACCAGGAGGCATTTTGCGACGGGGTTCCAGTATGCCGTACCTCGAAGCTGGCGCCGCAGATGAGCTTCACCCAGTCGCCGCGCCGGAGGGCCGCGACCTGCGGCGGGTTGTGGTGGCAGTCTTCGCCGGCGACGCGGATAGGCCGGGATGCGACGACGCGTGAGGCTGCGGCTCGGACGGCGGCGTGCGAGGCGAGGAGAGGCGGCGGCGGAAACGGCGCCACGGCCATAGCTTCAGGCGCGGTGGCGGAATGATATCTGCTTCCCCTGCTTCGCCATTGGGCCTTGAGCGAACGACTGGATTACCTGGACCCGTTCATCATGAGATCAACGGCCACGATCTGTTCTAGATGCCGAGAAACCTGGCAAGAGTACTGCAAGATACTGTCTGTTTTTCTCTTGGCTCTCTTACTGCTCTTCCCTTGGGGGAAAAATGCTCTTTGTTTCTTTCGTTGATTACAAACTTGAATTTTTGAGTCGAATACAAAGCTATTGGGTTATCAACGAAAAAAAAACAATTTATGTTAGATACATTTATTTGAGGGACAAGTTTTTTCAGACGGATAGAGTATTATTGATTAATCTCATGGTCAAGCCAACATCAAACAGATTTTAAAAGCACATCGAGTCTCCATCTCTCAGAATATGGCACGAACCTGTAGTAAATTAAAGGAACAATTCATATACTTAGTTTCATCGACTTCTCCTCTGTGGATATAAGTGATTAAATGACTTCACCACCACCAATGCCTACATCTAATAAACGGTTATTTCATTCTTCTGGTGTGAACTAAAAGAAAGAGCTTATCGCCGGCTATAAGATGGAGTTATTACATCGATCCCTCCTCATAGACAGTAATTAGGATCACTTCCCGCAAAAAAAAGATCATGTCCCATAGAAGATATTTTGTGTTATGTACTTGTGTTTCTTTTTCGTTTGACTGTGTCTCATCAATATTGGAATCCATGTTTTTCTTTTCTTTTCATCTTCTCCTCTACCTCTAACCTATCGATTGCCTTCCGTCCCTTCTCTTTACACTACTCACGGCCAATGGCGAGCGACACGTCTAACAACATTTCATTGCTTGGTTGCCTACCACAAAGTGGTGAGTTAGTGGCCATGATTTAGTTTATTTTCTAGTAGATGATCTTTTAAATATTACTCAAGAAATATTATAATATAACTAATCACACACACCACCATAATAAAAAAAACTTTATGAACTCATTGAATCAAGGTAATGGAACAATGAGTTTTCAAGTTTTTTTTTCTTCTTTTTGGACAGCAGCAGAATTCTCAAGGTTGTAGGTTTATAGAGAGTTCTTTTTTTGGTGAAAAGGGTTTACGGAGAGCTACAGTTGGCTTTCCAGGATTAGTAGTTAATCCAATTAAGGGGGTGTTTGGTTCAGGGACTTTTTAGTCCCAGAGACTAGAAAAAGTCCCTAAAAAGTCTCTAGAAACAAAACAGGAAGGATTTTTTTTACACGGACTAGAAAAAAACTCTACTGGAGTCTTTTTTGATTAGTCTCTGGGATTAGAAAAAGTCATAGGACTTCTGAACCAAACACCCCCTAATATAACTATTGCTCATATAACTGTTATTATTACCAAGTACCATCGTACCAGCACACACTGAACTCCATTTTTTCACATCACAACATAATATATTGTTTATACATAGATAATTGACCTTGGTTATGTTGTATGTTTGACTTATCCATGTGCAGTCCGCTTAACCTTAATCAGATGCCTAACATTAACTATCAACCGACCGAACCTAGTCATCGATGCTCAGCTGCCGTCATACTTGAATGCATCAACACAATTAACTAGTAGACTATACTGCTCCATGATCTCTCTAGGAATCTTCCTAGAAAGTGCACAACGTACTGATCATGGCAATTAAGCACTAATTCTTATCCCGCAAATTGCGCTAACCCGTCAATTGATCGTCGGTCGATGTATCCACAGCTGGCACGATCAACACTTGTCAGTGGCACATTTGTAATAAACATATAAGGTGTTGATCCACGTCATGGCCTACCGATACATGTGCCGGCAGTGGCACAAGAAGCTCCATGTTGCCAGCGGATGACAGTTGTCGATATCGACACGTGTTAGCGGAACATTCTAATCGTCGCGCAGATCAAGATCAAGGGTGTCGTGCACGTTACCGTACCCAAGAATATATGTCAAAAGAGGAGAACATGTCAGGAAATCAGGCCCCCAAATCATGGAGATGGCATGCATGTGCAACGAATTTGATTAGTCCAATTAGTTAAATCGGCACTATGGTGCATACCATGATCAGCTCCCCGGAGGGGAACATGGTGGCACATTATCTCAACCAGTACTTAACTATAGTTAACATAGGGAGGAGGGAGATGTATTGCATGTAGTAGTATATATCGTGCTTAGCAAACTATGTATGTGTGCACATGACGCAGGAGACCTTTTCCTTGTGCTGCATGCACTTCTGCTGAGGTGGCAGGGAGGTAGAGTGGTGTGGTGCATGTGGGCCCTTGACACATCACACATGCATGCATGCATATGCATGGTAGTGGCGCCTTGAGGAGGATCATGCAATGGAGGGGGGGATACAGGGTGTTCTGATGAGGAGATCATAAAAGGAGTGCATGCATGGTTGGTTGGTGGTGTATGCATGAGAGGTGTCTGCCTGTGTTTGGATGGACGAGAAGATCAGAAATGTTTGTTGTTTAAGATATATCATGTGGTGGCATGTGGCCTTGAGTTAGGAGGAACATGCATGCATGCCCTCTCCTTCAAGCAATACCTCCCATGCATGCCAACATGCTGCCACCCCTACTCTCTCACTAGCATCACAGAAATAAAATAGTATATGAATATATGATCCACATAAATATACGTATATGATCTAGCTATGCTTGATGCATGTGCATGCTTAATCACAGGACACAACATGGGTTCTTTATGCTCTGACACCTAATTCCCCCACATAGCTCACCCCTTCCAACCTAGCAGCTCCAACGCGGCCTCTCCTCTCCTATATATATGGCACCCCTTTCGCCATGTTCCAACACATGCATACTCAGCCACCAGCTGCATTATCTCCCTCATCGACCCATCTCCTCTAGCCACTCTACGTACGCAGCGCACTTGCCTCTCTGTCTCCCTCCCTCTCACATCCCAAGCAGTAGCCGTCGCGAGCGATCGAGATCCGCCATGGTTGCACACGCCAGCATCTACTGCAGCGCCGCCACCGCCATGGCGACGACGGCGAGGAGCGGGCCGGCATACTCCGCCGTGGCTCCTAAGTCGTCGCCGAGGAATACCAAGAGAAGGAGCGGCAGGAAGACGACGAGGACAACGGCCGGGCGGCGGCGCTGCGTGGAGGCCATCAGGAGGAAGATGGAAGCGCTGAGGCGGCTCGTCCCTAGCGGCGGCGATCACCGCAGCGACGACATGGCGGAGGACGACGGCGTGGACGAGCTCCTGTTCCGCGCCGCCGACTACATCGTGCGGCTGCAGGTGCAGGTGAAGGCGATGCAGCTCATGGTCGACGTGCTGGAGCACACCAAAGACTCTTGATTATTTATCCATTTCTACTATATAGGTCGTGTCGAGCAGAACAGATACATGTACACGCATACCAGTATAGGTACCCGCGTACGTATACAAATTGTGTATTTTTTTCGATTTTGGGGGTCATTTCTTTCTTTCTTTCTCTTTCGGCGTTTTGGAGAAGTATGAAATACGTAGGGGTTAATTATACGGGTGGGAATGGTTATTGGTTTATTCGTTAATTGTTGTGAACTTGCGTGAGTGCGTACTACTTACGTGATGATGTAAATATGTATACATGACTTTGATATATGTATACATACATATATACATCCGGTATATGATGCTACAATGGAAATTTTGGTTGCTAGTATTTGTTTACGAATCACTATGACAGGACAATTATTCACTCTTATGTGATGTTTGTTTCGAAATAAATGTTTATTTTGGCGGGTTTGCTATTTCTCAGTTACCTGAGAATAGAAATCGGGTTAGTCAGAGAACCAACTAGTGGTTTGATGGTTAAGAGGGCGGTTGTACCCCTAACCTCCCATGGTTCGAACCCCATGGTTGAGGTTTTGGTGTCTCATTTATTCTTTCAATAGGAGGTGACTTTCTATCAATGGTGATACCAATGCGACGTGGCTAGCCACTGACGCACACGAGGGGGTGGATGTGCTTTTCGTTTTGTCCGACTCTCGGATTGAACAACAACAAAGCTCGACACGAGGATGCCATCAAGGGCTTATCGAGACCTCGCCGAAGACGGGGACAACGCGGATCGCCGCCGGAGGAAGAGGGTAGATTGGAGGAGGAAGATATGGTGATGGCTGCTAGATTTCAATCCAATATTAGGAAAAACTTTTTCCCAAGGCAGTTGTTCCCTAGGTGCTTCCTTATTTTAGAATTTATTTTTCAGGAGCATGCAAACTGTGTGCCTTAGCTTTAGAGAGGATAGATGTAAAATACAAGAATTATAGACAAACTCCCATCACACCTCAGTGAAAAGTAAACTCCCCTCCAGCTTGAACGCGCACATTACAACCACAACACACAAGATCATATCCTAAACTGGCCATTAAAGCCGCATCTCAACCAACACCGGCCATCTCCAAAGAGCAACAACTTCAAAGAACTATCCTTGCCGACGCACCAGCCACCCCTTGAAAGGCCTAAAAGAGTCGGTAGTGTGTGGTGGGACTTAGACAACTACGAGAAAGTCATCATCTTGGACTCACCCGTACATAGCTAGCGCCCCTAGACCCTTGAGAACGGTCCATAACAGCAGCGCGCACCATAGGAACGCAACTTAGAACCTCCAAGCCATGTCTCCAAATACGATGCTCCAAACAGAGGGATGGCGTCGAGGGTGCCGCCATCGTCATTCTGGATCCGAACATAAGCTTTCACCTGGAGAAAACAAACCAAGTGAGAGAGAGCGAGATGCCGACACACCACAATGAAGCCTCCAAGAAGGGGGAACGACACCCACGGGCGTCATCGCTGTTGGCACCAACGTAGATGGGCAAGACTTTCATCCGCATGGACCCGCCCTTGCATCCCTGCCCATGTTGGTTCACTCCGTTGCCAGTACATCACCTCGTCCTTGAAGCCGTGTCGTCACACTCGACCAACACCACCGCCAGAACGGCTGGCACCACCACGCCGGGCTAACATTGTTGCTGCTAGCACCACCGCGGTGCCCAGTAGCCACTGCGACTCGGCATCATCATGCCTACCGGTAACCACAGACCAACCCCACAAGCCCACCTAGATCTAGAACGTGTGACCTAGAGCCCCTGGCGGCCGCGGCAGCACCACTGGATGGAGCCTGCCCCACCGCCACCGAGCAGGGCCGCCATCGGCTTCATCGTGCTTCGCCGCAAAGAAATCCGCCGCCGCCGGGGGAGAGCCGCATCCAGGAGATGGCCCGTTGCCATCGGCATTGCTCGGGCCTCTCCTGACAATGTTCCTCCACGGCAACAAGGGAGAAGGGGCCGGAGGGAGGGAAGCTAGGGTCCCCCGTGTCACCTCAGAGAGGGACAGGAAGTTCAACTTGAGAACTTCTCGATGAATGGCCTTTATTATTTTAGCATTTTAATTGTGTTCCGGAAAACGAGTTTTGCATCTCTAATTAGTTAGCTGCCCTTCATTCCTCCTTCCCCTGCTGTGGCCTTCACAAGTGGCTCCCCTTGCGCGCTCCTCATGGAACCCCGCCTCCCCCTTTGCTCCCAAGGGCAGGCAGCATTGCCGATCGTACTAGCTCATTCTCGTCGCCTCCCTAGAAGTTGTCCTTGCCCTTGCGCCGCGCTGGCCTTCTCCCCTTTGCCCAGCATTAATCATCACTCATCTCTCCTTGTAACAAACGTCATGGAGAAAAACCTCACCGTAAAAACCACGGGAGCCAAGATTTAGCTGCACCAAGAAACCTCACCGTCACCTCTTAACAAGTGCCGGAACCATGGCAGCAAAATTTCTGAAAGGTGGATAAAATGAGCACCCAGAAATTTGGGCCAAAATTTCTACATACAAACAGGGTTCACGACGGAGTTTCCTTCCAACATATCCAGATGCTAATGCCAAAGAGAAGAAGGGTTGTACAACAAAAGAATGGCATCGCCCTACAAGACAACATGTTCATTTCCTACCAGAAGGGTGGCGAAGAAGCACGGCATCTTCGCCAATCAGCAGTTCACTCTTCTCTAGGATAACTGACCATCGTCCACTTCTGTTCGACAGCTCCTTGTCGACAAAACATCAGATGCTCTCTACCTACTGTTCAACAGCTCCTTGTCGACAAAACATCAGATGCTCTCTACCTATGGTCTGAACTGAACTAGATGAAACGGCAACAGTGCTAACATTATGACGAAACTGCTCTGTTCCGTAGTATCCTCTCTACATAACGTCCGAGCTCAGGCGAGATAGAATCCGCGGCACCCTGGACACATTTCTTGTAAGAAAAGTCTTCAGTTGTGCCGTCATCCCGTACCATAATGAAGCACCTTGTTCCTGGGTGACTAGGATGATGTCCAATCTGCGAGGAGCACACACCACATCATCTCAGGGTAACAATATGCTAGAATTCAAGAGTAACCATAATGCACTGCAAAATAGTTGGCTACGATATTTACAACAAGCATAGGTACCAAAACAGGGATGTAACACAATAGATACCGTCAGATTGAACAATATGAACAGAGGGAAAAGATTGTTGTTCATGCAACCTTGGGAACACAACAATGCTACGAAAGCTGGTAAGGGTAGCAACCTTGAGATGGAATTAAATGAACACAATCCTTTTTCACATTAAGTGGACAGCTCATTAGCACATTCGCATGTTAGCACCGAGAATATTAGCACATATACCAAATGAAAAACAGATGCAGACAAAGATGTAAGAAAATCAATCCTATTATTTTGGGAAACAATAGAATTCCTATTAATACATTCATCTATAGTTAGCTACATTCATAACAGTAGAATTGTAGAATGACGAAGCTATGAGGAAAACAGAAACACATTTATATTACCTTTATATCTTCTATTCCAGCACCAATCTTTTCACGCCCTCTGGGATGAAATCTCAGGGCCTCGATTACACGTGATTTATCTAGCTCCCCAACACATTCATTTAATTGGTACCTTCATGCAAGTAAAACATGGTATCATATAGGAGGGTAATCAAGATAAAACTTCAAATGGGATAAAACTACTATGCACAATACAATTCCATGGATAGTGATGGGGGCATTACTCTCGTAGCATGTTCTGCAAGCAAGTGCGCATATCAATAATGCTGTCCCATATACCAACTGCAGCAACAAGAAAATCTTGCTCCACAGATATGGTGCTACCATTCAAGAAAGCTTCGCCCGGCGCTTGCCGAACTTCAGGGCTATTTAGGAAGTCATAGATGTTCTCATTTGGTATGGGTGCATGCGCCTGCAGAAAAAGTTAAATGTTAGCATCGAATTAAACATATGTATATGCATCGAGTACAGTAAGGAGAAAGCGTATTTTTATCCATTTATCACTTGGCCAAGATTAAATCACTGGTTACAAAATAATCCCAACATCACGAGACAGGCAGTTCAAGCATCCCACAGCCTGATCACAGACAGGTATCTGGGAAAATATATCTGGCACTATGCTCACAAAAACTAAATGCATGAATCTATAGCAGTGGAGTAGAGGGCAGTTGTATATGAAGGCCTCAATTTGCTTTTACTTTTTTCATTTTTGGGAGTACAATGAAATGCCCCTAAAAAAGCATGCGCCTAAATTTGACAGTAGTTACAATACTCACCTTCCCAGAATAAATAATCTTGAAAGGACCCGATGTCCCAGTAGAAGGCTCCTTGCCCCAGGCCATTGCATCTACAGTACCACAGAGATTGTCCACTGAAGACTGCTTTGCAGCATTTATAAAAGTATGTGCAGGCCTCTGCAGAACATGACATCAAATAAGAATTTGTTCACCGAACTTTAAAAAGGAAAATCTTGTAGTAAAGAAGAAGCCTAAATTACTCACAGAAAAACAAGCTTCAGAAAATGGAGATGAGATTGATAATCGAGTCCGTTGTTGCTTCAAACCTTGACTGCTTAGTCCATGGAACTGCCCACTTACAGACAGGCAATTTGCCACGACCAGCAAGTGTTCGCGGCGAATATTCCTTCCAATATCATCAGTTTTTGATCTTAAAGACTGCACAAGGAATGAGGAAACATCAAATGCTATAGAAGAAATTATCATTGGCAATCAGGCTTCAAAACAATTTGACCCAAATATTTAGAGAAGTGAAAATCAAAACAAAGAGAAGAAAATATATACTTCAACAAAGTATTTCCACGCTGAGTCTATGCCATATGAGCAGAAAATATCATATACGCTCCCTGGCCGGCTCCGCTCCCAGTCAATCAACTCCATAATTGCTATGCAAGACTTTTGTAGAGTAGCCCAAAACTTAACACTCTTGCAATGCTCCTCAGACATAACAACTTTCACAACAAGTTCACTGTCCTCTTGACACTGGATCTCAACTTTCTTAAATTCCAAAAATCCTGCAAAGGAAAACAAGTATTGTGCATCAAATATAATCCGCATGTTCTGTACTGAAGGAATCAAGTTAGCATGTGGTATTTGAAACATAGAAGTCACATAACGGGTCCTCAAATTTATGAGAACATCAGAAGACTGAATCATACAAGTTGCAGCGAAAACAACTTTACCTTTGTACCATGAAACTTAGAAAAATAAAATTATATGTTCTACAACTCGATCTAGTAAAGTAAGGAGTTCCTTAGCACAAATATAGAAAACATGTTTCGGAAAATCTATCGAACCATAATTACCTTTCACTAGTAAGGCCAGGAGGTTTGGAATCACCCTTTTCTTGATAGTGTCCAATTGAGACATAGAGTTTGAATCATCCTGTGTTACCACAGTGATGCAACAAGTCTGCCTGTTACCGCACTCATTGTCAGCAGAACATTTGCTGCAGGGTAGAAGTATTACATGTCAAAATATATATTGCAGAAGCTCAAAGAGAAAAAGTAAAGTAGGCATTCGCATAATGCATAACATGCATAAGCACTTCATAGCCTACAATTCACCTCACATCTAATGCCTGACATGTTTGTTGAAATATTGATGTGTATATATCACTTAGGCAGGCAATGCAATAGTTGGATTTAACTACAATGTAAATTTTTAGATAAAAACTGTTTAGTAGTATTAGTATTAGTCTATGTGTCTGTATTAGTCTAGATTTCCTTCCTTGTATTTCAAGTCTCTTGTACTATATAGTTGCTCCTCTAATACAAAATATCTACTCCTTCCGTATCAAAATATAAGACGTTTTTGTAGGCTAGTTTAGTCTACAAAAAAGTCTTATATTTTGGTACAGAGGTAGTATTTTGTTGTGGTAATTTTAACTATATCAAGATGTCAAATTCTCCAAAATAAGAATGATAACTCATTTATTGTTGCTGGTTTGGTCTAACATTGATGTGAGGTAATCCATCAATGGATAACAGCATTGTATCTTGAATAGTTCAATTGCTACCATGAACAGCTATTGTTTTCCTTAACGAAATGACGCAAACTAGGTGTTCCAGAAAAGACCAATACTATATGATGAATAGATTAAAATCTAGTATTTGGAGAGAAAAAAGGTTGCTAGGTTGACACTGTCGTGTGGGTTGGTCACCCAAATGCTAGGTACGGACGGCCCTAGCTGGCTCCAACTAAGGGATATAATTGTGTTATCTTTAAGTTTGGGAATAGTATTATTAACTAGGAATTAGTAATCAACTAAGGAGAAGATATCCCTTAAGTCAAGCCTTACACCAACTAGGGAAAAGATGTTCAGTTTGTTGCCTAGCTTGGGTTGTTACTTGACCCCTTGAGACCTTGAGATGAATGATCAAGCAAGAAGAATTACGACCTATCTGTCGCTACCTCATCCTCGCAATCCCTAATCTAATCCCTCTCCCAAACAGCCGCCTGACCATCTTCCCAGCGGTATTTACCCTTCATGACATCATTTCGACAAAGAAATGAAGCACACACTATAAACTGATGCTTCTGAAATACAATTACTTTGTAGCATACACACCAAAATGTTTATCCCCTGATTGGTAAACATCAGCAGAATCTAACTTATATGTTGCCATGAATGTTAGTGATAATTACCACGCCTCCTGGGAAGTCCACTGATTGGGCGCTAAGATCCTGTAATTATCACCTCCTAGGAGGCATGTACTCTCCCCCATCTTTTCAGTGAAATGAAACGCAAAGATTCCTTTGCGTTTTCTCGAAAAATTACCACGCTGAGAGCGAGGGCAGAAAGGAGAGTTGAGTATATTAACAGGGCATATACTGTATCTTCATTTTCACGCTAGCGAGAACATGGAAGCAGTTGGCACACCAAATTAGTGGTTAGACAAAAAGAAACAGAGAGACATATAAATACTAATTTTAACTCGAACATTTTTTTCATGGGAACCAAATAGTTTCTGAACTTACCCCTTTGAAATATAAACTTTAGGGAAGTTTAACTTGTCTCTTTTGGCATTGTATTGTTCTGTAAGCTCTTCCACAACAAGTGTTAGTCCCAATCTTTTTTTCGTCATCATTTCCTGCATGTACGTACAAGTTTAAATATTTATTTAAGACATCAGCTTAATGACCCTTATAAAATAGGAAGTGTGGTTACTTCGAAAGAATAAGACCTGGCTTAGATGAAAATGAGTAATCCATGCGCTTCCTTTTGTTGACTCTATACCACATCCCCCATATCTGCAAAACAAAATGCAAAAAATATTAATTAATTAAAAAGTACTTCAACGTGAAGTGATAGGAAAAAGATGATTCAAATGTACTGACAGGATCATGACGGTGTCAACCAAATCAGAGAAGTTCACTGGCTCGAGATGATCCTTAACTTCTAGCGATGCATACTCCAAACCATATCTATATTTTTTTAGATTCTTTGACAGGAAAAGCAAACCAACATGATCCATAGAAGTACCACCCTTCTGGCACTTCAATACATCCTGAAATTAATGTTAAAGTAGTATCAGAAGAAAGAAAAGAGACATCACAATAATCATTGGCCGTGAAACAATATAGTAAAAGAGCATAACCTGCAAATTCATGAGAGGAGATTCCTCCAAGCTGTTCACTGGGTGATCCAAAGCTCCATATGCAGCTTCTGAAATGGAACAAGCAGCCCATGAACCAACAGGGGCACCAAGTTCACCTTCCACATTGCGATCACTGCACATGTCTTCAGCAGTATCATAAGTGAACTGCATTATCTGCTGCCCGTAAGAACTTCTAACAGTCCCATCATAAGCAACATATAAATCCCTCAGGTGATACATTAGTTTTCTTGTTAAAGTCCCGGGAACATCTGCATTCTCACTGAAGAAGTTTGCCCTGCCAGATATCGAATGAAGAAGACACTCCAATGGATTTAAACCACCAGCAAAGGAATTCCTGATCACAGCATACAAGTTTTGGCCTCCCAAGCATTCACCCGTGCCCTCAGATTTATGCCTATTCCAGCTGGCACATGAGAGTTCCGATGGAATTCTAAAGGGGAATCTGCTTGCTGGAAGTTGAAGACCGACGCATGCAGTTTGTTGCACAAACTTCAACATGCTACCCTTACTTCCTGCATTAGTCATCATCATCATTGAATTATTTTTGGCTGTGTGCTGTTGAACCATCTTCTGAAGATCACTGAATACACTCTTAAACGCCATGATTGAAGATTTTATAATTGGCAGATTGCTCTGAATGAAATTGGACTGTTCATAAGATTGTGATAAATCAGCACAGTCGTCATAACATTTCAGAATCGATATGGAATCTGGACTTAGCAATATCTGTTTAATACGAAAAGCCTCTTCAGCATCATCCAATGCCAGATTAACTCCATCAGCTAGTTTTCTCCTCGAGTCATGGTCTGGGAACAGATAGATATCCGAAAGACTGACACTTAAACCTCTCATGGTTAAAAACTCACATAGTACATCCTGAGCAGAAGAGAGTAACTCAAGAGCCTTGTCGCCATATTGTTTGAACATGACGGAAAAAAGGCCAGATATGCTATTCTGCAGCCAAAAAGATTCAGATGGGCAGGCAAGAACTTCACCGTCTATGATGTGTACCTTAGGCTCAATGCTGAAACTCATATCAGACGGAAGCAGCATGCTGAACAACTGCTTACCGGTCCACAGTGGACCATGAGAGTGTATAGATTTCATTATTGCTGGCCCTGGTGTCGGCGAGAGTGGATGGCATAATAACATTTGAAATTGCTGAACTTCAGTTTTCTTTAGTAAAACCTCTGAGCTTGTTAACAGATATGCTGCAGCTAGAGAGTCATGTGTTAATGACACCAAACTTCGCCCATCTTGCGCGTTCAATAGTTGGTGGCTCAAACTAACTAGCTCCTCAAGCTCAACTCTTGACTGTATGGACTGTGGGACATATCCATGCAAACAGTCCCCATCAAAATCTCCCGCGAGTGGTGCACAACAGAGTGGGTTGATTGAAAGTACCGACTGAACTGGGAGTAATTTTGCAGAGAGTCCAATAACGGAGTGTTGATGTATTGACGGTGGCCTATTGATAAGAATAAGATCACCATCCTGCAACAGCCTGTGCACAGTGTCACCAATTACCAGCTGATTTGGCTTCCGAACAATAATTGTCTTTCCACTGCGCTTAATGACTAGTTTTTCATTGGCAAGAAGGTAACAGTTGCACTTCGAATTTATGCTGTCAAAGTTGTAGGAGTTCACATGCTCAGAAACTAACAAGTTCGAAGCTAAATCCACAGGGATGCCAATTTCATGCAATCTAATCTTCGGATCACCGACCATAGTACCCCGAAAAGCATTATCGGACCGTTTGCTGAGAATGGCATCCTTCAACCATTTCATTCCATGTGTGTCTGTTGATGACTCCTTATCTGTCTTTTTAGAGTGTAACTGCAAATAAATAAAAATGTTATCAAGCAAGTGAAAGCATATGACATAAGCAATAATCACAATGCCACCTCAAACTACATATTGGTAATTCTTTGTTTTGAATAATAACAAAAACAAACAGCTTTTCTTTCACTGAACCCGATACTCATCCTTCGAAATTAACCGAATTAAACTTGGAGGGGACTAGATGAAACAGCTATGTTTTGTCGGTTGTGTTTAATCTGTTTACAGAGGGCAACATATCAAGGTGGAAGATTGGTGTATGCGCTATTCTCCACTACAATCAGGTAAAGTGCCAGAACAATTTGAATATCATATGGTGCAAGTCAACTACTGAGTGCATGTTTGGAGATGGAAAGCAATTAATGGAAAAGGGATGGACAAAAATGGGAACCAGATATAATACTGTCAAATGCATAACTCCATATGTGTGAGTGGGAACAAAATAAACAAGAGCTGCTTCAAATAAAATACACCTAATCTAACCATATTAAAAGGACTGTTATGATGCTTTTTAAGAGCCGCATCAAAATAAGCTAACATGTCCTTTTACTGGATTACGACAGAGAAGTGTTGCGCGCACAAGTGTGTGTGGGGTTGAGGTTATGAAGTACAGACTTTGGTTTAATTTTTTTTTGTTGAGTATCTACAGATCTGACAATACAACAGGAGAACTTGACCGGAAAACTGCAAGGGAGGCTCTGACAGTGTATAATTTTAGTAAAACTGACAAAAATAGGGAAATTCAAATCTGGATAATGTGGATCATGCTATGCGGATATTGCAATAGAAAGACATATAATCATGCAACATCGATACTGCAATAAAACAAGATATCAGCTCCCTTGCCTTTGACAATTTGAGGCACTCCACAACTCGGCTTGTGACAAGTGAACTTGCAAGAACACTGAACTGTGGATGCTGACGCAAGTCATCAAGTTTCCTACCGACATCAACCGTCCTCTTGTAAGCTTTTGTCAGGTCATCCTAAGTCCAAACATGGAATGAAAAAACATATAAGTCCATAATTACGACACCAACACAGCCCAGAAAATGCACCAAGTATGTGCATCAGACCACAATAAAACAAGCATGCTCAACAAACCTATAAGGAAACCAGAGAGAATACTGCCTTGCTTTGGCAACAGAATTGTGTAAGAGTATATTAGACAGAGTAATGATGAATCATTTAATTAGATGTAGGAAGACTAGCCTAGGTTCTCTCGTTGATTACATGATTTATTGTTGACTCACTATCAGATGTAAGTCCTTACACCATACAGAGGATTTGGTTGCATTTAACAAAAGCATTTAAGGGGAAAATTGTTAGAAAACGTTGAAGGGATGATACAGAAAATAATCTTTGGTATGAAGTTCACCAGAGAGGTCTAGCACTTACATAAGCTAGGCGAGGGCCATCTGAAAACCCATAGGGCAACTCCGCCACGCGATGGAAGTTAGGAGTGACCGGCAAACACGACAGGAAAATTAGCTCCGGCCTTGAAGCAAACCGGCTAAATAGCTCAGGATCAAGTTGTTTCAATATGTGAGAGGCCTGCAAATACGATAAAGGAAATAAGGTTGTAACCATAAGAAATATTTTAAAATTATATGGTCGGTTGCTTGCCATTTACTTTTGAAAGAAATGCGCTGTAGCATAGCAATACCAGTGCAGTGGCCTACAAGAATATGCATACCACCTTTCAAAAGAAGCTTTGAGAAAATAGCATTGGCCCAGTTTCCCTTATCACTTAATTATATTTTTCATCCACACATCGTCCACTGAACAAAACTAGAGGTGCATTATAATTTCACTGAAAAGTGGATGAGTCAATTTACACCCTATGAGGACATTCTGCATCCACTTTTATGCAGAGAGTTGGTAACGCATCATCGTGGACCAAGTGTATTGCCTTAATGTTCATGCAAAACTATTTTGCCAGATAATAATAATGATATATCATATTTCTGGATCACATAGTGTTTGTTGTGTTTTGTTTTCTGCATGTTATAAAATATTCAAAACAACACAAGCAACCCAAAATCCCCTTTAAATTGTCTTATAATTCCATACACTTGACGCTTTGAGAAAAATATGGCAGGGACAAAGTTGATGAATTGTCAGCCAATAATATAGAACATTTTTCTCAAAAGAAGAAACAGGAAACGATGCTGCAGCAAAACCAAATCTGCTCTGCAAGCCAACACAGAACAGACTAATGTTACTGAATAGCAAATACTCTGCGACAATTAATATGGATCGGAGGGAGTACTAAAGCTGTGACAATTAATATGGATCGGAGGGAGTACTTACTTGGTATGGAGACAGTAATATCTTGGTCATATTTGATTGAGGGGGGTGGTGATGAGGTACGAAATCCCAATAGTCCAGGGGAAGAACTTCAGCTGAATCAGTCACTCTGTCAGCAACTTCTGCAGTAAGCGAAATTTTGTCCATAACGCTAGGATCCCGTTGAAGTTTAGCCTTGGACAGTGTCATTCTTGGGCTTGTCAGTGTCTTAAAGATTACATCGGGGTATTGTTTAGTGCCATCCTTCTGTTCAGCAAAAAAGGGTCAAGGTTTAATATGATAGGGCAGAATTACAGGCCCAAACGTTGAACATGCACTTACTGAGCAATACTTGCAAGTTGCTTGACTTGTTGCCCCATCCGACCTCTTCGACAACAAAAATCAACATGTTAGAGGAATAAATATGAACCAACCCGGTATACCAAAAACGAGATATGCTTCTGCATGCATAGTTTCTATATTATGTATTGCAATGCCTACATATCTTCTGATGTGCTTTTGAAATGTAAATATCTTGTCTCACAAATTCCAAATGTTCAAACAAATAAAATGTTAGTAATCAGTATAAAGCTTAGTTTCCACATTGCAGAAGTTTGTTTAAAGATACGTTAGGCATGGGAAAAGATGCACTAGCTATGACAGCAGTACCGATATTTGTTTTATGGACTTTTATTTTGTATGCAGGACTTAGCACCATGACATTAGTTCAGCAGATCAACAATGAGAGTTTTTTAACAAGGACCTTATTGTCCAGAGGCGCTATGACCCATAAGGTATGATACCCTTAAAATATTAAAGAGAATAAATTGGTAAATCAGGATGAAGTAGGTTAATCTGGCTATTACAAACCTTTGAATCTCTGTTCTGCTTTGGAGTGTGGCAGCCAGGACATATCTGATTCAGTAACTGAACAACTTCCTCGAATAGATGCGGGTTGAACACAGTTGCTGGCAGCTTAATCACGCCAGAATGACCTAAAATTTGGACACATCAATTTATTTTGGATTAGGAACAACCACATAAATTTGATGCTGAATGCTTAATATTACTCACCATCACATTCACGCACACTCTGCGCTCCGCAAGTCTCACACTGTGGTGCCCCATTTGGTAGTCCCAACTTGGCACTACTGACATCAGATGGTTCTACAATGCTCACGCTGCTTGACTTTTCCTGGAAATGCACATCAGCTTTAAGTATATTCCTCTTTTCGGGGGCAAAAAGCAAAAGCTTACCATCTCTGTATTGGTCATGAGATAGAATGTGATGCCTTTCAGCTCCCCGGTTGGCATTCCCATTTCAGCATTTGGCTCCTCCATCCTGCAGAACGAACACATAGAAAATGTCATGTACTGACAGAAGTAGATGATGACACACGAAAAGGAACAGAATCTAATCTAAATCATTGATACAGGAAGAAATAGTTTGATGGAACAGCAAACTGCTACAGGCATTGCTACGGAAACAGGAATCGCATCTCAATCCCAGGCACTCGTATCAAATCGGACAGTTGATAGCAAAACCGGAGCAAACGGGCCATCGGCACGAACTGACAACCAGTACCAATTTACAGGAGAAACGTGAATGAGTACGAGAATGTGGTCAGATTGGACACTGGAATTCCTACGGAATTTGGACACAGGAAACGAATTAACAGGAATTTGACAGCACGGTTCGGTTGATCCGAAGAGGGTTTATAGGAAAATAAATACAGGATCGAAGTCCAAGCCAGAAAACAAAATAGCCTACGAAAAATCCTCCACGGAGAGGCAGAGCCGGGGCGCCTCACCTGCGAAGGACGGAACCAACCCGCCCCTAGTCGAATCCCAGGAGCGGCAGAGGGTGCCGACGCCGCCGGCGCAGCAATCTGCGTGCGAGGGAGAGCGAAGGGGGAGGGCGGCACGGAGACGAAGAGGAGGAGGGCGGCACGGAGAACGGTAAACTAAAGAGAATCTCTCTCTGAATCCTAACCGGTTCAGAGTCGGACGAACACCTGCGGAAAGGTAAGGAAGAATATTTCTAGCCGTCTCGGGGTTCGGGCGCCGCGCTCCACCTACCTGGGGGTTTGGGCATTTGCGGGCGGGCGGGCCACCAGAGCCGGGGTTTTCTGGGCAGTCCACCGGGAGAAGCGGCCTGATTCCCTGACGTCACTGCGCCTTCTTCCTCGGTCCAAATGGCAGACGGGGGATCAAAGAAGACTGAGAGAGAGAGAGAGAGAGAGGAGTCGGACAGCGGGCGCTGCAGAGGTCAGTCAGGAGGATATTACCCGAACACGAACCTGGAGCGGAGCGCTGCACGCGGCGGCGGCCGACGGGAGGGGCGGCGGCGTCCGTCCGGCTCCGGCCGGCTGACCGCGGTCGCCGACGGGAGAGGCGGCGGCGGGCGCCCGCGCGGGCTCGTTCGAGCGAGGGAGTCTGGGAGAGGAGGCGCACGGCCTGGCCTCGTGCTGGCTTTTTCTTTTCTGAGATTTGGATTTGATGAATTGGACCAGGGTCCAGGGGTGTGTGTATTATATACTCTTGTAGCGGCCCTTTTTAAGGGAAACATTTATCAGCCGCCATAAAGCTTTTATAAAACTAGTGGAATTTGATAAATAAATAAAATAAACACCACCTTATATTATACTACAACCCGTAGTAATTTTTTTTTTGAAAAACGTAGTGAACTGATTCTGACAAATAGTATAGCACATTGCACTTTGCATCTTTCTGAAAATACCAGTGTAGTATAAAAACATGGCTACATTCGTGGCGCGAATAAAGCTTTGGGTTGGCAAGTTTAGGCGTAAAACAAATAGGTTTGAACGTTTATGATGGTGGTGGATTTGCTTTTCTTTTGAGAGACTATAAGGGATGGATTGCTAAATTCCTTGCATCATCTATAGAATACTTAATGAATTTGTGCATGGGAAATCAAGTTTGATAAGTATTTATTTTATTACAAGAGAGCATCAACATTGTGACGCTTGAACTCCGTATTTTTGGCTTTAGCATCAGTGTCGCAAGTCAAAACCCTAAAATGGGCATTGATGAACCTTCCTTCTCCATCCCCGACAGGTTTGCTCCATTTTGTTGTCTCTTGGTGTGTTATGTGTCATGCTAGCTTTCATAGTTTTTACAGAATATGGAACAAACAAAGGCTTTGGCTTAGCAAGTTTAGTCATAAAATGAAAATGTCTCGACGCTAATCATTTGTAGAAGAATTATGTAGTGGATTTGCTTTTCTTCCAACAGTTTAAAGGCAGATTTGTTGATTTCTTGCATCATCTAAGGGTTTTAAGAAACTTGTGCGCGAGAATAGAATTTGAAATGTATTCACCGGTTGCAATATACAAGAGAAGTGTGAACGAGTACGAAAACATAGTCAGGGCGCTGGAATTCCGACATAATTTGGAACCATGGAACCAAACACGAATTTGAAACGTAGTAAACTGATCCTGACAAAGATAGCACATTGCATTTTGCATCTTTCTAAAAATACCAATGTAGTATAAAAACATGGCTATATTCATGGCGCGAAATTATGGCGCGAATAAAGCTCTGGGTTGGCAAGTTTAGGCATAAAATGAATATGTTTGAACGTTAACTATTTGTACGATGGTGGTGGATTTGCTTTTCTTTTGAGAGACTAGGGTGGATTGCTAAATTCCTTGCATCATCTAGGGGTTTTAAGAAACTTGTGCGCGAGAATAGAATTTGAAATGTATTCACCGGTTGCAATATACAAGAAAAATGTGAACGAGTATGGAAATATAATCGGATTGGGCGCTGGAATTCTGACAGAATTTGGAACCATGGAACCCAACACGAATTTGAAACATAGTAAACTGATCCTAACAAAGATAGCACATTGCACTTTGCATCTTTCTAAAAATACCAGTGTAGTATAAAAACAGGGTTGTATTCGTGGCGCGAAATTATGGCGTGAATAAAGATTTGGGTTGGCAAGTTTAGGCATAAAATGAATATGTTTGAACGTTAACTATTCTTACGATGGTGATGGATTTGCTTTTCTTTTGAGAGACTAGGGGTGGATTGCTAAATTCCTTGCATCATCTAGAACACTTAATGAATTTGTGCGCAGAAACCGAGTTTGAAACATATTTATTTTATTACACGAGAACATCAACATTGTGACGCATGAACTTCGTATTTTTGGCTTTAGTATCAGTGTCACAAGTCAAAACCCTAAAATGGGCATTGATAAACCTTCCTTCTCCATCCCTGATACGCTTGCTCCATTTCGTTGCCTCTTGGTGTGTTATGTGTCATGCTAGCTTTCATAGTTTTATACAGAATAAGGAGCGAACAAAAGCTTTGGCTTGGCAATTTTAGTCATAAAATGAACATGTCTGAACGCTAATCATCTATAGAAGAATTATGCAGTGGATTTGCTTTCTTCCAACAGTTTAAGGGCAGATTTGTTGGTTCCTTGCATCATCTAGGGTTTTTAAGAAACTTATGAGCGATGATACAATTTGAAATGTATTTACTGTGCCAATATATGGGAAAAGTGTGAACGATTGCGGAAACATGGTCAGATTGGGTGTTGGAATTCCTACAAAATTTAGACACATGAAACCAAAGAGGAATTTAAAATTTAGTAAATTGATTCTGACAAAGATAGCACATTGCACTTTGTATCTTTCTAAAAATACCAGTGTAGTATAAAAACATGGCTATATTCGTGGCGCCGATAAAGATTTGGGTTGGCAAGTTTAGGCATAAAATGAATATGTTTGAACGTTAACTATTCGTACGATGGTGGTGGATTTGCTTTTCTTTTGAGATACTAGGGGTGGATTGCTAAATTCCTTGCATCAACTAGAATACTTAATGAATTTGTGCGCGGGAAATCGAGTTTGAAACATATTTATTTTATTACATGAGATCATCAACATTATGACGCTTGAACTCCGTATTTTTGGCTCTAGTATCGGTGTCGCAAGTCAAAACTCTAAAATGGGCATTGATGAACCTTCTTTCTCCACCCCGACACGCTTGCTCCATTTTTTTTGCCTCTTGGTGTGTTATGTGCCATGCTAGCTTTCATAGTTTTTATACAATATGGAGGGAACAAAAGCTTTGGCTTGGCAAGTTTAGTCATAATAAAATGAACATGTCTGAACGCTAATCATTTGTAGAAAATTATGTAGTGGATTTGCTTTTCTTCCAGCAGTTAAGGGCAAATTTGTTGATTCCTTGCATCGTCTAGGATTTTAAGAAACTTGTGTGTGAGAATAGAATTGATACGTCTCCAACGTATTTATAATTTTTTATTGTTCCATGCTGTTATATTATCATTCTTGGATTTTTATATTAATTTTATAGCAACTTTATATCATTTTTTGGAACTAACCTATTGACATAGTGCTCAGTGCTAATTGCTGTTTTTGCTTGTTTTTACTCCACAGAATATGCATATCAAACGGAGTCCAAACACAGCGAAACATTTTAGAGATTTTTTTCTGCCTAGAAGACAACTTGGGAGCCAAGGAAGTGCTAGAGGGGAGGCCCGTGGGGCCCACTACCCACCTGGGTGCGCTAGAGGCCCCTGGCGCGCCCTGATGTGTAGTGGGGCCCACAGAGGTCCTTTCCGCCGCCTCTCAGCTCTATAAATATCCAAATATTCCAGAAACCCTAGGGGAGTCAACGAAACACAATTCTAGCTGCCACAAGTTCCAGAACCACGAGATCCAATCTAGAGCCCTATTCCGGCACCTTGTCGGAGGGGAACACGATCACGGAGGGGTTCATCATCCTCATTGGTGCTCCTCCGATGATGCATGAGTAGTTTACCACAGACCTATGGGTTCGTAGGCAATAGCTAGATGTCTTCTTCTCTCTTTTTGATTCTCAATACAATGTTCTCCTCAATGTTCTTGGAGATCTATTTGATGTAATGACTTTTTGCGGTGTGTTTGTTGGGATCCGATGAATTACGAGTTTATGATCAGTTCTATCTATGAATATTATTTGAGTCTTCTTTGATCTCTTATATGCATGATTATTATAGCATCATATTTATTCTCTGAACTTTGGTTTGGTTTGACCAACTAGATTGATTTTTCTTGTAATGGGAAGAGGTGCTTTGTGATGGGTTTGATCTTGCGGTGCTCAATCTCAGTGATAGAAGGAGAAGTGACACACATGTATCGTTGTCATTAAGGATAAAAAGATGGGGTCTATTCCTATATGAATAGTTTTTTTCTACATCATGTCATCGTTCTTATTGCATTACTCTATTTCTTCATGAACTTAATACACTAGATGCATGCTGGATAGCGGTCGATGTGTGGAGTAATAGTAGAGATGCAGACAAGAGTCGGACTACTAATCTTGGACGTGATGCCTATATAATGATCATTTCCTGGATATCATCATGATTATTTGAAGTTCTATCAATTGCCCAACAGTAATTTGTTTACTCACCGTATGCTATTTTCTCGAGAGAAACCACTAGTGAAATCTACGGCCCCCGGGTCTATCTTTTATCATATTGTTTTCAGATATATTATTTCAAAAACCCAAAAATACCTTGCTGCACTTTTTCTTTATTTATTTTATTTAGTGTTTTTGCTAGATCTCTTTATTCAATCTCATACAATTTAATCTATGTCAATACCGAGGAGGGATTGACAACCCCTCTTATGCATTGGGTTGCAAGTATTTGTTATTTGTGTGCAGGTACTGTTTACATAGTGTTGCTTGGTTCTCCTACTGGATTGATAACCTTGGTTTCATAACTGAGAGAAATACTTACTGTTGTTGTGCTGCATCATCCTCTCCTCTTTAGGGAAATACCAACGGAGATACAAGCAATCAGGAATAATTTCTGTCGCCGTTGCCGTGGAGACATCATCAACATCTATCAAGTACCCAATCACAAATCTCATCTCCTTGCAATTTACACTATTTGCCATTTGCCTCTCATTTTCATCTCCCCCACTACTAAAACGTTTTTGCGAAAAGCACAAACATATTTTTTCTTTTGTTGCCTTCTTTTTTTTGCCTTTTTCCCGTTTGATATTTTGTTTGCATGTGATCTTGATTGCGTAGTCACGATGTCTCAAAGAAAGTATTATGATATTCCTTACCCCAATATTTTCTTGAGATTGAAAAAACTACCAAGGAATATATGACTATACAATTTGAGCATAATAAGTTTTCCACCGAAGAGCTTAAAGAACACTCTATTGTGCTAGATGCTATAACAACACAACTTGATCATGTTAGTAGAGAAGTTTCTAATCTTCAATCTAAGTATGCTCACACTGAAAATTTACTAGGGAAAATATCAGATGCACAAGCTACACTAGTAAATCAGATGGCAGGTAAGCCAGTATCTTTAGAGGATAGTAATGATGAAGATCTTAAAATGATTGGTATTTCTTCTATTAATTCTTTGTTTAGTAATATTAAACTTGATGAAAAGAGGACTGAATAAGAGTCAACTTTAGCTAGAGGGCGTTCTCATATTTCAGAGGGTGAAAATCTTGTTGAAAAAATTGATAGAAGTGGGTATGGAGAGGTCAAAACTTTAACTAGTGATGTGCCCACTCTTTTGGATTACAAAGATTTTAATTATGATAGTTTCTCTTTGATTGAATGTATTTCTTTGTTGCAATCCATGTTAAATTCACCCAATGCCTATGAACAAAATAAATATTTTAGTAAACATATTGTGGAAGGGATGATGAAAGTTTTAGAAGAAAAGTTGGAATTATATATTTCAATTCCTAGAAAATTATATGATGAATGAGAACCTACCATTAAATTCAAGATAAAAATTTATGAGTGCTTTGCTTTATGCGATTTAGGTGCTAGTGTTTCCACAATTTCGAAATCTCTATGTGATGTGCTAGGTTTTACCAAGTTGGAAGAATGTTCTCTTAATTTGCACTTAGCGGATTCTACTATTAAAAAAAGCCTTTGGGAAGGATTAATGATGTTCTTATTATTACAAATAGGAACTATTTATTGTTCTTGATATTGGTTGCAATCCGTCTTGTCCCATCATACTTGGTAGACCGTTTTTATGAACTATAGGTGCCATGATTGATATGAAAGAAGGGAATATCAAATTTCAGTTTCCACTAAGAAAGGGTATGGAACACTTCCCTAGAATAAGAATTAAGCCACCATAGGAATCAATCATGAGGGCAACCTGTGTATAAAAAACTAAAGATGACAATACTTGAATCTATGCATTATGCCTAGCTAGGAGCATAAAACGATAGCGCTTGTTGGGAGCCAACCCAACGAATAATTTTTTTTCTCTTTTTATTTCTATTTTTGTGTGTTCACACAATTATGCTACTATTATGATTGTGTTTTTATGTTTTAATTAGTGTTTGTGCCAAGTAAATCCTTTAGGACCATGTTTGGTGATAGTTGATTTGATCTTGTTGAAAAACAGAAACTTTTGCATCCAGTAGCAGAATTTTCAAAAATCACATAAGTGACGAAAAATTCTGTATTTTTTACACAAGATTAATATACAAGTTGCTTACGTTGTCCTAATTTTTCAGAAATGTTGGAGTTATAAAAGTATGGACAAAGTCTGGATTACTACAGACTGTTCTGTTTTTGACAGATTCTATTTTCGTTGCATTGTGTGCTTATTTTGATGAATCTATGGACTGTATCGGGGGTATAAGCCATGGTAAAGTTAGAATATAGTAGGTATAATGCAATAATAAAATATGAATGGGTTTGCAATAGTATTTAAAGTGGTGATTTGCTTTAGTATACTAACGGATCTCAGGAAGGTTTTGTTGAGTTTTGTATGATTGAGGTTTTCAAGTTTTGGGTGAGATCACGATGGATGAAGGAATAGGGAGTGAAAAGAGCCTAATCTTGGGGATGCACATGGCACCCCAAGGTAATATTCAAGGAGAACCAAGCAACTAAGCTTGGGGATGCCCCGAAAGGCATCCCCTCTTTCTTCTAACAATCATTGGTAATTTTACTTGGAGCTATATTTTTATTCGTCACATATCATGAGTTTTGCTTGGAGCGTCTTGTACTATATGAGTCTTTGATTTTTTTCTTTTTATTTTGTCACAATCATCCTTTCTGGACACACCTATCTAAGAAAGCCATGACGATGCTATGATTTGTTAGAATTGCTCTATGTGCTTCACTTAAATGTTTTGAGCTATGGAATTTCTCTAGTGCTTCACTTATATCTTTTTGAGCACGGTGGTGCTTTAATTTCTGAAGAAATACTCTCATGATTCACTTAGATTAATTTGAGAGTTAGTACATTTTTGGAGAAATTCTCTCATGCTTCACTTATATTATTTGGGAGATGATGAAAAATTATTCATGCTCATGTTCTTCACTTAAATTTGTTTGAGAGCTTAATATAAGCAATGGTGATATATGAAACTAGTCCCAAAGTGATAGATATCCAAGGGGGATATAATAAAAACTTTCATGAAGATCATTGGACATTATAAACTTGATTCTTTGTAATAGTTTTGAGATATGATGATAGTAATATGTGAGTCATGTTGGTGAGTAATTATGCTTTAGTAAGAATATTGGTGTTAAGGTTTGTGATTCCCTATGCAGGCACGAAAGTCAATAGTTATGCAGTGAAATTACATCCTACTTGTGGTGCATTATTCGATGTTAGTTATGCTTAATGCTCGTTTATGAGAATTTTTGTTTCTTGGTTGGTTGCTTCTCAATCTATTTTCTAGCCTTTCCTTACACTAAGTGATAATACTACTTGTGCATCCAAAATCCTTAAACCAAGTTGTGGCATATGAGTCCACCATATCTACCTATATGCGGTATTCCCATGCCGTTCCAAGTAAATTTGTATGTGCCAACTCTAATTTTCAAAACAAATTTCCTTTTTGTGTGCCCGTACCGCTCATGAAGCGGCAGGGGGTGGCCGATATTTTCCATGCTAGATGTGTTATTCTCAAGATGAGTGTTTATTCACTTGTCATTGCATGAGAGTGTGGCAATAATAGGGATGCCCAGTCTCAAAATGAAAAAGAAATTTACTTTATGTTGTCAAACAATAAATTCCTTGGAAAGTGTTGGTATGGAAGGCACCCATGGATACGACTATCCATGGATTATGAAAAAATGGTGGAAAAAGGAATAAACTTTATTTTATGTTTGGGAACCGCCTATGATGTATATAGCATGGAAAGTATTCAGAACTACTCGGTCATTTTCGTTGACGGGAAAAGCATGCCTCTCAAAATATTTTATCTCTCAATTTAAGATTTGAGCTCTGGCACCTCTACAGATCTCTGCTTCCCTCTGCGAAGGGCCTATCTATTTACTTTATGCAATTTTTATTTGATTCTCCATCCTCTCTTATAAAGCACCAACTAGGGAGCATTATGATCATACTTGTGCATTGGATGTAGCTAATATTCGAGTTTGTTTCATGAATGGATCAATGATTGAGCATGATGGGCTAGGGATAACTTCCTTTAGTGTTTATATTTTGAAAGACATGGTTGCTTATTGATATGCTTCAATATTGAAACATTCATGTCAAATATAGACTATTGCTTTGAATTGTCTAAAAGTCCAAATGTCCATGCTACAAAAGAAAAGAATATGTGATGAACATGTTAGGCAGCATTCCACATCAAAAAATCTGTTTTTATCACTTACCCACTCGAGGTCGAGGAGGAAATAAGCTTGGGGATGCTGATACGTCTCCAACGTATCTATAATTTTTATTCGTTCCATGATGTTATATTATCATTCTTGGATGTTTTATATTCATTTTATAGCAACTTTATATCATTTTTTGGGACTAACATATTGACATAGTGCCCAGTGCCAGTTGTTGTTTTTTGCTTATTTTTTACTTCGTGGAATATGCATATCAAATGGAGTCCAAACACAACAAAACTTTTTGGAGATATTTTTCTGCCCAGAAGACAACTTGGGAGCCAAGGAAGTGCCAGAGTGAGGCCCGTGGGGCCCACTACCCACCTGGGCATGCTAGAGGCCCCTAACGCACCCTGATGGGTAGTGGGGCCCACGGAGGTCCTTTCCACCGCCTCTCAGCTCTATAAATACCCAAATATTCCAGAAACCCTAGGGGAGTCGACGAAACACAATTCCAACCGCCGCAAGTTCCAGAACCACGAGATCCAATCTAGAGCCCTATTCCGGCACCTTGCGGGAGGGGAACACGATCACGGAGGGATTCATCATCCTCATTGGTGCTCCTCCGATGATGTGTGATTAGTTTACCACAGACCTACGGGTCCATAGGCAGTAGCTAGATGGCTTCTTCTCTCTTTTTGATTCTCAATACAATGTTCTCCTCGATGTTCTTGGAGATCTATTTGATGTAATGACTTTTTGCGGTGTGTTTGTTGGGATCCGATGAATTGCGAGTTTATGATCAGTTCTATCTATGAATATTATTTGAGTCTTCTTTGATCTCTTATATGCATGATTATTATAGCCTCATATTTCTTCTCCGAAACTTTGGTTTGGTTTGGCCAACTAGATTGATTTTTCTTGCAATGGGAAGTGGTGCTTTATGATGGGTTCGATCTTGCGGTGCTCAACCTCAGTGACAGAAGGAGAAGTGACACACATGTATCGTTGCCATTAAGGATAAAAGTATGGGGTCTATTCCTACATGAATAGATCGTGTCTACATCATGTCATCGTTCTTATTGCATTACTCCGTTTCTCCATGAACTTAATACACCAGATGCATGCTGAATAGCGGTCGATGTGTGGAGTAATAGTAGTAGGTGCAAAATCATTTCGTTCTACTAATCTTGGACGTGATTCCTATATACATGATCATTGCCTTGGATATCATCATAATTATTTGCTCTTCTATCAATTTCCCAACAGTAATTTGTTTACCCACCGTATGCTATTTTCTCGAGAGAAGCCACTAGTGAAATCTACGCCCCCATGTCTATCTTTTATCATATTGTTTTCAGATCTATTATTCCAAAAATCCAAAACTACATTGCTGCACTTTTTATTTATTTATTTTATTTTGTGTTATTGCTAGATCTATTTATTCAGTCTCATACAATTTAATCTATGTCAATACCGAGGAGGGATTGACAACCCCTCTTACGCGTTGGGTTGCAAGTATTTGTTATTTGTGTGCATGTACTGTTTATATAGTGTTGCTTGGTTCTCCTAATGGATTGATAACCTTGGTTTCATAACAGAGGGAAATACTTGCCGTTGTTGTGCTGCATCATCCTCTCCTCTTTGGGGAAATACCAACGCAGATAAAAACAATCAAGACTTTGAAATGTATTTACCCATGCCAATTTACAAGAAAAATGTGAACGAGTGTGAAAACATGGTCATATTGGCCGCTAGAGTTCCGACGGAATTTGGACACATGAAACCAATTAATAGGAATTTGATAGCACGACTCATTTGATCCAAAGAGGGTTTATAGGAAAATAATAGATGGAAACATTATCTGCCCAACCTTCCTCAAGGACGTTTTGCTAGCGAACCCCCCTCAAGAGCATGGTCTTGATTCGATGGATGTCAGTTTTCACAGGAAAAAAACCCCAAAAACACCCTTGAAGAGTGAACGAACAAGAGGAGAGTGAACGGTAGGGAGAATCTCTTTGAATCCTAATCAGTTTAGAGATGGATGAACACTTGTAGAAGGCAAGGGAGCTGCTGAGGAAAATTTGGTCTCAGGGTTCAGGCGCCATGCACATGGGGGTTTGGCCCTTTGTGGGCGAGAGAACCAGAACCAAGGGTTTTCTGGTCAGTCCATCGGTAGAAGCGGGCTGATTCCTACTACTCCCTAGGAGTTGTTGGATTCCCTAAAGAGAAAAGGTGATGTAGCACAACAATAGAAAGTATTTCCCTTAGTTGAGAACCAAGGTTTATAAAAATAGTAGGATTCAATAAGCTAACAATGTTAACAACACCTACCCACAAACAAAAATATTGCTTGCACCCAACTTGGCAAGGGGGTTGTCAGGCCCCTTGTCTTGCTAGTTACTCCCTCCGTCCCAAAATAAGTGACTCAACTTTGTACTAACTTTAGTACAAAGTTAGTACAAAGTTGAGTCACTTAATTTGGGATGGAGGGAGTACAAGATTAAAAGCAAATATATAATAATAAAGGGAAAATGGCAAAAAATTAAAAGAACATTTTTTCTAGGAGTTTTGCATTTATGGAGAATAGACCCAAGGGCCATAGGTTCACTAGTGGCATCTCTATCGAAAGCAGGTAATGGCATGGTAATAAATTACTATTGGGCAATTGACAGAAAAGTAGCAATTTATAACTATGATCATTCATGGCATAATCTCACATAGGCATTACATCTGTGATAAGTAGACCGTTAATCCAACTGAATCTACTACTATTAATCCACTCCAAGACCACTATCCAACATGCATCTCAAACTATTAAGTTTGCAAGAAACATAGTAACACAATAAGCAAGATGACGTAATGCAGACAAAAAGAAATCTAGCAATAAGATTAAACCCCATCATTTTATCTTTAGTGGAAACAATACAATACGTGTCTTCGTCATTATTGTCACTTGATTAGAGCACGTCAAGATTTAACCCACTACTATGCACCACTCCCTCAAAAGAAATACTCACCTCTCTTGGCCAGAGAAGACAAATAGATCAGAAATCATGTATAGCCATTTAATTATGCAGCAAAGATGATGGAAATATGCCCTAGAGGCAATAATAATGTACTATTATATTTCCATTTTCATAATTAGCAGTTTATATTTCATGCTATTAATGTTGTGATACTGGAATATGTTATTCAGTGGAAAACTGATATGCACGTGTGGAATGATAAACGGTAAAGTATAGGTTATCGGTCTTGCCTCTAAGACTAGCTCAAGTGTTGTTGGTGGTCATGTTTTTCGGTCTTAGGATATCGTTAGTGTAACAATAGTCCTGAAACAATATAGAGAGTACGATGTAAGAAGAATGATCATATTGGATCGACCCAATCTTGTTTGTTATACTTTGAGATAGTATTGTCTGAAATCAATTGTTATAGCACAGAGTGTTAGCATGTGTTTTAGTTCCTCGGGCCATGAGAGTCACTACAAAAAAAACACTTCCATGATGATACGTGTTTGTCACAGTAGGTCACGTTTTCTGTCATGCATGTACATCCGTGACGATTTTATGGCAGAATCAAGATAGTCATATCTGTGCTGTCATAGAAGTGTTCCATGACAATACTCAAATTATCATCACAGAAGTGTCCACTTCCATGATGATAAATGACGCATCATAGAAGTGTTTTCATCAAGGGTAAACAACACGTGGCATCCACTGTAATGGGTCATTGTTAAGCTATCGGGTTCTGGTATGGATCTGATAACTCGTTAACAGCTCGGACCAATGGGGATTTTCCGCGTGTAAAATTCTCATTGGCCAAAGGAATCACGTGTCAGCTCAGTGTCGCGACAGATGTCATTCATCCAATGGATGAGACTGGCCTACACTACTGCAGGATGGTCCTAACGCGATACTACAATCAGAGACCCTTCGACGAAACTGTGTGTGGTGCATTAATTGCAAACGGTCGTGTAGGAAAATCGTAAACAATGATACGAACTGTTTGCGATGGCGGAGACATCAAACACGATTCAGATTAGAGTTGAGTGTGCGATACGTGGCATACAATTCACTCAGATGAACTATTTGTGATTAGGCAACACAACAGAAACGGTGAGCCAAATCAAGGTGTGTGCGATATGCGGCATATAGTTCACTCGAATGAACTGTTTGCGATGGGCCAAGACAACAGAAATGGTTCAACTTAATAAGATGTGTGTGATACATGACAAACATGTCCGTAATCAGAAATGTGTGCGAAAACTGATAATAACACGACACATTGCTGCTAATAAGCTGTGTGTGTTGCGGGAAAACGCTTGATGTCGCTTGAACTACGTCGGCATTTCCCCAAAGAGGAAGGGATGATGCAGCACAACTACGGTAGGTATTTCCCTCAGTTATGAAACCAAGGCATCAATCCAGTAGGAGAACCAAGCAACACTATGTAAACAGTACCTCACACAAAGAACAAATACTTGCAACCCGACGCTTATAAGGGGTTGTGAATCCCTTTTCGGGTAATGGCGCCAGAAATTGTCAAGTTGACGGGATAATAATTGTGATTGAGTGGATAAATAGATCTCGAATAAATGCGAAACAAAAGATGCAAATAAAAAGTGCAGCAAAGTATTTTTGGGTTTCTAGAATAATAGATCTAAAATAAAAGCAAATAAAAATATATCTCAAAGGCAAATAATAGATTGGAAAGCAAATATGATGGAGAATAGACCCCGGGGCATAGATTTCACTAGTGGCTTCTCTCAAGAAATAACACACGATGGGTAAACAAATTACTGTTGGGCAATTGATAGAAAATCGAATAGTTATGACGATATCAAGGCAATGATCAATATATAGGCATCACGTCCAAGATTAGTAGACCAACTCCTGCCTGCATCTACTACTATTACTCCACACATCGACCGCTCTCCAGCATGCATCTAGTGTATTAAGTTCATGGAGAAACATAGTAATGCAATAAGAATGATGACATGATGTAGACGAGATCTATTCATGTAGGAATAGGCCCCATCTTGTTATCCTTAATAGCAACAATAAATGCGTGTCTTGCTGCCCCTTCTGTCACTGGGAAAAACACCGCACGATCGAACCCATCACAAAGCACCTCTTCCCATGGCAAGAGAAATTGATCTAGTCGGCCTAACTAAACCAACCATTCGAAGAAGAAATACGAGGCTATAAATAATCATGCATATAAGAGATCAAAAGAAGACTCAAATAATATTCATGGATATAGATCTGATCATAAACTCAAAGTTCATCGGATCCCAACAAACACACGCAAAAAGAGTTACATCAAATAGATCTCCAAGAGACCATTGTGTTGAGAATCAAAAGAGAGAGAGAGAGAGGAAGCCATCTAGCTACTGCCTATGGACCCGTAGGTCTATTATAAACTACTCACGCATCATCGAAGAGGCACTAATGAGGATGATGAACCCCTCCGTGATGGTGTCTAGATTGGATCTCGTGGTTCTGGAACTTGCGCTCCCCTAGGGTTTCTGGAATATTTGGGTATTTATAGGGCGAAGAGGCGGTGCAGGAGGCCACCGAGGTGGGAACAACCCACCTGGGTGCTCCCCTTAGAGCTCCCCTCTGGTACTTCTTTGTCCCATCAGCTGTCTTCTGGTCCAGAAAAAGTCTCCAAATTTTTTGCTGCGTTTGGACTCTGGTTGGTATTGATTCTCTGCGATGTAAAAAATAAGCAAAAAACAGCACCTGACACTGGGCACTATGTCAATAGGTTAGTCCCAAAAAATGATATAAAGGTGTTATAAAATGATTGTAAAACAGCCAAGAATGATAATATAACATCATGGAACAATAAAAAATTATAGATATGTTGGAGACGTATCAACTCTTGCTGGTATACAATTGCCAGCAATTGATGAAATCATCACCGGTGGGTTCCCTAGTTTACTCTGTTGCGATGTGATTTGCTCTGTCCACAGAAGAACAACATATATAACCAAAATAAACATCCAATTATATAAGTGACTATACAAAACATTCACATACACCTCAATAAACAATTACATGCATTCTAAACTAGGAGAAACAGTCATCTAATCAGCTACTTCTTGTGACGATGCCGCCACTGCTCTATGGCTTGATCCCCCGTCTGGGGCAGGATGAAGGGACTTAGTCATGTCAATGATCTACCTGTACATCTCATAGCTTGTGTACGCGTCCTTGACCGCATACTTGATGTGTTCTTCATCTAGTCTCTACTCCCAGGCACTATTCCAGGCGATCTTGTCCTTCTTGATCTCATCCTTCATCTTCATGTAGTATGGGTCAATGATGGTCGAGGCGAGGTCAACTAGGGATTCTTGGTTGTTCTTCATGTTGCCCCAGACCGTGTAGTGGTCACGGATGTCGACAAGATTCCAGCAGGCCAAGCGCGAAATCTTGAGCGCTTATAGATCATTGTTGGTGTCCACCATAGCGAAACTGTAGTAGAGGTTGTTGATAAACCTGGCGAAACGCTCGCAAGGCCTTGTGGCCAGGTAATACACATCACAAGAAGCTTGCAAGAAAATTGACTAAGGAGTTAGTTACAAGACGATGTATTATGGAACAAGTAAAGAGACTTGCTGGTAATGAGATTGAACTAGGTATGAAGATACCGACGATCGAATCTTGGGCAAGTAACATACCGACAGACAAAGGGTATTATGCATGTTGTCATAAGGTTTGACCAATAAAGATCTTCATAGAATATGCAGGAACCAATATGGGCATCCAGGTTCCACTATTGGTTATTGACGGGAGAGGTGTCTCGGTCATGTATACATAGTTCTCGAACCCGTAGGGTCCGCACGCTTAACATTCATTGACGATATAGTGTTATATGAGTTATATGATTTGGTGACCGAATGTTGTTCAGAGTTTCGGATGAGATCACGGACATGACGAGGAGCTCCAAAATGGTCCGGAGGTAAAGATCGATATATATAGGACCATGATATTTGGACACCGGAAGAGTTTCCATAGGTACCGGGTAGTCATCGGATCACCAGAAGGGGTTTCGGGAAGCCCCGGGAAGATGATGGGCCTATTGGGCCAATAGGGGGGAGCACACCAACCCACAAGGGGCTGGCGCACCCCCCCTATGACAGCCGGCCTATAGGAGAAAGGAAGGAGGGGGATCCGGCCTCCCCCTTTCCTTTCCCACCGGCACATATGGAAGGGGGCACGGCTTGGGGCAGGAGCCGAAGTGGGATTCGGCCCCACTTGGGGTGCCTCCTGGCTGCCTCCCCTCTCCCCAACCTATATACATGTGGGAGGCGCCACACATAACCACGACAATCGTTTAGCCATGTGCGGCTCCCCTCTAGATAGTTTCGTCCCCCGGTCATATTTTCGGAGTGCTTAGGTGAAGCCCTGCGGAGATAGCACCATCACCACGCCATCGTGCTGTAGGAACTCATCTACTACTTCGCCCGTCTTGCTGGATCAAGAAGGCAAGGACGTCACCGAGCTGAACATGTGCTGAACATGGAGTTGTCGTACGTTCGGTACTTGATCGGTTGGATCACGAAGAAGTTTGACTACATCAACCGCGTTACTAAGCGCTTCCGCTTATGGTCTACGAGGGTGCATAGACATACTCTCCCCTCTCGTTGCTATGCATCTCCATGGATAGATCTTGCATGTGCGTAGAATTTTGTTTTGTTTTCCATGCAACGTTTCCCAACAGTGGCATCCGAGCCAAGTCTATGCGTAGATGATATGCACGAGTAGAACACAAAGAGTTGTGGGCGGTGATAGTCATACTACTTACCGCCAACATCTTATTTTGATTCAGCGGTATTGTGGGATGAAGCGGCCTGGACCAACCTTACATGTCGATGCACATGAGACCGGTTCCACCGATTGACATGCAACTTGTTTTGCATAAAGGTGGCTGGCGGGTGTCTATTTCTCCTACTTTAGTTGAATCGTATTTGACTATGACCGGTCCTTGAAGAAGGTTAAAACAACAAACTTAATAAATCACTATTGCGGTTTTTACGTAGTTAAGAACGGTTCTTGCTAGAAGCCCATAGCAGCCACGTAAAACTTGCAACAACAAAGTAGAGGACGTCTAACTTGTTTTTGCAGGACATTTTGTGATGTGATATGGTCAAGACGTGATGTGATATATGTTGTTGTATGAGATGATTGTCAGTGTCAAAATCGGCGGATCTCGGGTAGAGGGTCCCGAACTGTGTGTCTAAGGCGGATAGTAATAGGAGGCGGGGATACAATGTTTACCCAGGTTCGGGCCCTCTCGATGGAGGTAATACCCTACTTCATGCTTGATTGATCTTGATGATATGAGTATTACAAGAGTTGATCTACCACGAGATCGTGGAGGCTAAACCCTAGAAGCTAGCCTATGGTTATGATTATTGTTGTCCTACGGACTAAACCCTCCAGTTTATATAGACAGCGGAGGGGGCTAGGATTACACAGAGTTGGTTACAAGGGAGGATATCTACATATCCGAATTGCCAAGCTTGCCTTCCATGCAAAGGAGAGTCCCACCCGGACACGAGACGGAGTCTTCAATCTTATATCTTCATAGTCCAACAGTCCGGCCAAAGGATATAGTCCAGCAGTCCGAGGACCCCCTAATCTTGGACTCCCTTAGTAGCCCCTGAACCAGGCTTCAATGACGATGAGTCCGGCGCGCAGATTGTCTTCGGCATTGCAAGGCGGGTTCCTTCTCTGAATACTCCATAGAAGATTTTGAACACAAGGATCGTGTCCGGCTCTACAAAACAAATTCCACATACCACCATAGAGAGCATATTATTCCACAAATCTAATCTGTTTACAACTCTTCATAACGTGACTTCCTGCCGTAGCTTGGTCATTACGAACCATTTTTCCCTACCTGCCACTTCACGTGTTGCGAGGCGGTTTTATTGGCACGTCTTGTCGAAGCAGAGATCGTGTTCCCCTTATCACGGGGTTCTCATCAATACGGGTGTGGGTAACCCAATCATGCTTGTTAGTATGACTCCTCGATTTTAGGCAAGTTCCAGACGGCCACGCGGAGGACACTTGATATTCGCCCTCTTTATAAAGGGGCCAAGGCATGTCCTTCTCTTCTCGCGCTCAATCCTTCCCTTCCCTCACCTCGAGTTCCAACACCCAAGGCTCAGGCTAAGCGGTTTGGACCTTCAACCATGTCCGGATCCAACCTTCAAGGCCGGTGGATGGCCTCTTCTGTCATAAAGGAGGACATCAAGAAGCTAAGATAAGCCAGGTATCTAACCGCCGAAATCTCGCACAGGCTGCCCGCTTAAGGGCAGGTCATCCCCACTCCCGAACCCAACGAGAGTGTCGTATTTGTTTCCCACTTCCTCTGAGGGCTAGGCTTTAGTCTTGATCCCTTTGTTAGAGGGCTTATGTTCTATTACGGGCTCGATTTCCACGATCTAGCCCCAGATTCCATCCTTCACATCTCGTCGTTTATCGTCGTGTGTGAGGCTTTCCTCCGCATCACCCCACACTTCGGCTTATGACTCAAGACCTTCAATTGGAAGCCAAAGATGATCGATGGGTGACAAGTAGAATGCGGAGGTGCCATAATAAGCAAAGGCGCCGATGCTCCATCGCCAAAGGGTTCCTTCCCGGAGGTGTCCAACTTATGGCAGCGGGAGTGGTTTTACATCATAGCTTCCCGAAGTACTAAGTGGGTAGCTGCCCCCGCCTTCCGTTCGCCCCCCCCCGCCACAACTGGTGTCATGGGTCAACAAGGGGCTGGACTGGGGGCCAGTTAATGACGTGCCGACATTGCAAAGTCGCATCCGAGATCTCCTCAAGAGAGATGTCAGTCTCGTCAAGGTAATGCAAGTTATGCTAGTTCGTCGGGTCCTGCCATGCCAACGTCGATCTCTCCGTATGTGGGAGTTCAACCCGGAAGGACCGCGAACTATTCAACAATTCTTCGGCATGACGCTCGAAGGGATGTATGGATTGTTCTTCGGATCATGAATAAAGTGTCCGGACACCACCGAGGATGCGGGTCTAAACTGCAATCGTCCAGATACCCATGTAAGTAATTCTGCGACCGAACACGTCGTCTTTTCATTTGTCATAACATCATTCTGAAAAAGTTGCTCTTGGCCAGGACTGGATAAGAAAGGCGAAGATGATCAGGTGTTCGGCCCCCTTCCCAAAGGCTCATCGGATCCTGTACTAGCCAGGATGCTTGAGCGCGCACTTTATCAAGTGCCATCAGGGGAAGATAAAGGGAGGGATAAAGAAGCCGAAAGAGGACCTCATGCATTACTCTTCCAAACCGGGGGAATTAGTGTCTCCGCGAAGGAGGATAATCGGCGAGAAGAATCTAGAATCCCCTTTCCCCAAGGAAGGAAAAGGACCGCCCCTGAAGACTTGGAAATGAAGGTTTCCAAATGAGGGAAGAAACCTTCGCCAGGGGGCCTTGCCCCGGAGGGCGTCCTGACCGCACGGTGCCCGCAAGGGGGCCAGCCCTCCACCGAGCTGTAAGTGAATCAAGAGTACTTTTGGTAAATATATCCTGTTTTATCTCCAAGGACAATAACCGAGACATATATCTTGCAGTCCGGCTCGTAGCCCTTCTCAACAGAGTTCGTCTTCGGGGGATCTTCTTCCCGAGATGATGGAGAGCGAAACGCCTCCCCTGCCTCCTGGGGCGGACGACCCTGAGGTGTCATCACGGAGGATTTCTCCTGATCCGCCAAGGCCAGAAGGTAACCCTTCGGCCACCCGAAGTCCGGAGCATTCGTCTCCTAAGGAGAGCAACAGAAAGAGTGCGGGACTGTCCAGTGCGCAACTGGACGCACTGATGAGTCTTTTGGAGCAAGCGGCTATCTCAGAGGAGCATCGTACTTTAATGGGTACAGTGGTCGAGAGGATCTCATCCGCCATGAGTGGGTTGCATGAAGCTTTTACGAGCCTGCTTAGAGGCTTCGAGGTACGCAAAGTAATATATAAATTTTTTGACGGTCCCGCACACGCTAGGTGTGCTCTATACAGATAGTAGCCCCTGAGACTCTGGTTGCTGTCCACATGCGGGAAACAAAGGATCATAGTCCCAGGTAATAATCGCGCTGCTTTCATGTGCAGGCGGCTGACGGTCCGATGGCTGGCCGGACTGCTGAGTTTGCCGGACTGAGCCGGCAACTTGACACGGCAGATGCCGACATTGCGCTTGTGAACAAGCGGCTTGACGAGGCACAGGGTATGTATTGTCGGGTGGTCAACAAATATTAATAGGAGCATGATGCTAGTATCTAAAATATTTTGTGCCTGCAGATGGAGCTACCGCCGTGGAGACCCTTCGGGCGGAACTTGCCCGAGCCAAGGAACAAGCCAGGAGGAGTGATGCGGCCTCCCTAGAGGTGGCTGAAGACCTAAGAGCCGAACAGGCCGCTCATCGCAAGAGCGAAGATAAAATAGCCAAGATGGCTGTTGAGCTGAAGGATGCCGCCGCCCGGTATGAGCTTCTTGAAAAGGAAAGCCAAGCGAAAATGGCGGACCTGAAGAAAGCCATTGTAGCAGCCAACGAAACCCGCTCTAAAATCAGAGCGGCGAAGGAGGAGCTTCGTCAAGCCGGAGATATCACGGCTGGGGAGCCCTTTTTGTTGCGGACGAAGTTTGGAGATCCGAAGTATGCCCCTCTAGATCAATTATGGAGTGCTGCAGATGCGTACGTGGACTTGGCAACGAGTGCTGCTGATGCGACTGAGTTTTTCAAAGATAAAAAAGATCACGAAGTGGAAAAGTTGTTCTGGTCGCAGTTCAGTGCTCCAACGCGTCCGCTGCTGTTAAATGAGCAAATGGCCGAGTGGGCTGAGCTCCATAGGTTGTCCGGGCTTGCCATGAGGTCTGTCGTGGATCATCTTTGGCCGGGAGGACCAAGGCCGAATAGTTATTTTAGTTTAGTTCAACGATTTCTTGGTGTTGTGCCACATATCGACGCTGTAAAGAGGTCAGTGTGCATAGAGGGTGCGCGGATGGCTTTTGCCCGTGTTAAGACATACTGGGCAGATATGGATGCCACCGTGCTACGTCTTGAGCTTGCGTTGGTTTTCCCCGAAGAGGAAGGGATGATGCAGCAGAGTAGCGTAAGTATTTTCCTCAGTTTTTGAGAACCAAGGTATCAATCCAGTAGGAGCCCACGCTCAAGCCCCTCGTACCTGCACAAAGCGATAGCTACTCGCAACCAACGCGATTAGGGGTTGTCAAGCCCTTCACGGTCACTTACGAGAGTGAGATCTGATAGATATAATATTTTTGGTATTTTTGGTATAAAGATGCAAAGTAAAAAGTAAAGGCAAAGTAAAAAAGCAAAGAAAGATTAAAGTAATGGAGATTGATATGATGAGAATAGACCCGAGGGCCATAGGTTTCACTAGTGGCTTCTCTCAAGAGCATAAGTATTCTACGGTGGGTGAACAAATTACTGTTGAGCAATTGACAGAATTGAGCATAGTTATGAGAATATCTAGGCATGATCATGTATATAGGCATCACGTCCGTGACAAGTAGATCAAAACGATTCTGCATCTACTACTATTACTCCACTCATCGACCGCTATCCAGCATGCATCCAGAGTATTAAGTTAAAAACAGAGTAACGCCTTAAGCAAGATGACATGATGTAGAGAGATAAATTCATGCAATATGAAATAAACCCCATCTTGTTATCCTCGATGGCAACGATACAATACATGCCTTGCTGCCCCTTCTGTCACTGGGTAAGGACACCGCAAGATCGAACCCAAAGCTAAGCACTTCTCCCATGGCAAGAACTACCAATCTAGTTGGCCAAACCAAACGGATAATTCGAAGAGACTTGCAAAGATAACCAATCATACATAAAATAATTCAGAGAAGATTCAAATATTATTCATAGATAGACTTGATCATAAACCCACAATTCATCGGTCTCAACAAACACACCGCAAAAAGAAGATTACATCGAATAGATCTCCACAAGAGAGGGGGAGAACTTTGTATTGAGATTCAAAGAGAGAGAAGAAGCCATCTAGCTACTAACTATGGACCCGAAGGTCTGAGGTAAACTACTCACACTTCATCGGAGAGGCTATGATGATGTAGAAGCCCTCCTTGATGACGGCCCTCTTCCGGCGGAGCTCCAGAACAGGCCCCGAGATGGGATCTTGTGGATACAGAAAGTTGCGGCGGTGGAATTAGGTTTTGGCTCCTGTTCTGATCGTTTGGGGGTACGTGTGTATATATAGGAGGAAGAAGTACGCTGGAGGAGCAATGAGGGGCCCACGAGGCAGGGGGCGTGCCCTAGGGGGGCGCCCCCCACCCTCGTGACCGCCTCTTTTGTTCCTTGGAGCAGGGTCCAAGTCTCCTGGATCACGTTCGGTGAGAAAATCACGTTCCCGAAGATTTTATTCCGTTTGGACTCCGTTTGATATTCCATTTATCTGAAACACCGAAATAGGCAAAAACAGCAATTCTAGGCTGGGCCTCCGGTTAATAGGTTTTTTTTGATAGAAATACTGTAAGGGAACCCCCTACAGTATAATTGGTGCACTCCGGTTAATAGGTTAGTCCCAAAAATAATATAAAAGTGGAAAATAAAGCCCAATATAGTCCAAAACAGTAGATGATATAGCATGGAGCAATCAAAAATTATAGATACGTTGGAGACGTATCAGGCATCCCCAAGCTTAATTCCTGCTCTTCCTCGAGTAGGTAAATGATAAAAAGAGAATTTTTGATGCGGAGTGCTACTTGGCATAATTTCAATGTAAATCTTCTTAATTGTGGTATGAATATTCAGATTAGAAAGATTCAAGACAAAGGTTTATATTGACATAAAAAATAATAATACTTCAAGCATACTAATAAAGCAATTATGTCTTCTCAAAATAACATGGCCAAAGAAAGTTATCCCTACAAAATCATATAGTCTGGCTATGCTCCATCTTCACCACACAAAGTATTTAAATCATGTACAACCCCGATGACAAGCCAAGCAATTGTTTCATACTCTAACTTTTTCAAAAACTTTTCAATCTTCACGCAATACATGAGCGTGAGCCATGGATATAGCACTATAGGTGGAATAGAATGGTGGTTGTGGAGAAGACAAAAAGGAGAAGATGGTCTCACATCAACTAGGCGTATCAACGGGCTATGGAGATGCCCATCAATAGATATCAATGTGAGTGAGTAGGGATTGCCATGCAACGGATGCACTAGAGCTATAAGTATATGAAAGCTAAAAAAAACCTAAGTGGGTGTGCATCCAACTTGCTTGCTCATGAAGACCTAGGGCAATTTTGAGGAAGCCCATCATTGGAATATACAAGCCAAGTTCTATAATGAAAAATTCCCACTAGTATATGAAAGTGATAACATGAGAGACTCTCTACTATGAAGATCATGGTGCTACTTTGAAGCACAAGTGTGGTAAAAGGATAGTAACATTGTCCCTTCTCTCTTTTTCTCTCATTTTTTTGTTTGGGACTTTTCTCTTTTTTTATGGCCTTTTTTTTATTTTTTTGGGCTTCTTTGGCCTCTTATTTATTTATTTATTTATTTATTTTTCGTCCGGAGTCTCATCCCGACTTATGGGGGAATCATAGTCTCCATCATTCTTTCCTCACTGGGACAATGCTCTAATAATGATGATCATCACACTTTTATTTTTCTTATAACTCAACAATTACAACTCGATACTTAGAACAAAATATGACTCTATGTGAATGCATCCGGTGGTGTACCGGGATATGCAATATGACAATGGTGGAGTGTGTCATGAATGGAACGGTGGAAAGTTGCATGGCAATATATCTCGGAATGGCTATGGAAATGCCATAATAGGTAGGTATGGTGGCTGTTTTGAGGAAGGTATATGGTAGGTGTATGATACCGGCGAAAGGTGCGCGGTATTAGAGAGGCTAGCAAAGGTGGAAGGGTGAGAGTGCGTATAATCCATGGACTCAACATTAGTCATAAAGAACTCATATACTTATTGCAAAAATCTAGAAGTTATTAAAGCAAAGTATTACGCGCATGCTCCTAGGGGGATAGATTGGTAGGAAAAGACCATCGCTCGTCCCCGACCGCCACTCATAAGGAAGACAATCAGTAAATAAATCATGCTCCGACTTCATCACATAACGGTTCACCATACATGCATGCTACGGGAATCACAAACTTTACACACAAGTATTCTTTAAATTCACAACTACTCAACTAGCATGACTTTAATATTATCACCTCCATATCTCAAAACAATTATCATGCTTCAATCTTTTCTTAGTATTCAACACACTCAAAAGAAAGTTTCACAAATCTTGAATACCAAGCATATTATTATCAAGCAAATTACCATGCTATTAGGAGACTCTCAAAATAATTTAAGTGAAGCATGAGAGATCAATAGTTTCTTTAAAACGAATCCACCACCGTGCTATAAAAGATCTAAGTGAAGCACATAGAGCAAAATTATAACGCTCAAAAGATATAAGTGAAGCACATAGAGCAAAACTACTTAGCTCAAAAGATATAAGTGAAGCACATAGAGTATTCTATCAAATTTTAATTCATGTATGGCTCTCTCAAAAGGTGTGTACAGCAAGGATGATTGTGGCATACTAAGACACAAAGACACAAATAATACTAGACGCTCCAAGCAAAACACATATCATGTTGGTGAATAAAAATATAGTTCCAAGTAAATTACCGATGGAAGTGGACGAAAGAGGGGATGCCTTCCGGGGCATCCGCAAGCTTTGACTTCTTGATGTCCTTGGATTATATTGGGGGTGCCATGGGCATCCCCAAGCTTAGGCTCTTGCCACTCCTTGTTCCATGATCCATCAAAAGAATTCACCCAAAACTTGAAAACTTCACAACACAAAACTCAAAATAGAAAACTCGTGAGCTCCGTTAGCGAAAGAAAACAAAAGACCAGTTCAAGGTACTGTAATGAACTCATTATTTATTTATATTGGTGTTAAACCTACTGTATTCCAATTTCTCTATGGATTATAAACTATTTTACTAGCCATAGATTCATCAAAATAAGCAAACAACACACGAAAAACAGAATCTGTCAAAAACAGAATAGTCTGTCGTAATCTGTAGGTAGCGCAAGATCTGGAACCCCAAAAATTCTAAAATAAATTTCTGGACGTGAGGAATTTATCTATTAATCATATTAAAAAAGAATTAACTAAATATCACTCTTTAAATAAAAATGACAGTAGTTCTCGTGAGCGCTAAAGTTTCTGTTTTTTACAGCAAGTTCAACAAGACTTTCCCCAAGTCTTCCCAACGGTTCTACTTGGAACAAACACTAATTAAACACAAAAAACACAACCAAAACAGAGGCTAAATAATTTATTTATTACTAAACAGTAGAAAAAGGCAAGGAATAAAAATAAAATTGGGTTGCCTCCCAACAAGCGCTATCGTTTAACGCGCCTAGCTAGGCATAAAAGCGAGGATAGATCTAGGTATTGCCATCTTTGGTAGGAAATCCATAAGTGGCTCTCATGATAGTTTCATATGGTAATTTTATTTTATTTCTTGGAAAGTGTTCCATGCCCTTTTTTAATGGAAATTTAAATCTAATATTCCCTTCCTTCATATCAATAATCGCACCAACCGTTCTAAGGGAAGGTCTACCAAGAATAATAGGGCAAGAAGGATTGCAATCTATATCAAGAACAATGAAATCTACAGGCACATAATTCCTATTTGCAACAATAAGAACATCATTAATCCTTCCCATAGGTTTCTTAATAGTGGAATCCGCAAGATGCAAGTTTAGAGAGCAATCATCAAAGTTACGGAAATCTAGTAGATCACACAAAGTCTTGGGAATAGTAGAGACACTAGCACCCAAATCACACAAAGCATAAAACTCATGATCTTTAATTTTAATTTTAATAGTTGGTTCCCACTCATCATAGAGTTTTCTAGGGATAGAAACTTTCAACTCAAGTTTTTCTTCATAAGATTGCATCAAGGCATCAACAATATGTCCGGTGAAGGCTTTATTTTGACTATAAGCATGTGGAGAATTTAGCACGGATTGCAGCAAGGAAATACAATCAATTAAAGAGCAACTTTCATAATTAAATTCCTTTAAATCCTATATAGTGGGTTTAGCAACATCTAGATTTTTATTTCTTTCAATCCCACTTTCATCAATTTCATCATTAAGATCTAAATACTCCGAATTTTTAGAACGCCTTCTAGGTAAAGGAAGATCATATTCAGTTTCATCAAGATTCATATTGTAAAATAAAGATTTAATAGGAGACACATCAATAACTTTTAGATCTTCATCTTGATTTTCATAGGTATTGGAAGAACACGCTTTAATAAAGGCATCTTTGGAAGCACGCATCCTAGCGGCTCTTTCCTTACACTCATCAATTGAAATTGTCATGGCTTTTAGAGACTCATTGATATCATGCTTAGGTGGAATAGATCTAAGTTTCAAAGAATCAACATCAAGAGCAATTCTATCAATGTTCCTAGCCAAATCATCAATCTTAAGCAATTTTTCTTCAATCATAGCATTAAAATTCTTTTGCAAAGAAATAAATTCTTTAATATTAGATTCAAAATCAGAGGGTATCTTATTATAATTTCCATATGAGTTATTGTAGGAATTCCCATAATTATTAGAAGGATTACTAGGATATGGCCTAGGATTAAAATTCCCTCTATAAGCGTTGTTACAAAAATTATTCCTACCAACAAAATTCACATCCATAGATTCATTGTTATTCTCAATCAAAGTAGACAAAGGCATATCATTAGGATCAGAAGAAACACTCTTAGTAGCAAATAATTTCATAAGTTCATCCATCTTTCCACTCAACACATTAATTTCTTCTATCGCATGCACTTTTTTATTAGAAGATCTTTCAGTATGCCATTGAGAATAATTAACCATAATATTATCTAGGAGTTTAGTAGCATCTCCTAAAGTGATTTCCATAAAAGTGCCTCCCGCGGCCAAATCTAAAAGATTTCTAGAAGCAAAATTCAATCCGGCATAAAATTTTTGTATAATCATCCACAAATTCAAACCATGAGTAGGGAAATTACGTATCATTAATTTCATTCTCTCCCAAGCTTGTGCAGCATGTTCATGATCAAGTTGTTTAAAGTTCATAATGTCGTTTCTAAGAGAGATGATCTTAGCGGGAGAAAAATATTTAGAGATAATAGCATCTTTGCACTTGTTCCATGAATCAATACTATTCTTAGGCAAAGACGAAAACCAAGCTTTAGCACGATCTCTAAGCGAAAAAGGAAATAGCTTCAATTTAACGACATCATTATTGACATCTTTTTTCTTTTGTATATCACATAAATCAACGAAGCTATTCAGATGAGTAGCGACATCTTCACTAGGAAGGCCGGCGAATTGATCTTTCATAACAAGATTCAACAAAGCAGTATTAATTTCACAAGATTCAGCATCGGTAAGAGGAGCAATCGGAGTGCTAAGGAAATCATTATTATTGGTATTGGTGAAGTTACACAATTTAGTAGTATCTTGAGCCATCACGACAAACAAGCAAACTAACACACGAGCAAGCAAAAAGCAAACAGGCAAAAAGAGGCAAATAGAGAGGGAGGATAGGGAGAGAGAGGGCGAATAAAACGACAAGGGTGAATTGGGGGGGAGAGGAAAATGAGAGGCAAATGGCAAATAATGTAATGCGAGAGATAGGGATTGTGATGGGTACTTGGTATGTTGACTTTTTGCGTAGACTCCCCGGCAACGGCGCCAGAAATCCTTCTTGCTACGTCTTGAGCTTGCGTTGGTTTTCCCCGAAGAGGAAGGGATGATGCAGCAGAGTAGCGTAAGTATTTCCCTTAGTTTTTGAGAACATAGGTATCAATCCAGTAGGAGCCCACGCTCAAGTCCCTCGTACCTGCACAAAGCAATAGCTACTCGCAACCAACGCGATTAGGGGTTGTCAAGCCCTTCATAGTCACTTACGAGAGTGAGATCTGATAGATATAATATTTTTGGTATTTTTGGTATAAAGATGCAAAGTAAAAAGTAAAAGGCAAAGTAAAAAAGCAAAGCAAGATTAAAGTAATGGAGATTAATATGATGAGAATAGACCCGGGGGCCATAGGTTTCACTAGTGGCTTCTCTCAAGAGCATAAGTATTCTACGGTGGGTGAACAAATTACTGTTGAGCAATTGACAGAATTGAGCATAGTTATGAGAATATCTAGGCATGATCATGTATATAGGCATCACGTCCGTGACAAGTAGATCGAAACGATTCTGCATCTACTACTATTACTCCACTCATCGACCGCTATCCAGCATGCAGTATTAAGTTAAAAACAGAGTAACGCCTTAAGCAAGATGACATGATGTAGAGAGATAAATTCATGCAATATGAAATAAACCCCATCTTGTTATCCTCGATGGCAACGATACAATACGTGCCTTGCTGCCCCTTCTGTCACTGGGTAAGGACACCGCAAGATCGAACCCAAAGCTAAGCACTTCTCCCATGGCAAGAACTACCAATCTAGTTGGCCAAACCAAACGGATAATTCGAAGAGACTTGCAAAGATAACCAATCATACATAAAAGAATTCAGAGAAGATTCAAATATTATTCATAGATAGACTTGATCATAAACCCACAATTCATCAGTCTCAACAAACACACCGCAAAAAGAAGATTACATCGAATAGATCTCCACAAGAGATGGGGAGAACTTTGTATTGAGATTCAAAGAGAGAGAAGAAGCCATCTAGCTACTAACTATGGACCCGAAGGTCTGAGGTAAACTACTCACACTTCATCGGAGAGGCTATGATGATGTAGAAGCCCTCCTTGATGACGGCCCTCTTCCGGCGGAGCTCCAGAACAGGCCCCGAGATGGGATCTTGTGGATACAGAAAGTTGCGGCGGTGGAATTAGGTTTTGGCTCCTGTTCTGATCGTTTGGGGGTACGTGTGTATATATAGGAGGAAGAAGTACGCCGGAGGAGCAATGAGGGGCCCATGAGGCAGGGGGCGTGCCCTAGGGGGGCGCCCCCCACCCTCGTGACCGCCTCTTTTGTTCCTTGGAGCAGGGTCCAAGTCTCCTGGATCACGTTCGGTGAGAAAATCACGTTCCCGAAGATTTTATTCCGTTTGGACTCCGTTTGATATTCCATTTATCTGAAACACTGAAATAGGCAAAAAAACAACAATTCTGGGCTGGGCCTCTGGTTAATAGGTTAGTCCCAAAAATAATATAAAAGTGGAAAATAAAGCCCAATATAGTCCAAAATAGTAGATAATATAGCATGGAGCAATCAAAAATTATAGATACGTTGGAGACGTATCATGCCGCTATTGCTACCCGGGGTCCGGCCGTAAGCCAGGTCTCGGCCGAGCACTATTTTGAAGAAGTTCTAGAAGGCGCTCGTTTAATAGAGGCTTAGTGCTCGAAGAGTATCATGTTCGAGTAACATGTATCCCAATTGTGAAAACAATGCTATTTGGATTATAAAGGCTGTGTTTATACTTTTGCCTGAAAGTATTATGATGCCTCCTGTGCGGCCGTTTATGTATGTATATAACCTGAAAGTTTGCAGTCGTCGGCTTCAGCCCCCACGCATATAATGCGGGGGTGTTCGGAAAAGCGCGTATTCACACTTGATCCAACGTCTTGGTCCATGAAGGAGGTGTTAGCGCGGCGAATAAGGCAATCGGACTATATTGCTTTAACACTTTCACTTAGCCATAGGAGTTTGACAGTGGGGCTACTATATAGCCCTTGGTACTTCCGCGCTTATCCGAATACGGTGCGCGTACATACATGACCGGGAAACCAGTCCTTCGTTAATGCGGAGGAATCGCGAAGATTCCGCTGAGTCCTCGAGTGGTTGACCAGTCTCGCGCTTTATCATGACAGTCAGTTTTCGGCTTTCTCTACTGAGGTGTTCATCCAGATGAACCAGGGCACAATCGCGGTAGTTCTCCCGGTGCCACCTTAGCTGATAGAGCGGAACGTAACGTAGCAAAACACGGGAGCCGGGCAAACCCAACTATTGACCAAAGACATGATTCGAAGCTGATGCATATAAGGCCAAACTCGCGACGCCGAACACTCCCTAAGGTATTCGGTCTTTACAACATATACTGGGCTGAGTAACGCCCTCGATAATAAGCCCTGAATTTCCAGGTACGTGCATTAGTCTGACGTGATGAAATGTCAAAAACGCCAGCATCCCTCTTGGTTATGTTGAGTATCCGGAGGGTGTGAAGCAACAAGAGACAGTAAAAAAGGTTTATGCGGGGTCTTAATCTAAAAAGAAACCTTTGCACGGGGCCCTGCTGCACGTCTGCGCCTGTGTCTCCGTTGTGTCGTATCCTGGAAGGGTGTGGCACGATGATCATCTGTAAGAGAGAAAAACCTAGGTGAATGTTTTCGTGTGAAAAATTGGTTATTCTTAATAAACCATTAAAATTCAATCTAAATAAGGCAAGCCGAACTGTAGGACTTTTTACATGCGGAAGCCCCTAGCGTCACCTATGGGGGTATATCCATCGACCTAATCTCAGGTTTATCTGAGTTGTTATAGCTAGTGGTGCGCCGGCCTCGTCTAGCCGTGTCCACGGTCTTGACGACCGATCATTTATTCTGGTTGTAGAGGCCACTCAGCGTTCGGCTGCTAAAGCCGCCACACATTCTTCCGCACGTGAGGAACGCTCTGGGTTTCCGCTAACTATGATGATGCCACGTGGACTGGGCATCTTAAGCTTAAGATAAGCGTAATGCGGTATTGCTTTAAAACAAGCAAAGGCCGTTCTTCCGAGTAGTGCTTGATAGCCGCTTCGGAATGGAGCGATGTTGAAGGTTAACTTTTCACTTCGGAAGTTGCCGGGAGAACCAAATACAACCTCTAGTACTAGAGAGCCCGTGCAGCGGGCTTCTGGGCCTGGTATTACTCCTTTAAAGGTAGTATTGCTTTGGCTGATTCTTGTCGGGTCTATCCTCATTTTGCGGACTGTGTCCCGATATATCAGATTAAGACTACTGCCGCCATCCATAAGGACTCGGGTGAGATGGTATCCGTCAAATATTGGGTCTAGTACCAAGGCAGCCGATCCTCCGTGCCGGATACTAGTCGAGTGATCCTTGCGATCAAAAGTGATCGGGCAGGTCGACCAGGGGTTGAACTTGGGGGTGACGGGCTCCACGGCGCATACGTCTCGGAGTGCGTGTTTGCTCCTCCTCTTCGTTACATGAATCATGTTCACTGTTTTGACCTCTGGTGGGAATTTTTTTGTCCCCCAGTGTTTTGCTGGCGAGGCTCATCCTCGTCTTCACTTGGTGTCTCCCTCCCCTTGTGTTCGGCGTTTAGCTTGCCGGCCTGCTTGAAGACCCAGCATTCTCTGTTGGTGTGATTTACAGGTTTGTCGGAGGTGCCATGGATCTGACATAATCTATCTAGAATCTTGTTTAGGCTGGACGGTCCATCTCTGCTGCCTTTGAATGGCTTTTCTGTTGATCGGGTCGAGAGCCCCTGAATCCGGCGTTTACCGTCGTGTTGTCTGGGCTGTCTTCATTGTTTCGACGCTTGCTTTTATTGCGTCGTGGTTTTTCATTGCCATCCCTGACTTCGGATGTGCCTGGGTCGCTGGTGCCGCTACGGGCCAACCAACTATCTTCGCCCGCGCAAAAGCGGGTCATCAGGCTTGTTAGGGCTGCCATTGTCCTCGGTTTTTCCTGGCCGAGGTGTCTGGCGAGCCATTCGTCCCAGACACTGTGTTTGAAAGCCTCTAAGGCTTCGGCGTCCGGGTAGTCGACAATTTGATTCTTCTTAGTGAGGAATCTGTTCCAAAGCTTTTGGGCTGACTCTCCGAGCTGTTGAATTATGTGACTTAAATCGTCTGCGTCCGGAGGTCGGACATAGGTCCCTTGAAAATTAGCCCTAAAAGCATCCTCAAGCTCTTCCCAACTTCCAATTGAGTTTTCAGGGAGGCTCTTCAGCCAGTGCCGAGCTGGTCCTTTCAACTTGAGGGGCACATATTTGATGGCGTGGAGATCATCTCCGCGAGCCATGTGGATATGGAGGATAAAGTCCTCGATCCAGACCCCAGGGTCTGTCGTGCCGTCGTATGCCTCTATGTTCACGGGTTTGAATCCCTCGGGAAATTCATGATCCAGCACCTCATCGGTGAAGCATAGGGGGTGCGCGGCACCCCTGTATTTGAATGTGTCATGGCATTCTGATGGTTGTAGTGTTCGGTTTTGATTATGTGCCGGAGCATGCTTCCAAGATCCGTAGATGGACCTGGTCAGACCGGCTTTTTGGTGCAAGTCCTCACGTAAATCATGTACTGACTTATGTTCGACATCGTTAGCCGCCCTATCGTGGCCACGGGGTGGTCGATCCGGCTGATCGGCCATTTTATTTTTTGGCTGTGTAGGCTCTAAAGCCTCGTCATCGAATTTAGGCAGCAGCTTGCGCTTTGGATAGCTCTTTGTGTGGCGACTGCCACCGTACTTTTCTTCAGTGTCGAGCACTTTGTTCCATCTATTGTTGAGTGTATTTTGTGCAGCTTTAAGCCTTTGCTTCTGCTTCTTTAGACTCCTCGCGGTGGCAATAAGCCTTCTATGGAGGTTCTCTTGCTCCAAGTGCCTTTCTGGGATGATGTGTGCATCGTCGTCCGGACTGTTCTCCTCTCTGGAGACAGGTTGGTGAGCTTTACCCTCGGCGTCGCCGTGATCGGACAACGGCTCCGTACTATGTTCGCCGTCCGCTGGTTCATCCTGCTCTATCGCTGGGTCCATGTAGTCGTCGTTTGCCTTGGAGTCGACCGGGGTATTATTCTTTCTTGCGCTGTTATCACTGTTTTTGCCGAGGTGGGATTTGGAGCGGCACCTATGTCGTCGCTTTGGTTGCTTCTCGAGGGGATTACCCTCCGCTGCATCCTTCCGTTCCTCGTCATTGTTTTCTTTGGGTGTGTCCACCATGTATACATCGTGTGATGAAGTAGCTGTCCAGCGCCCTGTCGATGGTGGTTCCTGTTCCTCTCCTGCATCGTCGTCCATACCGTCGATGTCTTCAGAGTCGAAAATAAGCATGTCAGTTAAATCGTCGACAGTTGCTATTAAGTGGGTGGTGGGTGGGTAACGAATTTCTTCGTCGTCCGCTTCCCACTCAAGCCGGACATAGTTCGGCCAAGGGTCTCCTGACAAGGAGAGAGACCTCAATGAATTTAGCGCGTCACCCAAGGGCGAGTGCTGAAAGATATCCGCGGAGGTAAACGCCATGATCGGTGCCCAGTTAGATTCGATGGGCACGGACGTAGGCGGTTCAGAGCCTATGGCCGGGGACGAATCCAAGGGTCCGGCAACACAGGTCTCATAGGAGGTGAAGTTAGTATTTGGCTCTATTGCCGCTGAGTGTGCGACCTCCGTGGCGGGGTCCATCCACATGTCCTCGGGCGGCACAATCTGCTTTGGATTGAGGGCCGGACTAGCCACATGTGTGATCTCCCAAACACCGTCCAACGGTAGAGCTAAGTCACGCTCGTCGTGACTGTGCGGCGCACCTGAGAAGGGCTCGAATCCGTCGAAGATCAAGTCTCCGCGGATGTCGGCAGCATATTTTAAGTTTCCAAACCTGACCTGACGGCCAGGGGCGTAGCTCTCGATTTTCTCCAGATGGCCAAACGAGTTGGCCCGCAGTGCGAAGCCGCTGAATACGAAGATCTGTCCGGGGAGAAAAACCTCACCCTGGATCGCATTGTTGCCGATGATCGAAGGAGCCATCAAGCCTTATGGTGACGACACAGTGGAACTCTCAATGAAAGCACCAATGTCGGTGTCAAAACCGGCGAATCTCGGGTAGGGGGTCCCGCACTGTGCGTCTAAGGCGGATGGTAACAGGAGGCGGGGGACACAATGTTTACCCAGGTTCGGGCCCTCTCGATGGAGGTAATACCCTACTTCCTGCTTGATTGATCTTGATGATATGAGTATTACAAGAGTTGATCTACCACGAGATCGTAGAGTCTAAACCCTAGAAGCTAGCCTATGATTATGATTGTTGTTGTCATACGGACTAAACCCTCCGGTTTATATAGACACCGGAGGGGGCTAGGGTTACACAGAGTCGGTTACAAGGGAGGAGATATACATATCCAAATTGCCAAGCTTGCCTTCCAGGCAAAGGAGATTCCCACCCGGACACGAGACGAAGTCTTCAATCTTATATCTTCATAGTCCAACAGTCCGGCCAAAGGATATAGTCCGGCAGTTCGAGGACCCCCTAATCCTGGACTCCCTCAATGATCATGTTTTGTAATATCGACAACCGGCAGGAGCCTTAGGGTTGTCTCTTAATTATTGTATGAAATGCAAGTGCCATGTAATTGCTTTACTTTATCGCTATGCGTTAGCAATAGTTGTAGAAGAAATAGTTGGCGAGACGACCCTGACACAACGATGGAGATCAAGGTGTTGAGCCGGTGATGATGGAGATCATGACGATGCTTTGAAGATGGAGATCAAAAGCACAAGATGATGATGGCCATATCATGTCACATATTTTGATTGTATGTGATGTTTATCCTTTATGCATCTTATTTTGATTAGAACAACGGTAGAATTATAGGATGATCCCTTCACTAAATTTCAAGATAAAAGTGTTCTCCCTGAGTATGCACCATTACCAAAGTTCGTCATTTCGGAGCACCTCGTGATGATCAGGTGTGATAGACTCTATGTTCACATACAATGGGTGTAAGACAGTTTTGCACATGCAGAATACTTGGGTTAAACTTGACGAGCCTAGCATGTACAGACATGGTCTCGGAACACTGGAGACCGAAAGGTCGAACATGTGTCATATAGTAGATATGATCAACATGACGATGTTCACCATTGATGGCTACTCCATCTCATGTGATGATCGGACATGGGTTAGTTGATTTGGATCATGTATCACTTAGATAACTTGAAGGATGTTGATTTAAGTGTGAGTTCAGTAATTTGATTAATTGAACTAAGATTTATCAGGAACATAGTCAAAATGTCTTTGCAATTATGTTGTAGTTCAAGAGCCCGTAATGTAGCTTCCTCATTTTTGATACGTTCCTAGAGAAAACTAAGTTGAAAGTTGATCGCAGCGATAATGCGGACTGGGTCTATGATATGAGGATTATCCTCATTGCTGTACTGAAGAATTATGTCCTTGATACACCTCTAGGTGACAGACCTGTTGCAGGAGCTAATGCAGACATTATGAACGTTTGGCAAAGCTCAATCTGATGACTGCTTGATAGTTTAGTGCGCCATGCTTTACGGCTTAGAATCGGGGCTCCAAAGACATTTTGAATGCCATAGAACATATGAGATGCTCCAAGAGCGGAAATTGGTATTCCAGGCTCATGCTCGTGTTGAGAGGTATAAGACCTCTGACGAGTACTTTGCCTACAAGATGGAGGAGAATAGCTCAGCCAGTGAGCATGTGCTCAGAACGTCTGGGTACTACAATTGCTTGAATCAAGTGGGAGTTAATCTTCCAGATAAGATAGTGATTGACAGAGTTCTCCAGTCACTATCACCAAGCTACTAGAGCTTCGTGATGAACTATAATATGCAAGGGATGACTAAAACGATTTCTGAGCTCTTCGCGGTGCTAAAATCGGCGGAGGTAGAAATCAATAAAGATCATCAAGTGTTGATGCTTAATAAGACCACTAGTTTCAAGAAAAAGGGCAAGGGAAAGAAAGGGAATTTCAAGAAGAATGTCAAGCAAGTTGTCGCTCCCATGAACAAGCCCAAAGCTGGACCCAAGCCTGAAACTGAGTGCTTCTACTGCAAAAGAAATGGTCACTAGAAGAGGAACTGCCCCAAATACTTGACAGATAAGAAGGATGGCAAAGTGAACAAAGGTATATTTGATATACATGTTATTGATGTGTACCTTACTACTGTTCATAGTAACCCCTGGGTATTTGATACCGGTTCAGTTGCTAAGATTAGTAACTCGAAACAAGAGTTGCAGAATGAACAGAGACTAGTTAAGCGCGAGGTGACGATTTGTGTTGGAAGTAATTCCAAGGTTGATACGATCACCATCACACCCCCCCTCTACCTTGGGATTAGTGTTGAACCTAAATAACTGTTATTTGGTTTTTGCGTTGAGCATGAATATGATTAGATCATGTTTAATGCAATACGGTTATTCATCTAAGTCAGAGAATAATTGTTGTTCTGTTTACATGAATAAAACCTTCTATGGTCATACACCCAGTGTGAATGGTTTATTGAATCTCGATCATAGTGATACACATATTCATAATATTGATACCAAAATATGCAATGTTGATAATAATAGTGCAACATACTTGTGGCACTGCCGTTTAGGTCATATTGGTGTAAAGCGCATGAAGAAACTCCATGTGGATGAACTTTTGGAATCACTTGATAATGAATCATTTGATACTTGTGAACCATGCCTCATGGGTAAGATGACTAAAACTCCGTTCTCCGGAACAATGGACCGAGCTAATGACTTATCGGAAATAATACATAGCGATGTATGCGTCCGATGAGTGTTGAAGCATGTGGCGGGTATTGTTATTTTCTGACCTTCACAGATGATTTGAGTAGGTATGGGTATATCTACTTGATGAAACACAAGTCTGAAACATTTGATAAGTTCAAAGAATTTTAGAGTGAAGTGGAGAATCATTGTAATAAGAAAATATAGTTTCTATGATCTGATCGCAGAGGCGAATGTTTGAGTTACAAGTTTGGCCTTCAATTAAAACAATGTGGAACTGTTTCACAACTCATGCCACCTGGAACACTAGAGCGTAATGGTGTGTCCGAACGTCATAACCATACTTTATTAGATATTGTGCATTCTATGATGTCTCTTACTGATTTTCCTTCATCATTTTGGGGTTATGCATTAGAGACAGCCGCATTCACGTTAAATAGGGCACCGTCTAAATCCATTGAGACAACACTGTATGAACTATGGTTTGGCAAGAAACCCTAAGCTGTCGTTTCTTAAAAGTTTGGGGGTGCGACACTTATGTCAAAAGGCTTCAGCCTGATAAGCTCTGTAACATCCCAAAATTCTAAATTTTGGAATGTTATAATAAATAGACAGATTGATTGATTGTTTGATTGTTGTGAGATTGATTGAGTGAAATTCAAAACTTTTTGAAAGTTAAATGAGAGGGAATAAAAGGACTTTCCCAAACTTTCATTGTTCATTTTGATCTCTGTGAATACAAATTCTTTTCAAATACAAAACCCTCGAGAGAAGATGACATAACTTCTTCCATTTATTTAAATGACAAGGGTTTTTGAAAACATTTGAATTTCATTTGGAAAATATTTCCAATCCAGAAACTTTATGCAACTCAATGATTTTCAAGAGCGAAGATAAAATGACTTCTTCAAAAACATATGAAATATGAGTTGGGAGTTTCAAAGAATTAAAATTCAAAACCCCTTTGAATTTATTCCCAATTTGGAGTTATTTGAGATTTATTCAAATTATTTTCTCCAAAATAAAAATATATGGAAAATAGGGTAACATGATTCCCTACATCAGAAAATTGGAGAAAAATTTATTTGAAATCATTTTGGTATTTTTAAAATAATTTTTATTGGATTTTATTAGACCAGTAAGCACTCTTTGAATTATCTAAATTTGTGAGGATTTTATTTGGCATTATAAAAATGTCCATGTTGTAGAAAATCTTTTTTTGCAAATTTTGGTATATTATATGCCTATATAATTTTTTTTAATTTATTTTGTTTTGTTTATTTTTTTCGTTGTCTGGAAAATCTTAAAAAAACCTCCGTCGCCGACTGGGCCGGCTCAGGGCCCAGCCGACCGCGTCGCCAGGCCGTGGCCCAGCGCCCTGCCGCCTTCCTCCTCCCGACGGGAGTTCGTCGTGAGCACGACGCCCCGCCGACCTCGACGGTCGTGCCGTCTCCAGCCTCCTCCTGCCCCCTCGCCCACGCCTCTCCTCGCCCCTCCTCATAAAAGGCGCCGCCCCGGGGCCCGTCTCTCCTCCCCCTCGCCTCGCACCTCACCGCATCTCGCCGCCGCGCCCTAGCACAGCCGCCTGCCGCCTGACTTCGCCGCCGCAGCTAGCGCCGCACCGCCGCCAGCGCTGCTGCCCTGCCCGCACCGCGCCACCGCTCCCCGCTGCCGCGCCGCGCCTTGCTGCTGCTCGCCCGCAGCCATCGCCCCGCTCCCCGCCGACGCTCGCCGCCGCTTGAAGCCGCCAGAATTTCGCCGCCGGTTTTCCAACGGAAAACTGCCCCGTCCGGTAAAACCCTAGGACGGTTTTTATTTCGGTTCTTTTCGGTTAGTTAGGTTTAGATCGGTTTTCTTTTTAGTTAGGTTTATTTAATGGACGTTCATTAGTTAGGGTTCTCTAGCGAACAATTTCGTTCGGTAGTTTTCGGTAGCGAACGTTCTCTATTTAGATTTTTTTTCTTTTTTCTGTTTATTTACGTCAGGGGCCTATTCACGAGGAACTTTCTTTACAGTTTAGTCCCTGAACTTCAAACGATCATTACTTTTCACTCGTTTGTCCAAATTCAACGAAACCAACGCTCACGACTTCGTTATGATCTCCTCTATCCAGTAATCCAACTCAAACAGGTTTTGAAAATTTTAAAATTTGAATTAGAACAGATTTAGATTCAAACTTCTTTTGATCATAACTTGAGTTTTGTAGCTCCGTTTGAGTTGATTCTTTTTGCAAATCGAAGCTCTTGACCTAAACTTTCTGATAAGGCCAAATTCACATAATTTTGGTACTGTTAGAAATTGTTTTATGTTGCAAGTGTTATTTGCTTGGTTTTGAAGTTTTTCGAATCGTCTTCTTCAATCTTTCTGATATTTTGAGTGATTGCTTATGTGTGGTTACTATTGCTTGCTTACGATAGATTGACTGGAGTGTGACGAGTAGAACTATCAAGAGTTATGAGTGCGAATCATCTTCATCAACATTGCAGGCAAGTTCACACTTTGATCATATTCCTTTCATACCCAGTTTTTATGCATTAGTTTCACCCTCAAACATTGCATGAATAGGATTGATAACATGTGGGTATTGGGAAGTAGTTGATGAGGTAGGAACCTATTTCCCTGCATTTAAACCTTGGGAGTTACTATTACGTTATTCTTATATTGCCATGCTATGCTCGTAGACGTGGATTGGGTTTGAGAGTATTTCATGACAGATGTGAGATTGTTAATTAATGGTTTACTTAAGGTGGCAACTTTAACACACATCTGGGTGGATTGAGGCACCTGGGTATTCCAGCGATTGCCTGTCTAGGCACCTGGGTATTCCAAGATTGCCTATTTTTTTTATGGACCGCCACCCAGGCTCAAAGGGATCATGAGATTATTCACACTAGAAACTTCCGTGTGCAGCCACAAGCTATTATGGGCTCTAGCATAGTTGATTAAGTCATGTGAACTCTTACAGTGGTAGACTAGCAGATGTAGGGGTTGTAGGTGGTACGGTCTACCCATCGTAAGGTGCAAACGCTTCTGAAAGACTATGTCTCGGTCATCCGTTTCTCAAACACCATGTAGTGCGAGAAATCCAACGGAGGAGATCGAGTCTTGTGGGGAAAAGTGTGCAAACCTCTGCAGAGTGTATAAACTAATCATGATTAGCCGTGTCCCCGGTTATGGACGTTTTGAGTATCTAGTACTTGGATTATCATGTGAATCTCATCATGTGACTTTAAATAATTTTGTTGGGTTTAATGATGTTACTTAATTGGGATTGAGAATGTTGTCAACCATTCTCAATGATTAACAACCACCATGATAGTTAAATAAAATTTATTCCTTTGTAGTAGGGAAAAATTGGCTTTTCGCAAAAACATATAACCATAGAGGTTTTCCACCAGCCATATATGCATGTAGTGATAGACATTGTTCATCATTCTCTATGGTGTGAATTTGCCAGTACATTCAATGTACTGACCCTCTGTGGCTGCAACGTCTCATGTTGCAGGATATCTTACGACGAGTAAGTGATACGTTAGGGTTATGATTTCTACACTCAAATTTGCCGTTGGTGTTGATGGGAATCCACAACCTTGTTACTTCCGCTATTTGGATTGAGGTAATAGTATTTACGTTACTTTTTACATGTGATTTACCTCTGTTATAAATCCTCGAGTACTGTGTGTGTTAGCATACCGATCTAGGGATGACACTTAAGCACAGAGACTTGATCCATTTGGGTCAGGTCGCTACAAGATGGTATCAGAGCACATGTTGACTGTAGGACGTGACCCCTAGAAACTGGCAAGCCCATAGGAAAGATTTTTCTCTACAACTTTCTTTTCAAAAGGATCTTTTACCTCTCTTCTCTTTTGAGCTTATTCAAAAATACCCTTTTAGTGAGACCATACCCCTTTTCATTTTTTTGACCACTCGAAGATTCGGCTAATGAGACCACTCCAAGAAGTACAAGATATGGGACCACTAAGACCACATCGGAATGAAGAGGATTTTACCGTATATTATAATGATGGAAACTACAACGGTTGAAGACTCCAAAGACTAGGCGAATCTGAAGGCCTTGTAGAATTTTCCAGATTTGTATGACCTAGGAAGGCACCCCTTATGGAACTTGGTCGTCAATACCTAAGATCAAGGTGTATCGGAGAAAGACCGAGCATGGAGAGTTAAAAACCTCAAAGTTTTGTCAAGAAAACCCTAAGGCAGGAGATATCAACTATGGAAGATAGCTCATGGCAATGACAAGGGCAGAAACACAGTTATCCGTGATGTCATCGCCACTGATACTATGGTCACCGAGCTGAGCTAAGCATGCATTTCTTCGGAAGGATTGGATGGTAGAAGGCTGATGGAGCATCTATCAGCAAATGATGTAGTTTTAACCTTAGCTGGTGTATCACCAGGATCTGGAGAATTACATCAGGAATTTTAAGACGGACCCGCAGGAAGCTGTATTTTGACAAGGAAGCATTTCGTGAAGAACTTAGGTCCAAGAAGCTGAAGTAGCCAAGCTGGAGGAGCAAAACCTCGAGATACCGGAGATTCGTCAGGAACTGAAGGACAGTAGGACCGTGGTTCATGCGAAGGATGTTGAAACCAGAAGTTTGGAATGCAACTCCAGAATATTAAAGGACGTCACAAGAGACTTCGCGTCAACAGAGTTGATCTGGCAAAAGAACTTGAGAAAGACAAGCATGATCGGAAGAAGCCATTGGAGGCATGAAAAAGGCTTGAAGAGTTTGGAGACGTTGAAGATTTATTGACCTTTAGAAGACCAAACCCCTGTTATATACCTACGTTAGATGCGATGTTTGTGAGTTGTCATTTGTTTGATGTTTTTCCCGACGGCTACAAATAAAATCTGTCTTTTCAAAACTTTTGTTTGTATTGTGTGTATCCCTCTCCCTCTCTCTTATCTTACCCCAAACCCACATGGACCCAATAGAGGATGAATGGAGATGAGCTTGTATATTCTGGACCGATGAGTCAGTTGGAGACAGACCGATGGATTCAGAACATGGAGGATCACATGAAGAATAACCTTATAGTTGGAAATGATATGACCCAGCATGCTCTTCAATGCTTTGAAAGAGGTGCTGCTACTTGGTGGAGGATGTACCAAACCATGAATGGATGGCAAGGAGTAACCACCTGAAGAGAATTTAAGTTGACTTTGCCAAAGTCTCGGTTTGTGTCCCAGAAGTTGAAGCCTTATGGAAAGGATATGAAGAAACCTTGTGCATGCAAGATTTGTGGAGAATAGGACACACCCATAAAGAACACAAGGATGAATGCCCTAATTGTAAAGGAAGTCACCCGGTTGAAGAATGCCCAACTAGGCAGATTACTTGTTTCTTGTGTGAAGGGACTACCCACTATCCTACTCAGTGTCACATTTACCCCATGGTACAACGAACCATCCAGCAGAAGAAAGAAGTAATGAAAGGAGCCCTCATGGAAATTTTAGAAGAAGTTGTGATGAAGGAAGAGATGGAGGACACACCTAAAGAAGACCCGAGTAAACCCTGCACTAAGTCTTGCTATTCATGTGGAGAAGAAGGACACATCTCCCAAAATTGTTTGAATGGGGATCTATTATAATTCCCGACAGAGGAAGTAGAATATGACCCATAAGAAATAGAAGCCATGATTGGCATGGAAAGGTCCAGGAAGAGAAGCAGATTGGATTCCAGGAAGGACCTGAGTCATATCACCTGTTACAGGTGCAAGGAGTCAGGGCACTACCTCAACAATTGCCCAAAAAGGAAACCTCGATACTTGTCAGAAGTAATACATTTTAGTTGTAATGGAGCAGGGCACTTTGCCAGAGAATGCCCCAAGGAGAAGGAAACTTGTGCTAGATAGTTGAGTTTGCAACAAAAGAAATGGAGTAGTAGAAGTGAGACCATTTTCTTTTATATTGAGGTGTTGAGTTGAGACATGTAATGGAAAAGCGAGAGATTGTAATCACTTGAGAATGAATAAAGTTAGCATCGTTGGTACTGATATGGATTTTATGAGTTGTTACCCTATGAAGAAGAATTTTGACCATTTTTAAGGATATGAGAAATATAGTCTATGGAAGATTTGTGCATTTTAAGGGTGGTAGTACCCTGTAAGAACCCTTGACCCCTGGAAAAGATAAGGATACTCCAGTGAGTGGATTTCAGACAAAGTAAATATGAGTTTTGTTTCGATATGTGTGATACCCCAAGAGTATGTGGGATGAAGTTGGAGACCATTAGTTATTTGGACCAAATGTGATCAAGGAGTCAGAAGAGAATGTTAAGTTGATTCGAGATAGACTGAAGGTAGCTCAGTCCAGGCAGAAGAGTTATGCAGACTAAAAAAAGCAAGGAGGTAGTCTATGAAATTGGAGATAGAGCATGTCTTCGTGTGACCCCTCTGCGAGGAGTTAAATGATTTGGAGTTAAGGGACAGTTAGCCCCGAGATTTGTAGGACCATACCGAGTATTGGAGCGTATGGGAGAAGTGGACAACAAGTTGGAGTCACCCGAAGGACTGTCAGGAGTTCAAGATGTGTTTCACGTTTCCCAGTTGAAGAAGTGCCATGCAGAGATGGCCAATATTCCCCTGTAAGGACGCTTGACCCTGGAAAGGATAATGATGTTCCACGAAGTGGAATATAGACTTCATAAGTTTTTATCTCGGTATGTGGGATATCCCACGAGGATGAAGAGATAAATTACTATTGGATATAAAGGAGGCATGATGTCGGAAATATGGATCAATGGAAACTCCATGATGAGTCTGAGTAATCATGTCCTAGTTTGGTGCCAATAGAAGGAAGGAAGACAATACAATTGGATGGATTTAAGAATACTAGGAAGTTGGAAGTTGGAGTAATGATTAGTTGCCCGATGATAAGTTCAAGGACTACAAGTGATGAGATGGGCCATAACCCACAGGCCCCAGGACCTGCCAAGAAGCAAGCACATTCTTGCTGAAGGAAAAACCCTGGAGGAAGATACGATGTTTATCGGTAGACGATTTTATCGGAGTAACGCAAAACCTGAGAGTTGTGAAGGAACGATAGATGTTTGTTTGGTTTGCAGAATCAATGGATTTATCCGAACCTTGGTTCGTCGACAAGAGAAATTCTGCAATGCTTGTGAGGATGACCGAGTGTTAGAATGCGAGATTCGCTAAACCGTATACAAGGTAATGATTTGGGTGTGGGATGGATTGATCACCATACCGACTTACTCTTATTGTTCGCCTTGCTATATGGGATGGTAAATCTGAGTGACTTACCAATAGTAGAGAGACGATGATCAAAACCCTGTTTAAACCTTAGAATGGTATAAGAAAATTTTCCCTTGTACAAGGCAGCTTTTCCAACCGTAGGTTATACGGTGAGGATCAACCAGACCCATTTCCTGTAGAAGGAAGCATAAATTGTTGACCACCATGAGATATCAATAGTTGTTTAGTTTTGGCGCCAGACTCGTCAGCTAAGAAGACCCAGTCACAGAAGAACCTTACCAAGATGAAAGACAGAAGAATTGAGGAAAAGGTTATGCCACTATCAGAAGAGCCCGGATATGGAATTATCCGGAAGATCTGAGAAGACCGACACGGTTAACAATATGGATGAAGTATATGAGCTTTGATGGAACCATAACCATGCTTCTAAGGGTGGTAGCACCCCAGACCCCCTCCTGTGACAACTGATGGATTTTGAGGAGACCCCCAAACCCTAACCTTTTCTTGCTAGCCTCTCCGAATCTCAAGGATGAGATTCATTTTAAGGGTGGTAGGTTTGTAACATCCCAAAATTCTAAATTTTGGAATGTTATAATAAATAGATAGATTTATTGATTGTTTAATTGTTGTGTGATTGATTGAGTGAAATTCGAAACTTTTTGAAAGTTAAATGAGAGGGAATAAAAGGACTTTCCCAAACTTTCATTGTTCATTTTGATCTCCGTGAATACAAATTCTTTTCAAATACAAAACCCTCAAGAGAAGATGACATGACTTCTTCCATTTATTTAAATGACAAGGGTTTTTGAAAACATTTGAATTTCATTTGGAAAATATTTCCAATCCAGAAACTTTATGCAACTCAATTATTTTCAAGAGCGAAGATAAAATGACTTCTTCAAAAACATATGAAATATGAGTTGGGAGTTTCAAAGAATTAAAATTCAAAACCCCTTTGAATTTATTCCCAATTTGGAGTTATTTGAGATTTATTCAAATTATTTTCTCCAAAATAAAAATATATGGAAAATAGGGTAACATGATTCCCTACATCAGAAAATTGGAGAAAAATTTATTTGAAATCATTTTGGTATTTTTAAATGATTTTTATTGGATTTTATTAGACCAGTAAGCACTCTTTGAATTATCTGAATTTGTGAGGATTTTATTTGGCGTTATAAAAATGTCCATATTGTAGAAAATCTTTTTCTGCAATTTTTGGTATATTATATGCCTATATAACTTTTTTATTTATTTATTTTGTTTTGTTTATTTTTTTCCGTTGTTTGGAAAATCTTAAAAAAAAACCTCCGTCGCCGACTGGGCCGGCTCAGGGCCCAGCTGACCGCGTCGCCAGGCCGTGGCCCAGCGCCCGCCGCCTTCCTCCTCCCGACGGGAGTTCATCGTGAGCACGACGCCCCGCCGACCTCGATGGCCGTGCCGTCTCCGGCCTCCTCCTGCCCCCTCGCCCACGCCTCTCCTCGCCCCTCCTCATAAAAGGTGCCGCCCCGGGGCCCGTCTCTCCCCCCCTCGCCTCGCACCTCACCGCATCTCGCCGCCACGCCCTAGCACAGCCGCCTGCCGCCGGACTTCGCCGCCGCAACTAGCGCCGCACCGCCGCCAGCGCTGCCGCCCTGCCCGCACCGCGCCACCGCTCCCCGCTGCCGCGTCGCGCCTTGCTGCTGCTCGTCCGCAGCCATCGCCCCGCTCCTCACCGACGCCCGCCACCGTGGCAAGCCGCCGGTTTTCCAACGGAAAACCGCCCCGACCGGTAAAACCCTAGGACAGTTTTTATTTCGGTTCTTTTCGGTTAGTTAGGTTTAGATCGATTTTCTTTTTAGTTAGGTTTATTTAATGGACGTTCATTAGTTAGGGTTCTCTAGCGAACGATTTCGTTCTGTAGTGTTCGGTAGTGAACGTTCGCTATTTAGATTTTTTTTCTTTTTTCTGTTTATTTACGTCAGGGGCCTATTCGTGAGGAACTTTCTTTACAGTTTAGTCCCTGAACTTCAAACGATCATTACTTTTCACTCGTTTGTCCAAATTCAGCGAAACCAACGCTCACGTATTTGTTATGATCTCCTCTATCCAGTAATCCAACTCAAACAGGTTTTTGAAAATTTTAAAATTTGAATTAGAACAGATTTAGATTCAAACTTCTTTTGATCATAACTTGAGTTTTGTAGCTCCGTTTGAGTTGATTCTTTTTGCAAATCGAAGCTCTTGACCTAAACTTTCTGATAAGGCCAAATTCACATAATTTTGGTACTGTTAGAAATTGTTTTATGTTGCAAGTATTATTTGCTTGGTTTTGAAGTTTTTCGAATCGTCTTCTTCGATCTTTCTGATATTTTGAGTGATTGCTTATGTGTGATTACTATTGCTTGCTTACGATAGATTGACTGGAGTGTGACGAGTAGAACTATCAAGAGTTATGAGTGCGAATCATCTTCATCAACATTGCAGGCAAGTTCACACTTTGATCATATTCCTTTCATACCCAGTTTTTATGCATTAGTTTCACCCTCAAACATTGCATGAATAGGATTGATAACATGTGGGTATTGGGAAGTAGTTGATGAGGTAGGAACCTATTTCCCTGCATTTAAACCTTGGGAGTTACTATTACGTTATTCTTATATTGCCATGCTATGCTCGTAGACGTGGATTGGGTTTGAGAGTATTTCATGACAGATGTGAGATTGTTAATTAATGGTTTACTTAAGGTGGCAACTTTAACACACATCTGGGTGGATTGAGGCACCTGGGTATTCCAGCGATTGCCTGTCTAGGCACCTGGGTATTCCAAGATTGCCTATTTTTTTTATGGACCGCCACCCAGGCTCAAAGGGATCATGAGATTATTCACACTAGAAACTTCCGTGTGCAGCCACAAGCTATTATGGGCTCTAGCATAGTTGATTAAGTCATGTGAACTCTTACAGTGGTAGACTAGCAGATGTAGGGGTTGTAGGTGGTACGGTCTACCCATCGTAAGGTGCAAACGCTTCTGAAAGACTATGTCTCGGTCATCCGTTTCTCAAACACCATGTAGTGCGAGAAATCCAACGGAGGAGATCGAGTCTTGTGGGGAAAAGTGTGCAAACCTCTGCAGAGTGTATAAACTAATCATGATTAGCCGTGTCCCCGGTTATGGACGTTTTGAGTATCTAGTACTTGGATTATCATGTGAATCTCATCATGTGACTTTAAATAATTTTGTTGGGTTTAATGATGTTACTTAATTGGGATTGAGAATGTTGTCAACCATTCTCAATGATTAACAACCACCATGATAGTTAAATAAAATTTATTCCTTTGTAGTAGGGAAAAATTGGCTTTTCGCAAAAACATATAACCATAGAGGTTTTCCACCAGCCATATATGCATGTAGTGATAGACATTGTTCATCATTCTCTATGGTGTGAATTTGCCAGTACATTCAATTTACTGACCCTCTGTGGCTGCAACGTCTCATGTTGCAGGATATCTTACGACAAGTAGGTGATACGTTAGGGTTACGATTTCTACACTCAACTTTGCCGTTGGTGTTGATGGGAATCCACAACCTTGTTACTTCCGCTATTTGGATTGAGGTAATAGTATTTACGTTACTTTTTACATGTGATTTACCTCTGTTATAAATCCTCGAGTACTGTGTGTGTTAGCATACCGATCTAGGGATGACACTTAAGCACAGGGACTTGATCCATTCGGGTCAGGTCGCTACAAGATCGAACCCAGATCGGAGAAGTGCGTCTTCGTAGGATACCCTAAGGAAACTATTGGGTACACCTTCTACCATAGATCCGAAGGCAAGATCTTTGTTGCCAAGAATGGGTCCTTTCTAGAGAAGGTGTTTCTCTCGAAAGAAGTGAGTGGGAGGAAAGTAGAACTTGATGAGGTAATTGTACCTACTCTCGAATTGGAAAGGAGCACATCAGAGAAAACCATTCCCGTGATGCCTACGCGGACCAGAGAGGAAGCTAATGATAATGATCATGAAACTTTAGATCAAGTTACTACTGAACTTTGTAGGTCGACCAGAACACTTTCCACACCAGAGTGGCGCGGTAATCCTGTCCTGGAAGTCATGTTGTTATACAACGCGAACGTACGAACTATGAAGAAGCTATGATGAGCCCAGATTCCGATAAATGGCTTGAGGCCATGAAACCTGAGATAGGATCCATGTATTAGAACAAATTATGGACTTTGGTGGACTTGCCCGATGATCGGCAAGCCTTTGAGAATAAATGGATCTTTAGGAGGATGACGAACACTGATGGTAATATCACTGTCAATAGAGCTCGACTTGTCGCGAAAGGTTTTTGACAAGTTCAAGGAGTTGACTATGATGAGACCTTCTCACCCGTAGCGATGCTTAAGTCTGTCTGAATCATGTTAGCAATTGCCGCATTTTATGATTATGAAATCTGATAAATGGATGTCAAAACTGCATTCCTTAATGAGTTTCTTAAAAAAGAATTGTATATGATGCAACCAGAAGGTTTTGTCGATCCTAAATGTGCTTACAAAGTGTGCAAGCTCCAGTGATCCATCTATGGACTAGTGCAAACATCTCATAGTTGGAATATATGCTTTGATGATGTGATCAAAGCATATGGTTTTATACAGACTTATGGTGAAGCCTGTATTTACAAGAAAGTGAGTGGGAGCTCTGTAGCATTTCTGATATTATATGTGGATGACATATTGTTGATTGGAAATGATATAGAATTTCTGGATAGCATAAAAGGATATTTGAATAAGAATTTTACAAAGAAAGACCTCGGTGAAGCTACTTACATATTGGGCATCAAGATCTATAGGGATAGATCGAGACGCTTAAAAGGACTTTCACAAAGCACATACCTTGGCAAAGTTTTGAAGAAGTTCAAAATGGACCAGTCAAAGAAAGGGATCTTGCCTGTGTTGCAAGGTGTGAAGTTGAGTAAGACTCATAGCCTGACCACAGCTGAATATAGAGAGAGAATGAAAGTCATTCCTGCAACCTCTTGAGCATGCGTTGGTTTTGCCTTGAAGAAGAAAGGGTGATGCAGCAAAGTAGCGTAAGTATTTCCCTCAGTTTTGAGAACCAAGGTATCAATCTAGTAGGAGACAACGCTCAAGTCACCTAGTACCTACACAAACAATCAAGAACCTTGCAACCAAAGTGATAAAGGGGTTGTCAATCCTTTCACGGCCACTTGAAAAAGTGAGATCTGATAAAGATAATAGGATAAATACTTTTGGTATTTTTGTTGTATAGATGGGAGAGTAAAGATTGCAAAATAATAAAATGAGATGCGATGTAAATAAAAGAGATGCAATATAATAAGAAAGAGACACCGGGGCCATAGGTTTCACTAGTGGCTTCTCTCGAGATAGCATAAATTACGATGGGTGAACAAATTACTGCCGAGCAATTGATAGAAAAGCGCAAAGTTATGAGAATATCTAGGCCATGATTATGATTATAGTCATCACGTCTGTGTCAAGTAGATCGAAACGATTCTGCATACTACTATTACTCCACACATCGACCGCTATCCAGCATGCATCTAGAGTATTAAGTTCATAAGAAGAGAGTAACACATTAGGCAAGATGACATGATGTAGAGGGATAAACTCAAGCAATATGATATAAACCCCATCTTTTTATCCTTGATGGAAACAATACAATACGTGCCTTGCTGCCCCTACTATCACTGGGAAAGGACACCGCAAGATTGAACCCAAAGCTAAGCACTTCTCCCATTGCAAGAAAGATTAATCTAGTAGGCCAAACTAAACCGATAATTCGAAGAGACTTGCAAAGACATCAAATCATGCATATAAGAATTCAGAGAAGAACCAAATAATATTCATAGATAATCTTGATCATAAATCCACAATTCATCAGATCTCAGCAAACACACCGCAAAAGAGTATTACATCGAATAGATCTCCAAGAACATCGAGGAGAACTTTGTATTGAGAATCAAAGAGAGAGAAGAAGCCATCTAGCTAATAACTATGGACCCGAAGGTCTGTGGTAAACTACTCACGCTTCATCGGAGAGGCTATGGTGTTGATGTAGAAGCCCTCCGTGATCGATTCCCCCTCCGGCAGATTGCCAGAAAAGGTCCCAGATGGTATCTCACGAGTACGGAAGGTTGCGACGGTGGAAAAGTGGTTTCGTGGCTCTCCTGGATGTTTTTAGGGCACAAGAGTATATATAGGCGAAAGAAGTACGTGGTGGATGATACGTCTCCAACGTATCTATAATTTTTTATTGCTCCATGCTATTATATTATCTATTTCAGATGTTAATGGGCTTTATTTTACACTTTTATATCATTTTTGGGACTAACCTACTAACCGGAGGCCCATCCCAAATTGCTGTTTTTTTGCCTATTTTAGGGTTTCGAAGAAAAGGAATATCAAATGGAGTCCAAACGGAATGGAACCTTCGGGAATGAGATTTTCTCAACAAACGTGATCCAGGAGACTTGGAGTGGCGTCAAGAAACAAGGGAGGCAGGCACGAGGCAGGGGGCGCGCCCTCCACCCTCGTGGGCCCTCAGTTGCTCCACCGACGTACTTCTTCCTCCTATATATATATATATATATATATCCAAGTACCCCCCAAACATCCAGGAGCACCACGAAAACCTAATTCCACCGCCGCAACCTTCTGTACTCGAGAGATCCCATCTCGGGGCCTTTTCCGGAGCTCCGTCGAAGGGGGCATTGATCACGGAGGGCCTCTACATCAACTCCATGGCCTCTCCGGTGCTGTGTGAGTAGTTTACTTCAGACCTACGGGTCCATAGTTATTAGGTAGATGGCTTCTTCTCTCTCTTTGGTTCTCAATACAAAGTTCTCCTCGATCTTCTTGGAGATCTATTTGATGTAATCTTCTTTTGCGGTGTGTTTGTCGAGATCCGATGAATTGTGGGTTTATGATCCAGATTATCTATGAACAATATTTGATTCTCCTCTGAATTATTTTATGTATGATTGGTTTATCTTTGCAAATCTCTTCGAATTATCAGTTTGGTTTGGCCTACTAGATTGATCTTTCTTGCACTGGGAGAAGTGCTTAGCTTTGGGTTCAATCTTGCGGTGCTCGATCCCAGTGACAGAAAGGGAACTGACACGTATTGTATTGTTTCCATCGAGGATAAAAAGATGGGGTTTATATCATATTGCATGATTTTATCCCTCTACATCATGCCATCTTCCTTAAAGCATTACTATGTTCTTATGAACTTAATAATACTCTAGATGCATGCTGGATAGCGGTCGATGTGTGCAGTAACAGTAGTAGATGCAGAATCGTTTCGGTCTACTTGTCTCGAACGTGATGCCTATATACATGATCATACCTATATATTCTCATAACTATGCTCAATTCTATCAATTGCTCGACAGTAATTCGTTTACCCATCGTAATACTTATGCTCTTGAGGAAGCCAATAGTGAAACCTATGGCCCCCGGGTCTATCTTTCATCATATTAATCTTCCAATACTTAGTTATTTCCTTTGTCGTTACTTTGCATCTTTATTTCTCTTTATCATAAAAATACCAAAAATATTATCTTATCATATCTATCAGATCTCACTCTCGTAAGTGACCGTGAAGGGCTTGACAACCCCTTTATCGCGTTGGTTGCGAGGTTCTTATTTGTTTGTGTAGGTGCGTGGGACTTGAGCGTGATCTCCTACTAGATTGATACCTTGGTTCTCAAAAACTGAGGGAAATACTTACGCTGCTTTGCTGCATCACCCTTTCCTCTTCAAGGGAAAACCAGCATAGTGCTCAAGAGGTAGCAGTGGAGCTCCGTGGGGCCCACGAGGGTGGGGGCGCGCCCTCCTGCCTCGTGGCTGCCTCACGTACTTCCAGACTTCCACTCCAAGTCTCTTGGGTTGCGTACCGACGAAATTTGCTCGGCACTAGAGAGGCTAACAATGGTGGAAGGGTGAGAGTGCCTATAATCCATGGACTCAACAGTAGTCATAAAGAACTCACATACTTATTGCAAAAATCTATTAGTTATCAAAACAAAGTACTACACGCATGCTCCTAGGGGGATATATTGGTAGGAAAAGACCATCGCTCGTTCCCGACTGCCACTCATAAGGAAGACAATCAATAAATAAATCATGCTCCGACTTCATCACATAACGCTTCACCATACGTGAATGCTACGTGAATCACAAACTTTAACATAAGTATTTCTACAATCCACAATTACTCACTAGCATGAGTCTAATATCACCATCTTTATATCTCAAAACAATCATAAGGAATCAAACTTCTCATAGTATTCAATGCACTTTATATGAAAGTTTTTATTATACCCATCCTGGATGCCCATCATATTAGGACTAATTTTATAACCAAAGCAAATTACCATACTGTTCTAAAGGATTCTCAAAATAATATAAGTGAAGCATGAGAGATCAATAATTTTCTATAAAATAAAACCAACACCGTGCTCTAAAAAGATATAAGTGAAGCACTAGAGCAAAATTATCTAGCTCAAAAGATATAAGTGAAGCACATAGAGTATTATAATAAATTCCGATTCATGCGTGTCTCTCCCAAAAGGTGTGTACATAAAGGATGATTGTGGTAAACTAAAAAACAAAGATTCAAATCATACAAGACGCTCCAAGGAAAACACATATCATGTGGTGAATAAAAATATAGCCTTAAGTAAAGTTACCGATAGACGAAGACGAAAAAGGGGATGCCTTCCGGGGTATCCCCAGGCTTAGGCTTTTGGTTGTCGTTGAATTTTACCTTGGGGTGCCTTGGGCATCCCCAAGCTTAGGCTCTTGCCATTCCTTGTTCCAAAATCCATCAAATCTTTATCCAAAAACTTGAAAACTTCACCACACAAAACTTCAACAGAAAAATCTCATGAGCTCCGTTAGTATAAGAAAATAAATCACCACTTTAATGTACTGTAATGAACTCATTATTTGTTTATATTGATGTTAAACCTACTATATTCCAACTTCTCTATGGTTCATACCCCCTGATACTAGCCATAGATTCATCAAAATAAGCAAACAATACATGAAAAACAGAATCTGTCAAAAACAGAATAGTCTGTAGCAATCTGGATGGTTCGAATACTTCGGCAACTCCAAAAATTCTGAAAAATTAGGACGACCTAAATAATTTATATATTGATCTATTCCAGTTGGAATTAATATTTTATCGCTCTCTGGTAAAAAATAGTAATTATTATCGTGAGCGCACTCAAGGAAATATGGCCTAGAGGCAATAATAAAGTTATTATTTATTTCCTTATATCATGATAAATGTTTATTATTCATGCTAGAATTGTATTAACCGGAAACATAATACATGTGTGAATACATAGACAAACAGAGTGTCACTAGTATGCCTCTACTTGACTAGCTTGTTGATCGAAGATGGTTATGTTTCCTAAACCATAGACATGAGTTGTCATTTGATTAAACGAGATCACATCATTAGGAGAATGCTGTGATTGACTTGACCCATTCCGTTAGCTTAGCACTTGATCATTTAGTTTGTTGTTATTGCTTTGTTCATAACTTATACATGTTCCTATGACTATGAGATTATGCAACTCCCGTTTACCGGAGGAACACTCTGTGTGCTACCAAACGTCACAACGTAACTGGGTGATTATAAAGGTGCTCTACAGGTGTCTCCGAAGGTACTTGTTGGGTTGGCGTATTTCGAGATTAGGATTTGTCACTCTGATTGTCGGAGAGGTATCTCTGGGCCCACTCGGTAATGCACATCATTTAAGCCTTGCAAGCATTGCAACTAATGAGTTAGTTGCGGAATGATGTATTATGGAATGAGTAAAGAGACTTGCCGGTAACGAGATTGAACTAGGTATTGGAATACCGATGATCGAATCTCGGGCAAGTAACATACCGATGACAAAGGGAACAACGCATGTTGTTATGCGGTTTGACCGATAAAGATCTTCGTAGAATATGTAGGAACCAATATGAGCATCCAGGTTCCACTATTGGTTATTGACCGAAAACGTGTCTCGGTCATGTCTACATAGTTCTTGAACCCGTAGGGTCCGCATGCTTAAAGTTTAGTGACGATCGTAATTAGGGTTTTTGTGTTTTGATGTACCGAAGGTTGTTCGGAGTCCCGGATGTGATCATGGACATGACGAGGAGTCTCGAAATGGTCGAGACATAAAGACTGATATATTGGAAGCCTATATTTGAATATCAGAATCGTTCCGGGTGAAATCGGGATTTTACCGGAGTACCGGGGGGTTACCGGAACCCCCCCGGGGGTTAATGGGCCTACATGGGCCCTAAGGGAGAAGAGGAGGGCCGGCCAGGGCAGGCCGCACGCCCCCTCTCCCCCTAGTCCGAATAGGACAAGGAAGGGGGGGCGCCCCCCTTTCCTCTTTCCCCCTTCCCCTTTCCTTCTCCAACAAGGCAAGAGGGGGGAGTCCTACTCCCGGTGGGAGTAGGACTCCTCCAGGCGCACCCCTAGGGGCTGGCCACACCTCCCCCTCCCTACTTTATATACGGGGGCAAGGGGGCACCCCATGACACACAAGTTGATCTTCGTGATCGTTCCTTAGCCGTGTGCGGTGCCCCCTTCCACCATATTCCACCTCGGTCATATCATAGCAGTGCTTAGGCGAAGCCCAGCGTCGGTAGAACATCATCACCGTCATCACGCCGTCGTGCTGACGAAACTCTCCGTCAACACTCGGCTGGATCGGAGCTCGAGGGACGTCACCGAGTTGAACGTGTGCAGAACTCGGAGGTGCCGTACGTTCGATACTTGGATCGGTCGGATCGGGAAGACGTACGACTACTTCCTCTATGTTGTGTCAATGCTTCCGTTGCCGGTCTACGAGGGTACGTAGACAACACTCTCCCCTCTTGTTGCTATGCATCACCATGATCTTGCGTGTGCGTAGGAATTTTTTTGAAATTACTATGTTCCCCAATAGTGGCATCCGAGCTAGGTTTTATGTGTTGATGTTATGCACGAGTAGAACACAAGTGAGTTGTGGGCGATATAAGTCATACTACTTACCAGCATGTCATACTTTGGTACGGCGGTATTGTTGGATGAAGCGGCCTGGACCGACATTACGCGTACGCTTATGCGAGACTGGTTTCACCGCCGTGCTTTGCACACAGGTGGCTGGCGGGTGTCAGTTTCTCCAACTTTAGTTGAACCGAGTGTGGCTACGCCTGGTCCTTGCGAAGGTTAAAACAACACCAACTTGACAAACTATCGTTGTGGTTTTGATGCGTAGGTAAGAACGGTTCTTGCTAAGCCCGTAGCAGCCACGTAAAACTTGCAGCAACAAAGTAGGGGACGTCTAACTTGTTTTTGCAGGGCATGTTGTGATGTGATATGGTCAAGACATGATGCTATATTTTATTGTATGAGATGATCATGTTTTGTAACCGAGTTATCGGCAACTGGCAGGAGCCATATGGTTGTCGCTTTATTGTATGCAATGCAATCGCCCTGTAATGCTTTACTTTATCACTAAGCGGTAGTGATAGTCGTTGAAGCATAAGATTGGCAAGACGACAACGATGCTACGATGGAGATCAAGGTGTCGCACCGGTGACGATGGTGATCATCACGGTACTTCAGATATGGAGATCACAAGTACAAGATGATGATGGCCATATCATATCACTTATATTGATTGCATGTGATGTTTATCTTTTATGCATCTTGTCTTGCTTTGATTGACGGTAGCATTATAAGATGATCTCTCACTAAATTTCAAGATAAAAGTGTTCTCCCTGAGTATGCACCATTGCCAAAGTTCGTCGTGCCCAGACACCACGTGATGATCGGGTGTGATAAGCTCTACGTCCATCTACAATGGGTGCAAGCCAGTTTTACACACATAGAATACTCAGGTTAAACTTGACGAGCCTAGCATATGCAGATATGGCCTCGGAACACAGAGACTGAAAGGTCGAGCGTGAATCATATAGTAGATATGATCAACATATTGATGTTCACCATTGAAAGCTACTCCATTTCATGTGATGATCGGTTATGGTTTAGGTGATTTGGATCACGTGATCACTTAGAAGATTAGAGGGATGTCTTTCTAAGTGGGAGTTCTTAAGTAATATGATTAATTGAACTTAAATTTATCATGAACTTAGTACCTGATAGTATCTTGCTTGTCTATGTTTGATTGTAGATAGATGGCCCGTGCTGTTGTTCCGTTGAATTTTAATGCGTTCCTTGAGAAAGCAAAGTTGAAAGATGATGGTAGCAATTACATGGACTGGGTCCGTAACTTGAGGATTATCCTCATTGCTGCATAGAAGAATTACGTCCTGGAAGCACCGCTGGGTGCCAGGCCAGCTGCTGGAGCAACACCAGATGTTATGAACGTCTGGCAGAGCAAAGCTGATGACTACTCGATAGTTCAGTGTGCCATGCTTTACGGCTTAGAATCGGGACTTCAACGACGTTTTGAACATCATGGAGCATATGAGATGTTCCAGGAGTTGAAGTTAATATTTCAAGCAAATGCCCGGATTGAGAGATATGAAGTCTCCAATAAGTTCTATAGCTGCAAGATGGAGGAGAATAGTTCTGTCAGTGAACATATACTCAAAATGTCTGGGTATCATAATCACTTGACTCAACTGGGAGTTAATATTCCTGTTGATAGTGTCATTGACAGAGTTCTTCAATCACTGCCACCAAGCTACAAGAGATTCGTGATGAACTATAACATGCAAGGGATGGATAAGATGATTCCCGAGCTCTTCGCAATGCTAAAGGCTGCAGAGGTAGAAATCAAGAAGGAGCATCAAGTGTTGATGGTCAACAAGACCGCCAGTTTCAATAAAAAGGGCAAAGGGAAGAAGAAGGGGAACTTCAAGAAGAATAGCAAGCAAGTTGCTGCTCAGGAGAAGAAACCCAAATCTGGACCTAAGCTTGAAACTGAGTGCTTCTACTACAAGCAGACTGGACACTGGAAGCGGAACTGCCCCAAGTATTTGGCGGATAAGAAGGATGGCAAGGTGAACAAAGGTATATGTGATATACATGTTATTGATGTGTACCTTACTAGAGTTCATAGTGGCACCTGGGTATTTGATACTGGTTTCGTTGCTAATATTTGCAACTCAAAACAGGGACTACGGATTAAGCGAACACTAGCGAAGGACGAGGTGACGATGCGCGTGGGAAATGGTTCCAAAGTCGATGTGATCGCAGTCGGCACGCTACCTCTACATCTACCTTTGGGATTAGTATCAGACCTAAATAATTGTTATTTGGTGCTAGCGTTGAGCATGAACATTATATCTGGATCTTGTTTGATGCGAGACGGTTATTCATTTAAATCAGATAATAATGGTTGTTCTATTTATATGAGTAATATCTTTTATGGTCATGCACCCTTGAAGAGTGGTCTATTTTTGATGAATCTCGATAGTAGTGATACACATATTCATAATATTGAAGCCAAAAGATGCAGAGTTGATAATGATAGTGCAACTTATTTGTGGCACTGCCGTTTAGGTCATATCGGTGTAAAGCGCATGAAGAAACTCCATACTGATGGACTTTTGGAATCACTTGATTATGAATCACTTGGTACTTGCGAACCGTGCCTCATGGGCAAGATGACTAAAACGCCGTTCTCCGGTACTATGGAGAGAGCAACAGATTTGTTGGAAATCATACATACAGATGTATGTGGTCCGATGAATGTTGAGGCTCTTGGCGGATATCGTTATTTTTCTCACCTTCATAGATGATTTAAGCAGATATGGGTATATCTACTTAATGAAGCATAAGTCTGAAACATTTGAAAAGTTCAAAGAATTTCAGAGTGAAGTTGAAAATCATCGTAACAAGAAAATAAAGTTTCTATGATCTGATTGTGGAGGAGAATATTTGAGTTATGAGTTTGGTCTACATTTGAAACAATGCGGAATAGTTTCGCAACTCACGCCACCCGGAACACCACAGCGTAATGGTGTGTCCGAATGTCGTAATCGTACTTTATTAGATATGGTGCGATCTATGATGTCTCTTACTGATTTACTGCTATCGTTTTGGGGTTATGCTTTAGAGACGGCTGCATTCACGTTAAATAGGGCACCATCGAAATCCGTTGAAACAATGCCTTATGAACTGTGGTTTGGCAAGAAACCAAAGTTGTCGTTTCTAAAAGTTTGGGGCTGCGATGCTTATGTGAAAAAGCTTCAACCTGATAAGCTTGAACCCAAATCGGAGAAATGTGTCTTCATAGGATACCCAAAGGAGACTGTTGGGTACACCTTCTATCACAGATCTGAAGGCAAGACATTCGTTGCTAAGAATGGATCCTTTCTAGAGAAGGAGTTTCTCTCGAAAGAAGTGAGTGGGAGGAAAGTAGAACTTGATGAGGTAACTGTACCTGTTCCCTTATTGGAAAGTAGTACATCACAGAAACCGGTTTCTGTGGCACCTATACCAATTAGTGAGGAAGCTAATGATAATGATCATGAAACTTCAGATCAAGTTACTACCGAACCTCGTAGATCAACCAGAGTAAGATCCGCACCAGAGTGGTACGGTAAACCTGTTCTGGAAGTCATGCTACTAGATCATGATGAACCTACGAACTATGAAGAAGCGATGGTGAGCCCAGATTCCGCAAAATGGCTAGAAGCCATGAAATCTGAGATGGGATCCATGTATGAGAACAAAGTGTGGACTTTGGTTGACTTGCCCATTGATCTGCAAGCAATTGAGAATAAATGGATCTTCAAGAAGAAGACTGACGCTGACGGTAATGTTACTGTCTACAAAGCTCGACTTGTTGCGGAAGGTTTTCGACAAGTTCAAGGGATTGACTATGATGAGACCTTCTCACCCGCAGCGATGCTTAAGTCTGTCCGAATCATGTTAGCGATTGCCGCATTTTATGATTATGAAATTTGGCAGATGGATGTCAAAACTGCATTACTGAATGGATTTCTGGAAGAAGAGTTGTATATGATGCAACCAGAAGGTTTTGTTGATCCAAAGGGAGCTAACAAAGTGTGCAAGCTCCAGCGATCCATTTATGGACTGGTGCAAGCCTCTCGGAGTTGGAATAAACGCTTTGATAGTGTGATCAAAGCATTTGGTTTTGTACAGACTTTTGGAGAAGCCTGTATTTACAAGAAAGTGAGTGGTAGTTCTCTAGCATTTCTGATATTATATCTGGATGACATATTACTGATTGGAAATGATATAGAATTTCTGGATAGCATAAAGGGATACTTGAATAAGAGTTCTTCAATGAAAGACCTCGGTGAAGCTGCTTACATATTGGGCATTAAGATCTATAGAGATAGATCAAGACGCTTAATTGGACTTTTGCAAAGCACATACCTTGACAAAATTTTGAAGAAATTCAAAATGGATCAAGCAAAGAAAGGGTTCTTGCCTGTGTTACAAGGTGTGAAGTTGAGTAAGACTCAATGTCCGACCACCGCAGAAGATAGAGAGAAAATTAAAGATGTTCCCTATGCTTCAGCCATAGGCTCTATCATGTATGCAATGCTGTGTACTAGACCTGATGTGTGCCTTGCTATAAGTCTAGCAGGGAGGTACCAAAATAATCCAGGAGTGGATCACTGGACAGCGGTCAAGAACTTCCTGAAGTACCTGAAAAGGACTAAGGATATGTTTCTCGTATATGGAGGTGACAAAGAGCTCATCGTAAATGGTTACGTTGATGCAAGCTTTGACACTGATCCAGACGATTCTAAATCGCAAACTGGATACGTGTTTATACTGAACGGTGGAGCTGTCAGTTGGTACAGTTCTAAACAAAGCGTCGTGGTGGGATCTACATGTGAAGCGGAGTACATAGCTGCTTCGGAAGCAGCAAATGAAGGAGTCTGGATGAAGGAGTTCATATCCGATCTAGGTGTCATACCTAGTGCATCGGGTCCAATGAAAATCTTTTGTGACAATACTGGCGCAATTGCCTTGGCGAAGGAATCCAGATTTCACAAGAGAACCAAGCACATCAAGAGACGCTTCAATTCCATTCGGGGTTTAGTCCAAGTGGGAGACATAGAAATTTGCAAGATACATATGGATCTGAATGTTGCAGACCCGCTGACTAAGCCTCTTCCACGAGAAAAACATGATCAGCACCAAGGCTCCATGGGTGTTAGAATCATTACTGTGTAATCTAGATTATTGACTCTAGTGCAAGTGGGAGACTGAAGGAAATATGCCCTAGAGGTAATAATAAAGTTATTATTTATTTCCTTATATCATGATAACTGTTTATTATTCATGCTAGAATTGTATTAACCGGAAACATAATACATGTGTGAATACATAGACAAACAGAGTGTCACTAGTATGCCTCTACTTGACTAGCTCGTTGATCGAAGATGGTTATTGTCGGTGTCAAAACCGGCGGATCTCGGGTAGGGGGTCCCGAACTGTGCGTCTAGGCGGATGGTAACAGGAGGCAGGGGACACGAAGTTTTACCCTGGTTCGGGCCCTCCTGATGGAGGTAAAACCCTACGTCCTGCTTGATTAATATTGATGATATGGGTAGTACAAGAGTAGATCTACCACGAGATCAGAGAGGCTAAACCCTAGAAGCTAGCCTATGGTATGATTGTATGTTATTGTTGTGTCCTACGGACTAAAACCCTCCGGTTTATATAGACACCGGAGAGGGCTAGGGTTACACAAGGTCGGTTACAAAGGAGAAGATATGCATATCCGTATTGCCTAGCTTGCCTTCCACGCCAAGTAGAGTCCCATCCGGACACGAGACGAAGTCTTCAATCTTTTATCTTCATAGTCTAACAGTCCGGCCAAATGATATAGTCTGGCTGTCCGGAGACCCCCTAATCGAGGACTCCCTCAGTAGCCCCTGAACCAGGCTTCAATGACGATGAGTTCGGCGCGCAGTATTGTGTTCGGCATTGCAAGGCGGGTTCCTCCTCCGAATACATCACGGAAGAATTCAAACACAAGGATAGTGTCCGACCCTGTAAAATAAGTTCCACATACCACCATAGAGAGAATAATATTTCCACAAATCTAATATACTGACACGTTTCGGCAACATGACATTATGCCACAGCCCGGTAATTATTCAAACCGTTTTTCTTCAACCAGCCTCACACATAACGCGAGGCGGTTTCTTGACACGTCTTGTCAAAGCAGAGATCGTGTTCCCCTAATTACGGGATTCTCATCAATACGATCATGGGTAACCCAACCGTATCTAGGACTCCTAGATTATAGGCAAGTCCCAAACGGCTACAGAGAGGACGCTTGATATTCACCCTCTTTATAAAGGGACAAGGCTTTTACTCTTTCCCTCCCGTGCTCAATCGAATCCTTCCCCCGCCTCGAGTTTTAACACCCAAAGCCCAGGTCAGGTGCTCTGGACCTTCAATCATGTCCGGATCTAGCCTTCAAGGCCGGTGGATGCCCTCCTCCGTTACAGAAGAAGATATCAAGAAGTTTAGGGAGGCCAGATACCTAACCGCTGAGGTTTTGCATCGGCTGCCTGCCCGAGGGCAGGTCGTCCCTACTCCTGAACCCAACGAAGACGTCGTGTTCATGTCCCACTTCCTCCGAGGTCTAGGCCTCACTCTGGATCCCTTCGTTAGGGGGCTGATGTTTTATTACGGGCTAGATTTCCATGATCTAGCCCCAGACTCCTTTCTCCACATCTCATCATTTATTGTTGTATGTGAGGCTTTCCTCCGCATTACCCCTCACTTTGGCCTATGGCTCAAGACCTTTGACGTGAAGCTGAAGATGGTCGAGGGGCAGCATGTAGCGTGCGGAGGCGCATTAATAAGCAGGATCGCCGGAGCTCCATGGCCAAAGGGTTTTATTCCAAAGGTGTCTGGATTATGGCAACATGAGTGGTTTTACATCACAGCTCCCAGAAGTGCCAAGTGGGCAGCTGCCCTTGCTTTCCGCTCAGGCCCTCCACCACAACTGATGTCATGGATTAGCAGAGGGCTGAGCCGGGGTCCTGCCAAGGACGTGCCTGTACTGCAAAGCCGCATTCAAAATCTCTTTGAAGGAGATTTCAGTTTGGTTATGGTAATGCAATTTATGCTGGTTCGACGAATCCAGCCATGCAAACGCCGGCCTCTTCGCATGTGGGAGTTCAACCCAGAAGGACCGCGCGCTATTCAGAATTTCCTCGGCCTGATGCACGAGGAGATGTATAGATCATTCTTCGGACCCCAGATAGAGTGTCCGGATACTACCGAGGACGTGGGCCTGAGCAGCAACCGCACCGCCGACCAAGTAAGTTATCCTATAGCCGAACACACCGTCTTTCATTTATCATGACGTTATTCTGAGAAATCTCTCTTTGACCAGGACTGGATAACAAAGGCGAAGATGATTCGGTGTTCGGCTCCCCTTCATGAGGGTTTGGAAAATCCGGTACTGGAAAAGATGCTCGAGCTAGCACCTTGCCCGGAGCCCTCAAAGGAATACAAAGGGGGGAATAATGAGGCCGAAAGTGGGCCTCCACTGCTACCTATTCCGACCAAAGGAACGAGCGCCTCCATGAGGGAGGATAACCGAGGGGAGGAATCTGACATTCTCTCACCCCGGGGAAGGAAGAGGACTACCTCTGAAGATCCAGAAACCAAGGTTTCCAAGCGGGAGAAGAAATCTCCACCAGAGGGTCCTGCCTTGGAGGGTGCTCTTGCCGCACAAAGTCCGCGCGGGGATTAGCCCTCTAACGAGCTGTAAGTAATCAAAAAGTACTTTAATAGTGAAGATATGTTACCTTACCCCCGAGGAAAATAACCGAAGTATTTATCTTGCAGTTCGGATCTTAGCCCTTCTTAACAGAGCTCGTCTTCGGGGGATCTTCTTCCGGAGATGATGGAGAGCGAAACGCCTCCCCCAGACTCCTCCGCTCAAGAAGCGGGCGACCTTGAAGTGTCGTCACGGAGGGCCTCTCCGGATCCGGTGAGGCCAGACGATAATCCTATAGTCACCCGAAGTCCCCAGCGTCCGGCTCTTGAAGAGAGCAAACAGAAGAGTCCGGCACCGTCTGGTATGCGGTCGGACGTACTGAGAGAGCTGTTGGAGTGAGCGGCCATCTCAGAAGAACACCGTACATTGATGGGTACGGTGATGGAAAGGATTTCATCCGCTGAAAGCGGGTTGCATGATGCCTTTATGAGTCTACTGATGGGCTTTGAGGTACGTAAAATGATGTACATTTGTGATGGTACCGCACATTTTTAGGTGTGCCCTGTGTAGATAGTAGCCCCTGAGACTCTGGTTGTCGCCGAGAACGGCGGCAAACAGAGGATCATAGTCCCAGGCAATAACCATACCGCTTTAATGTGCAGGTAGTGGGAGCTCCGGTGGCTAGCCGGACTCATGAGTTTGCCGAACTGAAGCGGCAACTGGATGCGGCGGATGCCGACATCGAGCTTGTTAACAAGAGGCTTGACGAGGCACAGGGTAAGTGGTATTTTTTGGTGAATGTCACATAGTAAGAGCAGCATGATACTAGTATCTTTAATATGTTGTGACTGCAGATGGAGCTTCCACCGTGGAAACCCTGCGGGCGGAACTTTCCCAAGCCAAAGAACAAGTAAGGATTAGTAATGCAGCTGCTTTGAAGGTGGCCGAAGAGTTGAAAGCCGAGAAGGCCGTGCATTGCGAGAGCAAAGAGAAGATGGCCAAGATGGCCGTAAAGTTAAAAGACACCGCCGACCGTTGCCAGTTCCTTGAAAAAGAAAACCGAGCGAAGGCAATGGACCTTGAAAAGGCCACGATGGCGAACAAAGACACCCGCTCTGCTATGAGAGCGAAGAAGGAGGAGCTGCGTGAAGCCGGGGATATTGCGGCTGGGAAGCTCTTTATGCTGCGGAGGAAGTTCGGAGATCCACGGTATGCCCCTCTGAATCGGCTGTGGAGTTCAGCAGACGCATATATGGACTTGGCGGCGAGCGCTGTCGATGCGGCCAAATACTTCTGAGATCAAACAGATCGTGAAGTGGACAAGCTATTCTGGTCGCAATTTAACGTTCCAGAGCGTCCGCTTCCGTTGACTGATCAGCTAGACGAATGGGCCGAACTCAATAGGTTGTCCGGACTCACCATGAGGTCTGTCGTGGATCAGCTGTGGCCGGAAAAGCCAAAGCCGAACAGCTATTTCAACTTAGTGCAGCAGTTCCTTGGTGCGGTGCCGCGCATCAATGCGATGAAGAGGTCGGCGTGAATAGAAGGCTCGCGGATGGCCCTTGCCCGTGTTAAAGCATACTAGGCGGAGATGGATGCTACCACTGTTGCGGCGCAGGGTTCGGCCATAGGCCGAGTGGCTGCTGAGCACTATTTCGAAGAGGTTCTCGAGGGTGCTCGTTTGATAGAGGCCCAGTGCTCGAAGAATATTATGTTTGAGTGACATGTATTCCCATTGTAAACACAATGTTTTTATGAAATTTATTAAGGCTGTGTTTATACTTTTTCCTGAAAGTAATATGATGCCTCCTGTGCGGCCGTTTATGTATACATGTGTATAACCTGCAAGATTGTAGTCGTCGGCTTCAGCCCCCACGCATATAATGCGGAGGTGTTCGCAGAAGACGCATGTTCACACTTAACCCAACGTCTTGGTCCTATTAAGGAGGTGATAGTGCAGCGAACGAGGCAACCGGACTATAATGCTTTAACACTTTCACTTAGCCATAGGAGTTTGATGGTGGGGCTACTATATAGCCCCTGGTGGCTCCGCACTCTCGCGAATTCGGGGTGCGTACATGCCTGGCCGAGAAACGACCCTTCGTTAAGGTGGAGGAATTCTAACATTCCGATAGGTCATCGAGTGGTTGACTAGTCTCACACTATATCATGACAGTCAGTTTTCGGCTTTCTCTACTGAGGTGCTCGTCCAGATGACCCAGGGCACAATCGCAGTAGTTCTCCTAGTGCTACCTTAGCCGATAGAGCGGAACGTAAGGTACCAAAACATAGGAGCCGGACAAACACAACATTTGACCAAAGACATGATTCGGAGCTGATGCATATAGGGCCAAACTCGCGATGCCGAACACTCCCTAAGGTATTCGGTCTTTATGGTATGAACCGGGCCTAATCAGTGCCCTTTGTAAGAAGCCCCTGGTGTTCAGGTACGTGCATTATTCTGACGTGGCCACATGCCAAGACGCCAGCATCCTTCTCAATTGTACTGAGAATCTGAGGGATGTGTATCAACAAGAGACAGTAAAAAAGGTTGACGCAGGGTCTTAACCTAAAAAGAATCCTTGGAACGGGTCCCTGCTGCACGTCTGCGCCTGTGTCTCCGTTGTGCCGTATCCTGGACGGGTGTAGCACGGTGGTCATCTGTAAAAGAGAGGAACTTAGGTGAAAAGTTGTCATGCAAAAAGGTAGGTTTTTTGAAAAAACCATGTATAATTCAAGATGAGTAAAAATTGCCACTTGTCTGCGCGCGTTGAGCCCCTTGTATTTGTGATAGGGGTGTGGCCATCAAACCTGTACGAATTACATACAGCTGCGTCGGACTCATCTAACCGTGTCCGTGGTCTTAACGACCTATCGAATACTTTAGTTGGTGAGGTCGTTTTAGTGTGCGGCTGCCCAGGCAGCCGCATTCTCTTCGACACGCAGGGATCGCTCCATATTTCCATTTACTGTAATGATGCCACGTGGACCGGGCATCTTAAGCGTGAGGGAAGCGTAGTGCGGTATTGCGTTAAAGCGAGCGAAAGCTTCGCGTCCAAGTAGTGCTTGATAGCCACTTTGGAACAGAGCAATGTGGAAGGTTAAATTTTTGCTACGGAAGTTATCGGGGAAGCCGAATATAACTTCTAGTAGCAGGGAGCCCGTGCAATGAGCCCCTGGGCCTGGCGTTGCCCCTTTAACGGTAGTATTGCTGAGGCAAATTTTCATTGGGTCTATCCCAAATTTGCGGATTGTGTCCTGATATATCAGGTTTAGACTGCTGCCACCGTCCATCAGGACTCGTGTGAAGTGGTATCTGTCAATTATTGGGTCTAATACCAAGGCAGCCCATCCTGCACGCCGGATACTTGCTGAGTAATCCCGATGGTCAAAAGTGATCGGTTGAGACGACCAGTGGCAGGACTCCGCGGTGATAGGCCCTTGGGCATATTTATCTGGGAGTGCCGCTTTGTTTCTTCCCTTGATCACATATAACACGTTTACTGTTTTGACTTCTGGTGGAAATTTCTTTTGTTCCCCAGTGTCTTGCTTGAGAGGCTCATCCTCGTCTTCGCTTGGTGTATCCTCCCCCTTGTGTACGGTGTTGAGCTTGCCGGACTTCTTGAAGACCCAACATTCTCTGTGGGTATGATTAGCGTGTTTACCAGGGGTGCCATGGATCTGACATATTTGGTCCAGAATTTTGTTGAGGCTGGACAGTTCGTCTCTGGTGCCTTTGGAGGGCGGCTTTTGCTGAACTGGCCGAGAGCTTCTGAATCTGGCATTTACCGCCATGCTCTTCGGACTGTCTTCTTTATTCCGGCGCTTGTTATTTTTGCTGCGTCATGATTTCCCATTTTCATCTCTAACTTCGGATGTACTTGGGTCACTGGTGCTGCATCTGGCTAGCTAGCTGTCCTCACCCGCGCAAAAGCGGGTCATGAGGCTTGTTAATGCTGCCATTGTTCTTGGCTTTTCTTGGCCGAGGTGTCTGGCAAGCCATTCGTCGCGGACACTATGCTTAAAAGCTGCCAAGGCTTCGGCGTCCAGACAGTCGACTATTTGGTTCTTTTTAGTAAGAAACCTGTTCCAAAGCTTTTGGGCTGACTCTCCGGGCTGTTGAGTTATATGACTCAAATCATCCGCATCCGGAGGTCGAACATAAGTCCCTTGAAAATTTGCCCGAAAAGCATCTTCGAGCTCTTCCAGCTTCCAATGGAGTTTTCGGGGAGGCTTTTAAGCCAGTGCCGAGCTGGCCCTTTGAGCTTGAGGGGTAAGTACTTGATGGCATGGAGATCATCTCCTCGAGCCATATGGATATGGAGGATATAGTCCTCAATCCAGACCCCAGGGTCTGTTGTTCCGTCGTATGCCTCTATGTTTACGGGTTTGAATCCCTCTGGAAATTCATGGTCCAGCACCTCATCGGTGAAACATAGGGGGTGTGCGACACCCCTGTATCTGGGTTTACCGTGTTGTTCGGATGTTTGTTGTGTTGCATCATATGCTGGAGCGCGCTTGCGTGGTCCATAGATGGATCTGGTTGCGCCGTCCTTTTGATGCGAGCCCTCGCGTGGATCGCGTATTGGCTTATGTGCGGCGTTGTTTGCCGCTCTATGTTGGCCGTGAGGTCGTCTATCCGGCTAGGTGGCCGTTTTAATTTTTGGTTGCGGGGGATCTAAGGCCTCCTCATCGAATTCAGGTAGCAACTTCCGCTTCAGGTAGCTCTTGGTGGGGCAATTACCGCCGTACTTCGCTGCTGTATTGAGTACTTTACTCCATCTGATTTTAAGTGTGTCTTGCGCAGCCTTGAGCCTTTGCTTCTGCTTTTTTAGACTCCTTGCGGTGGCCACGAGCCTTTGACGGGTATTCTTTTGCTCCGGGTGTCTGTCCGGTGTGATGTTATCCGGACTGTTATCTTTGACAGAATCAGGTTGTTCGGTTTGATTCTCTGTGTTGCCGTGGTCCGGCGATGGTTCACCCTACTCTAACACCGGGTCTGTATGATCGTTGTTTCTGCCGAGGCAGGATTTGGAGCGGCGCTTACGCCGCTGCTTTGACTGCTTCTCGAGGGGACAACCCTTCATTGCGTCCTTCTGTTCCTCGTGGTCGTTTTCTTTTGGTGTGTCCACCATGTATACATCATGTGACAAAGTGGGCGGCCAGTGCCCTGTGGGCAATGGTTCCTGTTCGTCTCCTGCATCGTCGTCCATACCGTCGATGTCTTCGAAGTCGAAGTCGAGCATGTCGGTTATGTCATCGACAGTGGCTACTAAGTGGGTGGTGGGTGGGCGGTGAATTTTGACGCCATCCGCATCCCAATCCTGCCGGACATAGTTCGGCCAGGATTCTCCTGACAAGGAGAGAGACCTTAATGAGTTCAGTATGTCGCCAAGGGGCGAGTGCTGAAAAATATCCGCGGAGGTAAACTCCATGATCGGCACCCAATTGGATTCGCTAGGAACGGGTGCAGGCGGTTCGGAGTCCGTGGACGGAGAGAGATCCGGCAGTTTGTCAACACGGCTCTCGTGCAGAGTAAGGTCGATGTTCGGCTCGATCGCCAATGAGGGTAAGGCCTCCGTGGCGGGGTCCATCCACCCATCCATGCACGGCGCAACTGGCTCCGAATTGAGCGTCGGAGTGGCTGCCGGTGCGATCTCCTGAACACTGTCGGATGGTAGAGCTAAATCGTACTCATCATGACCGCGTGACGCACAAGGCAGAGGCTCGAATCCGTCGAAGATCAAGTCTCCGCGGATATCGGCCGTGTAGTTTAAGCTTCCAAACCTGACCTGATGGCCAGGGGCGTAGCTTTCAATCTGCTCCAGATGGCCAAGCGAATTGGCCCGCAGTGCAAAGCCGCCGAATACAAAAATCTGTCCGGGGAGAAAAGTCTCGCCCTGGACTGCATCGCTAACGATGATAGAAGGAGCCATCAAGCCTAACGGCGACGACACAGAAGAACTCTCAATGAAAGCACCAATGTCGGTGTCAAAACCGGCGGATCTCGGGTAGGGGGTCCCGAACTGTGCGTCTAGGCGGATGGTAACAGGAGGCAGGGGACACGAAGTTTTACCCAGGTTCGGGCCCTCTTGATGGAGGTAAAACCCTATGTCCTGCTTGATTAATATTGATGATATGGGTAGTACAAGAGTAGATCTACCACGAGATCAGAGAGGCTAAACCCTAGAAGCTAGCCTATGGTATGATTGTATGTTATTGTTGTGTCCTACGGACTAAAACCCTCCGGTTTATATAGACACCGGAGAGGGCTAGCGTTACACAAGGTCGGTTACAAAGGAGAAGATATGCATATCTGTATTTCCTAGCTTGCCTTCCACGCCAAGTAGAGTCCCATCCGGACACGAGACAAAGTCTCCAATCTTGTATCTTCATAGTCTAACTGTCCGGCCAAATGATATAGTCCGGCTGTCCGGAGACCCCCTAATCCAGGACTCCCTCAGTTATTTTTCCTAAACCATAGACATGAGTTGTCATTTGATTAAACGGGATCACATCATTAGGAGAATGATGTGATTGACTTGACCCATTCCGTTAGCTTAGCACTTGATCGTTTAGTTTGTTGCTATTGCTTTCTTCATAACTTATACATGTTCCTATGACTATGAGATTATGCAACTCCCGTTTACCGGAGGAACACTCTGTGTGCTACCAAAAGTCACAACGTAACTGGGTGATTATAAAGGTGCTCTATAGGTGTCTCCGAAGGTACTTGTTGGGTTAGCGTATTTCGAGATTAGGATTTGTCACTCCGATTGTCGGAGAGGTATCTCTGGGCCCACTCGGTAATGCACATCACTTAAGCCTTGCAAGCATTGCAACTAATGAGTTAGTTGCGGAATGATGTATTATAGAATGAGTAAAGAGACTTGCTAGTAACGAGATTGAACTAGGTATTGGAATACCGACGATCGAATCTCGGGCAAGTAACATACCGATGACAAAGGGAACAACGTATGTTGTTATGCGGTTTGACCAATAAAGATCTTCGTAGAATATGTAGGAACCAATATGAGCATCCAGGTTCCGCTATTGGTTATTGACCGGAAACGTGTGTCGGTCATGTCTACATAGTTCTCGAACCCGTAGGGTTCGCATGCTTAAAGTTCGGTGACGATCGTAATTAGGGTTTTTGTGTTTTGATGTACCGAAGGTTGTTCGGAGTCCCGGATGTGATCACGGACATGACGAGGAGTCTCGATATGGTCGAGACATAATGATTGATATATTGGAAGCCTATATTTGGATATCGGAATCGTTCCGGGTGAAATCGGGATTTTACTGGAGTATCGGGGGGGTTACCGGAACCCCCCCGGGGTTAATGGGCCTACATGGGCCCTAAGGGGGAAGAGGAGGGCCGACCAGGGCAGGCTCGCGCCCCCTCTCCCCCTAGTCCGAATAGGATAAGGAAGGGGGGGGCGCCCCCTTTCCTCTTTCCCCCTTCCGCTTTCCTTCTCCAACAAGGCAAGAGGGGGGAGTCCTACTCCCGGTGGGAGTAGGACTCCTCCAGGCGCACCCCTAGGGGCCGGCCGCACCTCCCCCCTCCCTCCTTTATATACGGGGGCAAGGGGGCACCCCATGACACACAAGTTGATCTTTGTGATCGTTCCTTAGCCGTGTGCGGTGCCCCCTTCCACCATATTCCACCTCGGTCATATCGTAGCAGTGCTTAGGCGAAGCCCTGCGTCAGTAGAACATCATCACCGTCATCACGCCGTCGTGCTGAAGAAACTCTCCCTCAATACTCGTCTGGATCAGAGCTCGAGGGACGTCACCGAGTTGAACGTGTGCAGAACTTGGAGGTGCCGTACGTTCGGTACTTGGATCGGTCAGATCGGGAAGACGGACGACTACTTCCTCTACGTTGTGTCAACGCTTCCGTTGCCGGTCTACAAGGGTACGTAGACAACACTCTCCCCTCTCGTTGATATGCATCACCATGATCTTGCGTGTGCGTAGGAATTTTTTTTGAAATTACTACGTTCCGCGACACGCATACTTTCTGTTGTTTTCAACAAGATCAAACAACAATCACCCAAGAAGTTCCTAAAGGCTTTACTTGGCACAAACACTAATTAAAACATAAAAAAACACAATCTTAATATAGGCTAGATGAATTATTTATTACTAAATAGGAACAAAAAAGTAAAGAACAAAAATAAAATTGTGTTGCCTCCCAACAAGCGCTATCATTTAACGCCCCTAGCTAGGCATAAAAGCAAGAATAGATCTAGGTATTGTCATCTTTGGTATGTAATTCATAAGTGGATCTCATAATAGATTCATAAGGTAATTTAATTTTCTTTCTAGGAAATTGTTCCATGCCTTTCCTTAACAAAAATTGGAATCTAATGTTTCCTTCTTTCATGTCAATAATTGCACCAATCGTTCTAAGGAAAGGTCTACCAAGAATAATAGGACATGTAGGATTGCAATCTATATCAAGAACAATGAAATATATGGGCACATAATTCCTATTTGCAACAATAAGAACATCATTGATCCTTCCCATAGGTGTCTTAAAGGTGGAATCCGCAATGTGAAAATTTAAAGAACAATCATCAAATTCACGGAAACCTAGCACATCACACAAAGTTTTTGGAATCGTGGAAACACTAGCACCCAAATCACATAAAGCATAGCATTCATAATCTTTAATATTAATTTTAATAATAGGTTACCACTCATCATAAAGCTTTCTAGGGATAGAAACTTCTAGTTCAAGTTTTTCTTCATAAGATTGCATCAAAGCATCAAGATATGTTTAGTAAAAGCTTTATTTTGATTATATGCATGAGGAGAATTTTTTTGACCTTGGATGAGGAGAATTTAACACGGATTGCAACAAGGAAATACAATCTATCAAAGAGCAATTATCATAATTAAATTCCATGAAATCCAAAATAGTGGGTTCATTACTATGTAAAGTTTTGACCTCTTCAATCCCACTTTAATCAATTTTTGCATCAAGATCTAAAAACTCCGAATCATTGGGACGCCTTTTAACTAAAGTTGACTCATCTCCAGTCCCATCTTTATCAAGATTCATATTGTAAAACAAAGATTAGGAATCACATCAATCACTTTTAGATCTTCATCATTATTATCATGAAAACTAGAAGAACACACTTTCACAAAGCAATCTTTTTTAGCACGAATCCTAGCGGTTCTTTCTTTGCACTCGTTAATGGAAATTTTCATTGACTTGAGAGACTCATTGGTATCATGCTTAGGTGGAATAGACCTAAGTTTCAAAGAATCAACATCAAGAGAAATTCTATCCACGTTCCTAGCCAAATCGTCAATCTTAAGCAATTTTTCTTCAACCAAAGCATTGAAATTCTTTTACGAACTCATAAATTCTTTAACACTAGTCTCAAAATAAGAGGGCATCTTATTAAAAATTTTATAAGAGTTGTTGTAGGAATTACCATAATTATTAGAGGAATTATTAGAAAACAGCCTAGGATTAAAGTTTCCTCTATACACGTTGTTACCAAAATTATTCCTACCAACAAAATTCACATCCATATATTCATTATTATTCTCAATCAAAATGGACAAAGGCATATCATTAGGATCAGAAGAAACACTTTTATTAGCAAACAATTTCATAAGTTCATCCATCTTTCCACTCAAAACATTAATCTATTCAATTGCATGAACCTTTTTACTAGTGGATCTTTCGGTGCGCCATTGAGAATAATTAACCATAATATTATCTAGGAGTTTAGTAGCTTCTCCTAAAGTGTTTTCCATAAAAGTGTCTCCCGTGGCTGAATCTAAAAGATTTATAGAAGCAAAATTCAATCCGGCATAATTTTTTTGTATAATCATCCATAAAATCAAACCATGTGTAGGGCAATTATGTATCATTAATTTCATCCCCTCCCAAGCTTGTGCAACATGCTCATGATCAAGTTGTTTAAAATTCATAATATCGTTCCTAAGAGAGATGATCTTAGCGGGAGGAAAATACTTAGAGATAAAAGCATCTTTGCACTTATTCCATGAATCAATACTATTTTTAGGCAAAGAAGAGAGCCAAGTTTTAGCACGATCTCTAAGCGAAAACGTAAATAGCTTCAATTTAACAATATCATTGTCCACATCTTTCTTCTTTTGCATATCACACAAATCAACAAAGTTGTTTAGATGGATAGCGGCATCTTCACTAGGAAGGCCAGAAAATTGATCTTTCATAACAAGATTCAACAAAGCGGTATTAAGTTCACAAGATTCAGCATCGGTAGTAGGAGCAATCAGAGTGCTAATAAAATCATTGTTGTTGGTATTGGAAAAGTCACACAATTTAGTATTATCTTGAGCCATCATGACAAACAATCAATCCAACACACAAGCACACAAGAAGCAAGCGAAAAGAGACGAACGAAAAAGGGTGAAGAAAAGGCAATGGGTTTTTGAAAATCGTTTTAGAGGTGGGGGATAGGAAAATGAGAGACAAATGACAAATAATGTAATGCAAGGGAGAAGAGTTAGTGATGGGTACTTGGTATGTCTTGACTTGTGCGTAGATCTCCGCGGCAATGGCGCCAAAAATCCTTCTTTCTACCTCTTGAGCATGCGTTGGTTTTCCCTTGAAGAGGAAAGGGTGATGCAGCAAAGTAGCATAAGTATTTCCCTCAATTTTGAGAACCAAGGTATCAATCCAGTAGGAGACAATGCTCAAGTCACCTAGTACCTGCAGAAACAATCAAGAATCTTGCAACCAACGCGATAAAGGGGTTGTCAATCCCTTCACAGCCACTTGCAAAAGTGAGATCTGATAAAGATAATTGGATAAATATTTTTGGTATTTTTGTTGTATAGATGGGAAAGTAAAGATTGCAAAATAATAAAACGAGATGCGATGTAAATCAAAGAGATGCAATATAACAAGAAAGAGACCCGGGGGCCATTGGTTTCACTAGTGGCTTCTCTCGAGATAGCATAAATTACGGTGGGTGAACAAATTACTGTCGAGCAATTGATAGAGAAGAGCATAGTTATGAGAATATCTAGGCAATGATTATGATTATAGGCATCACGTCCGTGTCAAGTAGATCGAAACGATTCTGCATCTACTGCTATTACTCCACACATCGACCGCTATCCAGCATGCATCTAGAGTATTAAGTTCATAAGAACAGAGTAACACATTAGGCAAGATGACATGATGTAGAGGGATAAACTCAAGCAATATGATATAAAACCCATCTTTTTATCCTCGATGGCAACAATAAAATACATGCCTTGCTGCCCCTACTGTCACTGGGAAAGGACACCGCAAGATTGAACCCAAAGCTAAGCACTTCTCCCATTGCAAGAAAGATCAATCTAGTAGGCCAAACTAAACCGATAATTCAAAGAGACTTGCAAAGATATCAAATCATGCATATAAGAATTCAGAGAAGACCCAAATAATATTCATAGATAATCTTGATCATAAATCCACAATTCATCGGATCTCGGCAAACACACCGCAAAAGAGTATTACCTCGAATAGATCTCCAAGAACATCGAGGAGAACTTTGTATTGAGAATCAAAGATAGATAAGAAGGCATCTAGCTAATAAATATGGACCCGAAGGTCTGTGGTAAACTACTCATGCTTCATCGGAGAGGCTATGGTGTTGATGTAGAAGCCCTCCGTGATCGATTCCCCCTCCGGCAGATCGCCGGAAAAGGCCCCAAATGGGATCTCATGGGTACGGAAGGTTGCGGTGGTGTAAAAGTGGTTTCGTGGCTCTCCTGGATGTTTTTAGGGTACAAGAGTATATATAGGTGAAAGAAGTACGTCGGTGGAGCTCCGTGGGGCCCACGAGGGTGGGGGCGCGCCCTCCTGCCTCATGGCTGTCTCACGGACTTCCAGACTTCCACTCCAAGTCTCCTGGGTTGCGTTTGTTCCAAGAAAGATCCTCGCGAAGGTTTCATTCCGTTTGGATTCCGTTTGATATTCCTTTTCTATGAAACACTAAAATAGGCAAAAAAACAGAAACTGGCACTGGGCCTCCGGTTAATAGGTTAGTCCCAAAAATAACATAAAAGAGCATATTAAAGCCCATTAAACCTCCAAAACAGATAATATAATAGCCTGGAACAATCAAAAATTATAGATACGTTGGAGACGTATCAATTCCCTATGCCTCAGCCATAGGTTCTATAAAGCATGACATGCTGTGTACCAGACTTGTTGTGTGACTTGCCATGAGTTTGGCAAGGGGGTACAATAGTGATCTAAGAGTGGATCACTGGAAAATGGTCAAAATTATCCGTAGGTATCTATAAAGGATTAAGGAAATGTTTCATGGTTGTGGAGGTGATAAAGAGTTCATCGTAAAGGGTTACGTTGAGGCAAACATTGACACCAATTCAGATGACTCTAAGTCTCAATCTGGATACATATTGAAAGTGGGAGCAATTAGCTAGAGTAGCTCCATCTAGAGCATTGTAGACATAGAAATTTGCAAAATATATACAAATCTTAATATGGCAGACCCATTGACTAAACCTCTCTCACAATAAAAACATGATCACACCTTAGTACTCTTTGGGTATTAATCAGATGGCGATGTGAACTAGATTATTGACTCTAGTAAACTCTTTGGGTGTTAGTCACTGATAATCCCCAAGTGCAGGGAATCATCGTAGCAATTCCCAATGGTGGAAGTGATAACTATGGAGTGTCGAACCCACAAGGAGCTAAAGGTAAGATCAATATTCTCTCGAGCCCTATCTGCCACTGATACGACTCTACGTACACCGAATGCTTGCTTTCAACTAGAAACGAGAAATAAAACTACGTTGTGGGTATGAAGAGGATAACTTTGCATGATATCGGAGAGCTAAAACATAAAAGTAGGTGCTGTTATCATAAAGTTAGAATATATTACTAAATATTATAAATAGAGAGTGTGGAATAATGATGGGTCAGTGTGCGGAATTGTCTTAGGCAATTGTTAACAAGACCGGTCGTCGTCATTGCAATTTCATATGAGGGAGAGGCATAAGCTAACATACTTTGTCTTCTTGCATCATATGCACTTATGATTGGAACTCTAGCAAGCATCCGCAACTACTAAAGATCATTAAGGTAAAACCCAACCATAACATTAAAGCATCAAGTCCCCTTTATCCCATACGCAATAACCCCCTTACTCGGGTTTATGCTTCTGTCACTCAAGCAACCCACTATAAGCGAATCATGAACGTATTGCAATACCCTACATCGGGAATCCCTCACGCTTGCGCGACACAGAGGGCACAATAGGACATCACCAAAATAAAACATACAACTCATACCAATCTAGATCATCAATAAACCCAAAGGCAAAGGATATCCACTCAAAACATCATAGGATGGCAACACATCATTGGATCATAATATGTGGCATAAAGCACCATGTTCAAGTAGGGATTACAGCGGGGTGCGGGAGAGTGGACCGCGTAAAAGAGATGAGGATGGTGATGATGATGGTGATGTTGATGATGGTGATGTTGATGAAGACGATCACCGCGGCGATGATTCCCCTCCCGATGGCACTCCGGTGCCACCGGGAGAGAGGAGGAGAGGTTCTCCCCCTTGTGCTTCCTCCTCCATGCCCCCCCCTGGATGGGGAGAGGTCTCCCTCTGGTCCTTGGCCTTCATGGTGATGATGTCCCCTCCGTGATCCTCCTCCATAGCCTCCGGTGATGATGGCCCCCTCTGGCAGGGTGCCAGAGAGGGCCTAGATTGATTTCTCATGGCTACAGAGGCTTGCGGCGGCGGATCTTCCGATCTAGGTTATTTTCTAGAGGTTTGGGCATTTATAGGAGAGGTTGGCGTCGAGAACAAGTCAGGGGCCCCATGGGAAGTCCACGAGGCACAGGGGCGCGCCCAGGGGGGTGGGCGCGCCCCCACCCTCGTGGGGCCCATGGGACTCCCCTCCGGTAGATTTTTGTTCTAGTATTTTTTATATTTTCCAGAAAAATTCTCCGTTGATTTTCATCGCATTCCGAGAACTTCTATTTCTGCACAAAAACAACACCACGGTGATTCTGCTGAAAACAGCGTCAGTCTGGGTTAGTTCTAATCAAATCATACCAAAATCATATAAAACTATTGTCAACATGGCATGAATACTTCATAAATTATAGATACGTTGGAGACGTATGAGCATCCCCAAGCTTAATTCCTGCTCGTCCTCGAGTAGGTAAATGATAAAAGAAATAATTTATGAAGTGTGAATGCTAGCTAGTGCATAAATTTGATCAATGATAGTTCCAATCACTTTTTCTAGCATCATTATATATCATAACAACATCTCAACTCATAAAACTTCTCATGATCAAGTAACAAGCTATTCACATGTTAAAGTATAGATCATAAACTTTCTTGAAAACTAACAAACCGTGCTCTTAGTCATCAAACAATTGCAATTAATCTTATTTTCGGGAAGGGTCTATGTAAGAGCTTTGACTCAGCAAACTCCACATACTCAACTATCATTTAATCTTTCACAATTTCTAACACTCATGTGATATTTATGGGTTCAAAGTTTTAATCGGACACAGAGAAAGATAGGGGCTTATAGTTTCGCCTCCCAACCTTTTACCTCAAGGGTAATGTCAACAATAATAATTTATGAAAACCTACATCCAAGTGATATATATATCCGGATATCTCCAACACAAAGTGCTTTCCAAAGGAAAAAGTGTAAAAAGGAAAGGTGATGATCACCATGACTCTTGTATAAGGGTAGAAGATAAAAGTAAAAGATAGGCCCTTCGCAGAGGGAAGCAGAGGTTGTCAAGCGCTTTTATGGTTGGATGCACAAAATCTTAATGCAAAAGAACATCACTTTATATTTTCTCTTGTGATAAAGACCTTTATTATGCAGTCCGTCGCTTTTATTTCTTCCATATCACAAGTTCGTATAAAGCTTATTTTCTTCGCACTAATAGATCATACATATTTAGAGAGCAATTTTTATTGCATGCACCGATGACAACTTACTTGAAGGATCTTACTCAATCCATAGGTAGGTATGGTGGACTCTCATGGAAAAACTAGTTTAAGGAATGTTTGGAAGCACAAGTAGTATCTCTACTTGGTGCAAAGAATTTGGCTAGCATGAGAGGGAAAGGCAAGCTCAACATGTTGGATGATCCAAGACAATATAACGTTTCAGATATAGGAAAACATAACTCATTAAGTTGTCTTCCTTGTCCAACATCAACCTTTTAGCATGTCATATTTTAATGAGTGCTCACAATTGCAAAATATGTCCAAGATAGTATATTTATATGTGAAATCTCTCTTCCTTCAATATTCTTTCATGAATTGTTCAAGTGACTAATTCTGCGTTTGCTAACTTCCAATAAGTTTACTACCTATACTTATTATGGGTGAAGTCATTACTCCCCATGTTGTAAGCATATGAAACATATATAAATTTAGATTTATGATATTCAATTCATTCAACCATTTACTCATAGGATATGTGTGAAGCACGTGAGTAAACGACAAACTACTCCAAAAAGATATAAGTGAAGAACACTGAGTAGTCAAATAATTATCTAGCCATGGGAGGATTCTTTTTCATTCAAGATTTCACATCCAATGATTTTATTCAAACAACAAATAAAATTTAAAATATGCTCCAAGTAAAACACATATCATGTGACGAAAAAAATATAGCTCCGAGTAGGGTATACCGATAGTTTTGAAGACAAAAGAGGGGATGCCTTCCGGGGCATCCCCAAGCTTAGGTGCTTGAGTATTCCTTGAATATTACCTTGGGGTGCCTTGGGCATCCCCAAGCTTATGGTCTTTCCACTCCTTATTCTCCTCATATCGATATCTCACCCAAAGCTTGAAAACTTCAATCACACAAAACTTAACGGAACTTCGTGAGATAGGTTAGTATGATAAAGAGTAAACCATTCACTTTTGTACTGTCAAAGACAAAGTTCATAATTGTTCTCACACATTGCCTACTGTACCATATCATTTCTACAATTTATATTGAGAAATACAAGCCATAGAAACTAGAAAACAAGCAAACTATGCAATGAAAACAGAATCTGTCAGAAACAGAACAGTCTGTAATGATGTGAACATCAACCATACTTATTCTACTCAAAAAATTATGAAATAAATTGGTGGACATGAGGAATTATTTTATTAATCTTCTGCAAAAAGAATCAACACCAAAGCACTCTTCTGTAAAAATGGCAGCTAAACTCGTGAGCGCAAAGTTTCTGTTTTTTATAGAAAGATCACAATAACTTTCACCCAAGTCTTCCCAGAGGTCTTACTTGGCACTTTATTGAAAAAAGCTATAAAACATGATTACTGCAGTAGCTTAATCATGTAAACACACAAAAACAGTAAGGGTAAATATTGGGTTGTCTCCCAACAAGCGCTTTTCTTTAATGCCTTTTAGCTAGGCATGATGATTTCAATGATGCTCACATAAAAGATAAGAATTGAAACATAAAGAGAGCATCATGAAGAATATGACTAGCACATTTAAACCTAACCCACTTCCTATGCCTAGGGATTTTGTGAGCACACAATTTATAGGAACAAGGATCAACTAGCATAGGAAGGCAAAACAAGTATACCTTCAAAACTTTAAGCATATAGAGAGGAAACTTGATATTATTGCAACTCCTACAAACATGTATTCCTCCCTCACAATAATTTTCAGTAGCATCATGAATGAGTTCAACAATATAACCATCACATAAAGCATTCTTTTCATGATCTACGAGCATAGAAATTTTACTACTCTCCACATAAGCAAAATTCTCCTCATTCGGAATAGTGGGAGAAAACTTCTTCCAAATCCACTTTAGATGATAGTATTATTCATACTCCAAAAGATATAAGTGAAGTTCATGGAGCATTCTACAATTAATATATACTAACCAATATCCAAGCTCAAAATATATAAGTGAAGCACAGGAAGCATTCTATAAAACCATACTCAAAAGATTTAAGTGAAGCACATGAAGTATTCTATAAATCAATAAAGGGATATCTCATACTAGAATGGTTCTTAAAGGAAAAACAAAAACACAAAGGACACAAATTATGTGAACAAAACGAAAACCGAGGTATACCGATAATTGTTGAAGAAGAAAGATGGGATGCCAACCGGGCATCCCCAAGCTTAGATGCTTGAGTATCCTTGAAATATTTACTTGGGGTGCCTTGGGAATCCCCAAGCTTGAGCTCTTGCATCTCTTTATTCTTCTCATATTGATAGCTCCTCAATCTTCGAACACTTCATCCACACAAAACTTTAACAAAAACTTTGTGAGATCCGTTAGTGTAATAAATCAAATCACTATCTTTAGCTATTGTTGCAAACTTATTCCAATTTCGTATTAAAACTATATCTACTGCATTCCAACTTCACCATGGTTCATACCCCCCGATACTACCCATAGATTCATCAAAATAAGCGAACAACTCAAAGAAAATAGAATCTGTCAAAAACAGGACATTCTGTAATAATCTAGAAGTTCAGTTAAATTCTGTAACCCCAAAAAATTCTAAAAAAATTGAAAATTTAAACAATTCGTACAGAAGTAATGTGCAAAATGTTTCAGACCCATTTGACTTTCCAGTAAAAAATGTAAAATCACGCGCTACAACCAAAGTTTCTGTTTTTGTAATGTACATAGTAAACAAGCAATCTAATCATCCTAAAACCAAAGCTTGGCACATTATTTTTATAATACAATGGATATATACAAGGGGATAATTATTTTCAGAGAAGCTTCCATGAATTTTTTTACATTGTTTCCATGAGCATGAACGCAAGTGTTCAAGGTCGACCCTCACTTCTCCAATGCATAACCTTCCAATCACTTCTCTTATTGAAAAAAACTTTTTAGGCATGAGAGACAAGTAAATTATTTTTTGTATTTTCATTCTTTATTTTTTTGTATGTTTCACCCACAACTAAACAGAAAAAAGGAAAAATAAAATCTACTTAGTGAATAAAGCAAACAAGCACACACGAGAATATCAACCCCACGCTATTGCTCCCCGACAACGGCACCAGAAAAGAGCTTGAAAATCCCCAAGTGCAGGGAATCATCGTAGAAATTCCCAATGGTGGAAGTGATAAGTATGGAGTGTCGAACCCACAAGGAGCTAAAGGTAAGATCAATATTCTCTCAAGCCCTATCTGCCACTGATACGACTCTACGTACACTGAACGTTTGCTTCCAACTAGAAACGAGAAATAAAACTACGTTGTGGGTATGAAGAGGATAACTTTGCATGATATCGGAGAGCTAAAACATAAAAGTAGGTGATGTTATCATAAAGTTAGAATATATTACTAAATATTATAAATAGCGAGTGTGGAATAATGATGGGTCGGTGTGCGGAATTGTCTTAGGCAATTGTTAACAAGACAGGTAGTCGTCATTGCAATTTCATATGAGGGAGAGGCATAAGCTAACATACTTTCTCTTCTTGGATCATATGCACTTATGATTGGAACTCTAGCAAGTATCCGCAACTACTAAAGATCATTAAGGTAAAACCCAACCATAGCATTAAAGCACCAACACTACAAAAAAATACACTTCCGTGATGATATGTGTTTGTCATAGTAGGTCGCGTTTTTTGTCATGCATATACATCCATGACGATTTTATGACAGAATCAAGATAGTCATACCTGTGCTGTCGTAGAAGTGTTCCATGACATTACCAAAATTATCATCATGGAAGTGTCCACTTCCATGACGATAAATCGCGCGTCACAGAAGTGCTTTCGTCAAGGGTGACCGACACGTGGCATCCACTGTAATGGAACGCCGTTAAGCTATCGGGTCGGATTTTGGATCCGATAACCCGTTAATAGCCCTGACCAATGGGAAATTTCCACGTGTAAAATTCTGATTGGCCGAAGGAAACACGTGTTGCCTCACCATTGGGACAGATGTCATCCACTCATTGGACAGGAGGCGCCTATGATAGGTCGACACGTGGCATGGCCCAACAGTGGCCCATTCTGATGAAAAAGGCCGGCCCAGTAAAAATTAGCAGGCCAGCCCATATAAGGCCTACTTGTGTTAGGTCCATTTAAGCCCACGGCCCATACGAGATGTGCCAATTCGGCCTGTCAACGGCCCGTTAAAGATTTGACACCATTGCAGCCCATCGTTAGTTCGAGCCCGTTAACAGCCCGCTATATATTTGGGCTCAATATCGGCCCGATGGGATTCGGCCTGTTAACGACCCATTTAATGGATGGGCCAATTTTCAGAATGTACATCTTTCGGCCTTTTAGCGACCCATTTAAATGTTGGGCTAATTTCCAACCCGGTGTGTCTTTCAGCCTGTTGACCGCCCATAAATCTGATGGGCCATTTGTAGTCGGACCTGAGTTTCGGCCATTTAGCAGCCCATTTAAGTGTTGGGCCAATTTCTGGCCCGGTATCACTTTCAGCCTGTTGACGGCCCATAAATCAGTTGGGCCATTTGTAGTCGGACCTGAGTTTTAGCCTTTTAGCGACCCATTTAAGTGTTGGGCCAATTCCCGGCCCTGTGTGCCTTTCAGCCTGTTAACGGACCATAAATGAGTTGGGCCATTTGTAGTCGGACCTTAGTTTTGGCCTTTTAACGGCCCATGCCCTTCATGGTCCAATACCAGCCCGGTTTCTCTTTCGGCCTGCTAAAGGCCCACAACACAGTTGGGCCGTTTACAATACGACCTGACTTTCAGCCTCTTAGCGGCCCATGCTCTTCATGGTCCAGTACAAGCCCGCTGTCTCTTTCGGCCTGCTAAAGGCCTACAGTATAGTTGGGCCATATGTAGCCCAAACTTAGTAACAGCCTGTTAACGGCCCGTGAAATAAATTGGGGCCACCTGTTGCCCGCTTCGAGGTCGGCCTGTTAACGACCCGGGAGGTACGAGAGCCGACCATTAACTTTCGGCCTAGTAACGGCCCATTAACTTAATGGGCCCACTAAAGTTCGTTCATGTCTTTAGGCCAAATTAGATAATTTGAGCCCATTACGACGAGTAATTATGCACAGGACCAAAACTGATCAACCAAAGGTACGGCATACAGGGAATAATGTTGCACATCCAGCATATATTACAGGAAATTACATCCACTGGGCAATCAAAGATTGATTCCAGTGCAAATAAATGAGCAGAACCTAACCATCTACAATGTCACAATCTGCAACCTCAGCATAGATGACGCCCATAAGCATGTGGGCAAGTTCTTGCTGCTTTGCTACACTGTCTCTGAAAACATTGATCAGTTATTGTGTCGCATGACTCTGCACCTCTGATTCATCCACCATTGCTTCAGCCATTAATTGGTTCACAAACATACATTTATTCTGTTGCATTCGAGATAGAGGATACTGAACAGATTCAGATGGCGATTTTGACAGGCTTGTATTATTGATAGTGGAGAGTGTCTCGACCACTGCATCATAACATAAATTAGGACGGGAACCAAACAGATTAATGATGAGTTATTGCCATATTACCTGGCCTAGATTTAATGGAAAGAAACAATGGGGTTGCCTTACTATTTTCAGAGTTTGTTTTCTTATCTTCAGCAGCCTGCACAAAATTAACACACAAGCATTGCTATCATTGGCCAAGTCAGATAATAGGAAAGCAACATTGACACAACGAACGTTTGGGCAACTAGCCTACACCAAATTAACACAATATGGCACAACTATCATCAGCCAGGTAAGGTAATACGAAAGCAACATTGACACAATGAATGAATGGGCAACCAGAGAAACACTACAATTCAGTAATGTGCGTGATATGAGATAGTACATACATGCAGCTCAGTATGCAAAACTACCAGGCAGTTTTCCTTACAAAAATCAACATTGGTGCCTTTAACAATTTGCTACAACTAATTTTAGATCAGATAAAGGTTAGATTCACGCCGATTAACAAAATACATGCTGATGTAAAAATATAGTGATATACAATAGGTACTTACATCAGCATTGGAGCACAGAGAATTCCCGCAAGATATTTTCCTCGAATACGATCCCAATGGAGGAAGTCTTGTATCGTTTAACCTTATTTTCTAAAAGAGAGATGGGTAAGAAACATGTAGAAAATATGATCAAAATGCTACAAAATTCCATGATGCGAGGATACGCACACGCCTCTTAGAATGGAGTTGACATTCTTTTGCTGGACTGGAGCGGACTAGTTCTTTGGCCACTGGAATCTGCTTATTATCAGTGGGAGTTGGGTTTCTCTCTGTTGGAGAAGTATCTATGAAAATGGAGTTGGTTTATTATCTCCCGGCGTTTGGATCTTTTGCAAAGACCTGGTTTGTAACCCTTCAGATTCTAACATAGCCGTCTTCCCCTTGCATGCCTTATATAGAAGAGTGGTGATTCAGTTATAAAACATGCTACAGCAGAGATGGAATAGGTACTGAAGAATAGAAAGGCATGACATATTGACATGTATTCCCTCCATCCGGAAATAAATGGATGGGTCTAGGCGTATTTCAGTTCTAGATACATCCAGTTTTATCCATTTCTGCGACATTTAATCCGGACGGAGGGAGTATGATGTAAGAGCTAGGGATATGACAGGACAACACAGTAAAAGAACACTGAAAAACCCACTACAGAACCAAAGTATTCAAACCCACTGATATGAGATAGTACACTCATGCAGCTCAGGATGCAAAACTACCAGGCAGTTTTCCTTGCAAAAATCAACATTATGGCCTTTAATCATACATTTTGCTACAACTAAATTTAGATCAGATAAACGTTGAATTCACGCCGATTAACAAAATACATGCTGATGTAAAAATATAGTGATATACAACAGGTACTTACATCTACATTGGAGCACAGAGAATTCCTGCAAGAATCTTTCCTCATAACCGATACCATTGCAGAAATTCTTCTATCTGTTAAGCTTATTTTCTAAAAGAGAGATGTGTAAGAAACATGTAGAAAATATGATCAGCATGCTATAAAATTTCATGATGCAAGGATACGCACACGCTTCTTAGAATTGAGTTGACATATTTTTGCTGGACTGGAGCGGACTAGTTCTTTGGCCACTGGAATCTGCTTATTATCAGTAGGAGTTGGGTTTCTCTATGCTGGAGCAGTACCTATAAAAACTGGAGTTGGTTTATTATCTCCTAGTGTTTGGATCTTTTGCAAATGCCTTGTTTGTAACCCTTCAGATTCTAACATAGTCGTCTTCCCCTTGCATGCCTTGTATAGAAGAATGGTGCTTTAATTATAAAACATGCGACAGCAGAGAGATGGAATAGGTACTGAAGAATAGAAAGGCATGACATATTGACATGTATTCCCTCCATCCGGAAAAAATGGATGGGTCTAGGCGTATTTCAGTTCTAGATACATCCTTTTTATCCATTTTGGCAACATGTAATCCGGACGAAGGGAGTATGGTGTAAGAGCTAGGGATACGACAGGACAACACATCAAAAAAACACTAGTTGAATGTAAAACTGTATGCTAGCAGAATACGTACAGAAATAACTAAGGCAACATACACGTGTATGATTGGGAAAATAAGATGGCATTGCAACAGAGCACTAGAACAACACTTCAATGTAAAAAAACATGGTATGGTAGACAGATGAAGTACATACTGATGAATAACAATGCATAAGATATTCAGAAGCATGATGTCCAAATTAAGCAGATGGCATTGCGATAGAGTAGAATGACAGTACTTGAATTTGAAAACATGTTATCATGAATGGAATAGGTACTGAAAAACAGGAAGGCATGACATATTTACATGCATGATCTGCATGCTAAGCACATGGCATTGCAACAGAGTAGATACACTCCAGGAGATTATATGCATGTTGTACCCATATCACAGGCCAAGTTAGAGCAAGGACCTTGTGGGGTGAAGAGGATTCATCATCTTTCTGCAAGTCTTCTGAAGAACTACCTTTACATGTTCCATCATATTGGGTATCATTGACATCAAGTTTATTGGCCTTTACATTGCTCCGTGAGGTTCTTGTGGATATATCAGTGTGTGCAATTATATCTGACATGCATGGAAGACAACTAGTAGTTAGATTTATGTAATGAGTGCCTGTAGGAGACGACATAAATAATAGGACTGGGGTTAACTAGCAGCAACAGGTCTCATAAACTAAAGGGAGAACACAGATAAAAGCTACAGAATATGTATCGTTTGTACTCGAGATTAACTAGATGGCACACAAAAGTATTAAAGAACAACATAGGTAATACTAGAAGTGGTATAATACTATAATCACCAGCCTGTGGGATAGCATTGGCCGATGGATGATAACTATGGAACAACGTTACCTAAAGAACAAGTATCTTAGCTGAACTATGGAATAGCGTTAACTCCTGAACAAGACCCGTAAGAGATCAGCATGAATATACAGTGAAATGTGATGATCTATTTTCCATGCTTAGATGAATAACAAAGCCATAAATGTTGCACACAAGTAAGATGAGGGTACAACCTATCTGGCTGCCATCCATAGGAGTGAGCATTGTGTGCTGACTTGTCGATGGCCCTGCAGTTGTTGTGGCTGTCCATGTCGGGCATGCGCATTCGATGCAGGGAACTATTGAGTGGGACTATAGCTCCCTTCTGGTGTATGCTTCCCTTGTTGGAGCAGCTGCGGTGAGTCGGAAGACGGTGTGTCTGAAGATGCAGATAACACATAATGTTAAGAACGACATATCTCTTTGATCTGAAGAAATACACTAAGAGATCAACAGCAAGGTACGAGAGTGGTCACACATCTGTTGACTCAAGACTAAATTGGGGTCACATGATTTTATTTTATTTTGGTACTGTCCGATCTATGCCGGATGGCTGGCCGTCTTGTGCCTCCCGGCTGACACTGTTCGGAATCTTCCCCGAAGAGCCAGTGACCAACGGCAGAGCATCCTGCCTCCGCCGTCCATGGCCCCGACCAAAACCCCGCTCCCCGCCCCACCGCACTTCCGTGGTTGCGCCGCCCCCGGGCCAATTCACAAAGACTCCCCGTCATCCAGATCCGGCGGCGACAGTACCTTCAACCCACACAACTCTAAAAGATATCCATCTAAGCGCTGCTTCCATGGCAAACTTGCGGCCCCACACCCTTATGTTAGACACCAGCCAGCCGGCAGCCTAGGAGCTCCGCCGCCTCGAGGGGTGCTACTTCCCATTGGGAATCGATTGGCCCAGAATAAAAATTCAGACAACTGATGCCTAAATAAAGTGATTTGAGATGAGGGTGCGACCTATCTGGCGGCATGGTGAAGTAGGCAGGTCCAGCTGCCAAGTCGGTGAGGCCGGCGCGGTTGCGGTGGCGACCGGCGGCAGGGAAAGAGCGATGTCGCGACGGTCGATGGCTACGCGGAAGCAGCGCCAGGACTCTGGAAGGATCCGAAGTTGGAGCCGCTCCGGCGCCGTGAACAACGGCCGGGGCGAATCGGCTCCGGTACGGTTCACGTGGCCGTCGTCGAGGCAGCACCAGCAGCATGGAGTAAGAGGCACACGACCCAGTGCACGACGACAAATGGACAGCGTCTCCGGCATTAGGGAGGAGGGCGGCTGTGAAATTGGTGCAGTGGGGGGCGCCATGGAGGTGGGGCTGAGGTTTCGCAGCTCGGGAGAAGGGAGCTTCCCGGGGAGAAGGTGGTTTGGCGCCCACGAGGTATGAATGGGGGGGGGTGGGGGGGGGGTGGGGGGGAATTGGGAGGGGAGTGGAACCATGTCTTACGGATGCATTTGTCTGAAATGTGAGGGGGAGTTACAGTTCTACCCTTGCCTATAGGCTTCTCGGCTTGGGTCTGTGTACTGAGGGTCAGGGATAGTAGAGTAACTTTGCTTCTCCCCAAATAGTGGGCGGGAGCGATTTCGGGCGAGGAGGGCGTGTTTTGAACTATAGTAGGCGCGAGCGATTTCGGGCGAGGAGAGCGTGTTTTGGAATAGTGGGCGCGAGCTATTTCGGGCGAGGAGAGCGTGTTTTGCCGACCATGGTTTATGAATTATTCGGCACATGTCATTTTGGCCGAGGAGAAGGCGCGCTTGGATGAAGTTACGAACCTACCCTCGATGTACAACGGGCCAATTGATGCGTGTCCCACATAGGACGGTAATTTCGCGTCTCCCATTTATTTGCTCGGGCGAATTCCACCGAGCAGAGAGGAAGTTTAATGGTTCGTTCAAATTTTGGGAGAACGACCATCCACGTCTACCTTACCAAGTCAATTCGGATCAAATTTTGAAATATTAGCTTGCCACTTCTTTTAGATGGAGAGATGATGCTCGGGAGTAACGTGTTTTTACATGCTCGTTGCTAGCGATTTACTATATGAAAAATAGTTGACCCACTCAAAAAACGCGAATCAAACCCAAAATGAAATATCTCGATTCAATGAAATAGCTCGTTCAGTAGGTCAAAATAGTGAACTAAATCCAAAATTGAACACCTCAATCGAGTAGCATGTTGTACAGTATTATAGTACTCCATGAACATGTTGAAAGTCAAATTAATGAACTTGTTTGATATACACATATATCCGTTCATGCGTGGATTGCAGACAACATATTCTCCAATTTAAATATTTGAATGCAAGTTTATATCGAAACATGGTTTATATCAGTCTTTGATGCATAAAACGTGACCTCCCCCTCTCCCGGACTCCTGTTCTCTCTCTCTCTCTCTCTCTCTCCGACAATCTTCAATTCTGTCGCACGCATCCAACACAAAAACCTTGTTGGTCCCTGCCGGGGTGCTGATCCACGGGCACCTATGGGACCGGCGGGCCGGGTCCCTTTCGGTTCGGCGGGGGCGGAGATCGTGCAAAGAGCAAATCGAGGCGAAGCACGCGAGCGATTTACCCAGGTTCGGGCCGCACGGATGCGTAAAACCCTACTCCTGCTTTGTGGTTTTGTATTGATTTCTAGCTCGGGAGCGCGGAGTGCTACAGTACACACCAGCGGCTAGCAAGACCGAGCGTGAGTGTTCGAACTGGCTAACCCCCCTCTACGTTGCACACGGGCCTCCTTTTATATGCTCAAGGGGCTACCGACAGGTGGCAATGGAGGTAAAGGGCAAAAATGGAAAGGTGCTGTGGTAGGCACAGCTACCTGCTACAGTGTATCATACCTAACCCTGACGGCAGGGGACAAGGGTCTTAAATGCCCGTCTGTGTCGCCTAAATAGTGCGAAAAGGGACCGCCAGGGATGCCACCGTTCGCCACGATGGCGATCTTGTTAGCGCCGCTTGCCACCGCACGTCCCTAGCTGCACAGCCTTCCGCCACGTATGCCTGGAAGGGCCCCAGAGCGACACGTTGGTGGATGTGCTGGAGCGCGAGCGCGGAGAGGTGGCTTGCCGCGGCAAGCGCCTTGCCGCGGTCGTTGTCTTGTCGCATCCGGGAGCTTGTCGCTCACCGGGTCTTGCCGGAACGCGTGGTGCGCCGCGGCAAGTTCCTTGAAATGCCTTGAGTGGCCTTCCCGGCAAGCTCTTCTTGCCGGGGTCTTGTCTTCTTGACTTGGACACTTTGTTCTTGAATGGCTCCAAAGGAACCACGGAGGATCTTGGCGGTCACCCGGCAAGCCTTGCCGCGGGATGCTGCGACTGCCCGTGCACAAGTTCGGGATACTAGGGTACCCCTACTCTAGTACACCGACAGGAGCCCCCGGGCCTGGGCCATACACGGTGCCGAGCGCTGTTGGGCCAGGCCCAAAACAGGGCACGGGCACGCGCGGCCTAGGTTACGCCGTATCTCACTCCGTATCCACCGCGCCCTCCCCGAACGGCACGCGTTGAATGCGGCATTGTGGGAGAGGTCGTGGGGGTTTCTTTATTCGGAAATGCGAAACGTCCGCCCCCTCCCCCTTTATAAGCAGGGGAAACAGGGGCAGTTGGCCCACTCGCCCGTTGCCGTTCCCAATCCCATAAATCTCCGCCGCTCCCTTGCCTCCCCAAAGCTGAGAGAGAGAGAGCAGCGCTCCGCCCCCCATCGCCACTAGCACCACCAACGCCGTCGACCTCCTCCACTACTTCCGCCATGGCTCCAAAAGCCGACAAGGGGAAGACCGTGAAGACGACCGAGGCGCAGCGGCTCGCGGCGCTGCGGAAGGAGCGGTCCGTTTTCCCCCCAAGCTCGGCGCGAAGGAGCTGAGGGAGAACTACTATCTGTTCTGGTCGGCGGAGACGCGCGCGCATCCGCGCACAAAGGTTCTCCCCGCCGCCGCTTGGAAGAAGGCTCCGAATGGGTACCCCTTCTTCGCATTGTTCTTCTATTGCGGGCTCTGCCCGCCCTTCTCTGATTTCTTCTGCGACATCATGAACACCTATGGATTCCATCTCCTTGAGTTCACCCCCAATGCCGTCCTGACAATGGCAGTTTTCGCACACCTCTGCGAAAACTTTGTCGGAGTCCTTCCCAACGTAGCCCTCTTTCGCCACTTTTTCATACCCCGAGTAGAGAGAGGAGAGCCTCTATCCGGCGGGATTGCCTGGATCTCAAGGCCCGGCAAGAAAGAGACCTATCTGGAGGGAGAATTCCGCGGCAAGTGGGAGGAGTGGAGAGCTGATTGGTGCTGGATTGACGAGGAGAGCCCGCAGCCATTTACCATCCGACGCCGAGCTCCAGTAGCACGCGGCAGCGATTGGAGTGACATGGCTCCGGAGGACGCCAGGCTGAAGATTGCCGTCACCAGGATCCTGCGCCTGAGGCTTGCCGGGCTTACTGTTGGCGCTGTTGGCGCAGATTTCCTTCGCTGCCGCATCGCCCCCCTGCAGGAACGGGGGAGGCCCACTTGGGAGTTCAAGAACGCGGCAGACATCATGAGGCTGCGGCCAGGCCTCAATTACAACTTCACAGTCCTGGAGCTCAACGCGATGCTGCAGGAGCTGTTCAAATATGACCCCCAGCATCCCGAGGTGTTCAGGTTGCCGGGGGGCGTCGTGCCTTTGTGCAACAATTCCGCACTCGACCGCATCCGTGCAATGATGCCGGAGTGCGACTCGCACGGGATTGTGCCAACTTGGCAGGAGCCTGTAGACGAGGTCGTGCAGCAATTCTTCGACGACTTGGTGGAAGTGCCAATCCGCCTCGACGAGAAGGATGGCCTCACCCGCGACACCACGGATGCGGAGATGGCGCTCATCGCCACTAGGCTGGAGGAGGCAGCGGCAGTCGCAGCCGCGGGCGAGTTCGGGTTCACTGTGGAGGAGGCCGATGCAGCGGAAGCGGCAAGCCGTGCCGAGCGAGGGGAGCCTGCCGGCAAGAAGGGGCTTGCCGGGCAAGACACCGAGCCGAGCGAGCCCGCCAAGGACACGAGCGGCTCGTTGCAAATCGACTCTTCTTCCACCTCGTCTTCAGACAGCCCACCAGAAGCAGAGCCTCCATCCCCACCAAGAAGGCGTCTCCGCAAGGTTGGTGATGTGGCGGAGCGGCAAGCGGGCCAACAGTCGCCACGCCGCGTGACACGCTCGACCACGGCAAACACCGTTGCCACGGGAGCGCCTCATGCTACGACGGCAACTGGAGCGGAGTCTAGCCGGACCACCACTTCAGTCCCTGCCGCTACTCACGCCGCGCCGACAGCCGGAGCGGGGTCGTCTCAGACCGCCGCCACTGCTCCCGCCAAGCGGCCAAGGGAAGCTTCTCCTCCGCCTCCTCGCGCCGGGCGCGCGCCAGGCTTCGACTTCTCCGCGTTAAGCTCCGACGAGGAAGAAGAAGAAGAGTAAGCTTCTCTTGTTGTACTTGCATTTCTTCAACTCTTGCTGTTGGTCTTGTTTCTCACTTGCTTTTCCCTGAATCTGTTCCTCTTTAGGACTCTGGCCCAGAGAGCGGCAAAGAGAGCTAAGGCCCCGGTGATCATCATCGAGGACGAGCCCACTGCGACAACAGGTGGCGCGCCCGAGATAACCTTGCCGGAGCCGGCGACTTTCCTCCATGGCAGCCCCCAGCGTAAGTGTGTGAATTATTTTCCGCGGCGAGGCGCACATGGGTACTTGTCTTTGCTGATATCTGCTTGTTGACTTGTGTAGGAGCCGAGCAGCCCCACCAGGAGCCAAGGGAGAATCCCCCGACAAGGGAGAATTCTCCGGCAAGGGAAGGCTTCCCGGTGAGGGAGAAGTCTCCGGCAAGGGAGGGTTCTCCGGCGAGGGACAGCGCCAGCGGCCCCCCGACGACGGAGACCACGACCGCAGAGCCTGGTGCAGGTACTCCCCTTGCTTCAAAACTTCTCTTGGATCCTTCTTTTCTTGATCTTTATGGGTTTCTGCTGGATTCTGTTTGACTCTTCTCCCCTTTTCCGGCCGTCAGATCCATCCGCTGTGGAGCAGATGGAGACAGAGGTCGCCGCCGACGAAGCAGCCGGTGCTGGAGACGCCACCGGCGCAGAGGCCGCCAAGGCTGACGCCGCAGCAACTGGCGAGGAATCTGGCGATCGTACTGACGGCCCAGAGGCCACAGGAGCGCCAGGCGCTACGCCGACCGTCGACCCATCCGCCGAAGCCGCAGCGCCAAGTTCCAAGGAGCCCCAGCCGGGCGTTTATTTGAAGGCCGGCGACGACGTCTTCATCAATCTTCCCTGGGCATCAAGCTCCAGAGCGCCGGTCAAGGGAGAGGTCTTCGACGGAGAAGTGCTCGCCTCCACGGGGCTGAAGTTGGTCGACGCGCCAAGCAGCAGCAGCAACGAGCCCGAAGAAGAGCGGCTGCTGCGCAGGTTGATGTCACTCTACCGCGCGTGACAAGCCAAGCTGGAGTCCCGCGAGGCGGTTGTCGCGAAGGCGGGAGCAGACATTGAAAAGCGCGCGGAAGAGCTCGGGGGTTTCCACCAGGAAGCCCTCCGATCCCTGGCGGAGGAGCGGGAGCAGCTTGCTGAAGCACGGAAGGTCTTTCTCCTCGAGAAGGCTGAAGCCGAAGAGCGCCAGCGACTTGCCGCTGTGAAGCTAGCCGCGGAAGAGGGCGAGCTGGCGCAGCGGAAGGTCAATCTCGACACCCACGAGGAGGATCTTGCCTCGCGCGAGGAGAAGCTTGGCAGAGCCCTCAAGCAAGCGGAGGACGCTGCCGCCGCCGCCGAGGCCGCCAAGGAGGAGTTGAAGACGAAGGTGGCGCGGCTGGAGGCCGATCTCTGCGAGAAGGGCAAGGAGCACAGCGTCGCCAAGGCCTCCAACGTGGATCTTGAGTTGAAGCTAACCACTTTGACCAAGACTCTGGACAGCGCCAAGAAGCAGGAGGCGGCCTTGAAGGAGGAAATCAAGGCCGACAAGGCGCTGCTGGAGAGCGCTGCCACCGCCCAGAACACCTTCAGGGAGACTGTGACGCACTGGATGGAGAGTCTGGTGAACGCCGCCACAGATATTGACAAGGAGCTGGCGCAGCTGGGGATGGAAGATCTTGTGTATCCCTCCGACGACAACCTCCAGCCCAGCGCCAAGCTCGTCCTATTCTTCAAGGGCGTGGCGACGGCCCTTCAGCGACTCCGAGAGAGGATCCCCAAGCAACTAGCTGATGAGTCGCGCGAGATCTGCGCAGGAGCCCTCGAGAAAGTGTTGATGAAGGTGGCCTTCCGCAATCCGGGCCTCCGCCTCACCAACATCCTTAGGTCCTTGCCGCCAGAAGCTGATCTGGAGGAGCTCAAGGCCCTTGTCGCACCCATTGTGGACAAGGTGAGCGGGATCAAGCGGGTCGAAGGCGATCGCGTAGATTAGGCCGCTCATTTCCTCTTTTCTTGTCGCTGCCCATCATGTCATGAAAACAATCTGTTAGAGCTGCGACAAGCTATCTTTGTAATGTAACTTGATTGTGGGCAATGATTGCAACGTTACTCCCTTTACTTGATTCCTCCCTTTGTATGTTTTTGCCCTACGCTTTTAGGGAACTTGCCGGTGCAGGCACCTGAGTCGCGAGCGCTGAGTGCGGAACGTCAACAGCCTGCTGGCGGTGCCGCTACCGGCAAGAAACCTTGTCGCAACTAGTTGCAGCTCACTTAAGTTGCTGAGCGAACTCGAAACAAAGTAAGGGCGCTAGCGGCTCACTTAAGTTGGTGAGCGGACTCGAAGCAAAGTAAGGGCGATAGCAGCTCACTTAAGTTGTTGAGCGGACTCGAAACAAAGTAGGGGCGCAACTAGCTGTGAGTTGGTTCCTCCGCGCACAGGTTTCCCATACAAAGTGTGGTCGTTCAAGGGAGATAACTTAAAATTTTAAAAATTTGATTGCTCAAACTTTGGCAACTTAGCTTTTCTGTTGTTTGCTTCCCGGCAAGGCGAAACTTTCTTGAACGACGCCTGGCCCATAACATCCATCGTCTTCTCCTTTCCCCCCCGGCAAACTTGTGGGCGAGGGGAACCTTGCTTTCAAAAGGAAGAAGAGACAATACAGATATGAAGCTTTACGGCTCGTTATTGCTTACCGTGGAGTAGGTGCTGCACAAAGTGTCAGATCATATATGCTAGAAAATAGAAAGCATAAAATTGACAAAATGTGCGGAGCACATGAGCTTTACTTATGCACGGGATCTGCGCCCGGCTTTGTACAAAGGATTACATGCAACAGCGGCAAGACTTGTACAAAAGGTGGTTGCCGGAACAGGTTCCGACAACCGCGCCTTATGGGTAAAACTTACGAAGATGCTCAATGTTCCAGGAGTTGCTCATCGGAATTCCATCTTCGGTCTCAAGGCGGACAGCGCCAGGCCTAGTGACTCGTTTCACTCGGTAAGGGCCTTTCCACTTCGGCGTCAACTTGTTGGAATTCTTGGCGGACTGAACGCGCCGAAGAACAAGGTCGCCTTCCTCGAGACTTCTGGCGTTAACTTTGCGGCTATGGTAGCGGCGCAAAGCTTGCTGGTAGCGAGCAGCTCGCACAGCAGCCTGAAGACGGTCTTCCTCAAGGAGCAGCGCGTCATCTTGTCGCAGCCGCTCTTGCTCGAGCTCATCATAAGCGAGCACTCGAGGTGACCCGTATACGAGTTCCGTGGGGATAACTGCCTCTGCTCCATAGACTAGAGCAAAAGGTGTCTGTCCAGTGGCTCGATTTGGCGTCGTTCTGATCGACCAAAGAACCACCGGCAGCTCCTCGATCCAGTTTCTTTCGCACTTGTGCAGCCTGTCGAAAGTTCTGGTCTTGAGCCCGCGCAGCACTTCAGCATTTGCCCTCTCCGCTTGACCGTTGCTTCTCGGGTGAGCAACATAAGCGAAGCAGACCTTGGCGCCAAGATCTTGGACGTACTGCGTGAAGGTGCGGCTCGTAAATGGCGTGCCGTTGTCGGTGATTATCCTGTTAGGGATCCCGAAGCGGCAACCAATCGACCTGAAGAACTTGACTGCTGACTGTGCTGTCACCTTCCTCACTGGTTCCACTTCCGGCCACTTTGTGAACTTGTCGATTGCAACGTACAAGTACTCAAAGCCCCCGACAGCTCGGGGAAAGGGGCCGAGGATGTCGAGCCCCCAGACCGAGAATGGCCAGGATAAAGGGATCGTCTGGAGAGCTTGAGCTGGTTGGTGTATCTGCTTGGAATGAAACTGACACGCTTCACACTTGGTTACTTGTGCAGTTGCATCCTGGAGGGCTGTTGGCCAGAAGAAACCTTGCCGGAAAGCTTTACCGACAAGTGCTCTTGCGCCAATGTGGTGACCACATATGCCTCCATGTATTTCTGCCAACAGCTTTTGTCCATCTTCCCGGGGAATACACTTCAATTTCACACCGTTGAGTCTTCTTCTGTACAGTGTCTTGTCGACAAACTGGTACATACTTGACTGCCGGGCTACTCTCTCCGCTTCTTCTTGCTCTTCGGGAAGTCCTCCTGTCTGAAGGAAATGGACAATCTGCTGTGCCCATGCTGGAGCTTGTGGCTCGACAACAAGGACTAAAGGCAAATCTGCTGCTGCGGGAACATCAGCTTCCACGGCAAGAACCTGCGGCTCTGCCGGAGCTTGACGTTCCCCGACAAGATTGCCGGAGCAAAACTTGTCGGGAGCTTCTGCTTCAACGGAACAAACCCTAGGGCTTGCCGGAGCATCTTGCTCCTCAGCGCTCTTGTTGTTGATCTTGGAGACTGCTGCGGGAATATCCGCTTCTACGGCAAGAACCTGCGGCTCTGCCAGAGTGTGACGTTCCCCGGCCAGCTTGCCGGAGCAAAACTTGTCGGGAGCTCCTGCTTCAACGGAACAAACCCTAGGGTCTGCCGGGGTAGACTGCTCCTCAGCACTCTTGGCGTTGATCTTGGGGACCTTCTTGGCGGCGGCTTCGGGAAGCTCTGCCGGCAAGTAGTCACCAGAAACCAACTTCCTCTTCTTGCTCTGTCCAGTTGATGGCGTTACGGACGGCTGAGTCAGCTTGAGCACAAAGATCCCTGGTTCCACAGGTAACTTAAGTGCGGCACACTTTGACAGGCCATCTGCAATGGCGTTCTGAGCTCTTGGAACATGCTCCATTTGTAGGCCGTCAAAGTGTTCTTCTAGCTTTCTCACTTCGTCAACGTAAGCTTCCATCAACGGACTCTGATAACTCTTGTTTACTTGACGGACGACAAGCTATGAGTCACCCCTGACAATGAGCTTCTTGATCCCAAGGTCTGCCGCGATCCGGAGACCGGCAAGCAAGCCCTCATATTCTGCAGTATTGTTCGTTGCTTGCTCCTTGGAGAAGTGCATCTGGACTATGTACTTGAGGTGCTCACCGGTGGGTGCGACAAGCAGCACGCCAGCGCCGACGCCTTGCAGCGAAAAGGCACCATCAAAGTACATCAGCCACTCTTTGCTTGCTTCCTTGTCGGGGATGCTCGTTTCTGGAATTTCTTCATCTGGTGTTGGCGTCCATTCTACTATGAATTCTGCCAATGCTCTGCTCTGGATAGTTGAAGTGCTTTCAAACTTGAGGCCAAAGCTTGACAGTTCCAGTGCCCACTCAACAATCCTGCCTGTCGCTTCTGGATTCTGCAGTATCCTCTTCACCGGAAAGCGAGTGACAACTATGATCTCATGTGCTTGGAAGTAATGGCGCAGCTTTCTCGAGGCCATGAGAAGGCTGAAAAGCAATTTCTGCACACCAGAGTACCTTGACCTAGCGCCCTGCAGAAGGGAACTGACAAAGTAAACTGGGCGCTGCACCATCTTCTTGTGTATCTCGTCGTGTATCTGCGCAGATCCATCTTTGTCGGGACCAGAGCTTGTCGGGGAAGCTCCCTGCTTGTCGCTGGATGCACTTGCCGCGGTTGCTGGCTCATCATCCGCCTCCCTCTCTGCTACTAACGCAGCACTAACCACTTGATTGGTTGCCGCTATGTATAGCAGCAACTTCTCTTGTGGCTTAGGTGCGACAAGTATTGGAGGGGAGGACAGGTATCTCTTCAGGTCTTGCAGCGCAGCCTCCGCTTCCGGAGTCCATTTCATTGGACCTGCCTTTTTCAATAATTTGAAAAACGGTAGGGCGCGCTCAGCAGACCGAGAGATAAACCTGCTGAGAGCAGCCACGCAACCGGCAAGTTTCTGTACATCCTTGACGCGCTTTGGTGATTCAATCTGCTCAATGGCCTTGATCTTGTCGGGATTGGCTTCAATTCCCCGCTGAGACACGAAGAACCCGAGAAGCTTGCCGGAGGGAACTCCAAACACACACTTCTCTGGGTTGAGCTTGAGGCTGATCTTGCGCAGATTTGCAAAGGTCTCGTCTAAATCTTGAATCAGGGTTACTCTGTCCTTGCTCTTGACCACTATATCATCCATGTAGGCTTCCACATTTCTGTGTATTTGTGGCTCAAGAGCAACATGGACTACTCTTGCAAATGTCGAACCAGCATTTTTTAATCCGAAAGGCATCCGTACGAAACAGTACGTGCCACATGGAGTAATAAATGCGGTCTTCTCCTCATCCTCTTCTGCCATGAAGATCTGATGATATCCTGAGTATGCGTCAAGAAATGAAAGCAAATCACATCCGGCTGTGGAGTCAACAATCTGGTCAATGCGCGGCAAAGGAAATGGGTCTTTGGGACAAGCTTTGTTAACATCGGTAAAATCGATACAAAGTCTCCATTTCCTGTTTGCCTTGCGCACGACTACAGGATTGGCCAACCACGTGGGATGGAGCACTCCTCTGACAAGGCCTGCTGCTTCCAGTTTCTTGATCTCTTCTGCAATGAATTCTTGGCGCTCCACTGCCTGCTTCCTGACTTTCTGCTTGACGGGCCGCGCATGGGGACAAACGGCAAGGTGGTGCTCAATCACTTTCCTGGGAACACCGGGGATGTCAGACGGCTGCCATGCAAACACGTCGACATTCGCCCATAGGAAAGCAACGAGCGCGCTTTCCTATTTAGGGTCGAGCGTGGCACTGATGGTGAAGGTACCACCAGTGCCGTCCTCCTTGGCGGATACCTTCTTCGTCTCTGGCGGAGCTGCCATCGTCTTCTTGTTGTCGTTCTTGAAGAACTTGGCACTGATCGCGACGAGCTCGCGGATCTGACGACGCGGTGGAGTCGCTGTCGAGGTGGACCCGGCGAGTCGGCGATCTTGGCCTTCGGGGTGGAGAGTGCACAGTAGTTGCACCCCACCAGTCTTGTCGTCTCTGGCTCGTGCCTGGCTGGCTTGCCACGGCTGAGACGTGCTCGGCTGCCGTGGAGTGTCGCCGTTGGCGAAGCCGATGAGACTCTGGATAGTGGCCCTCCAGTCGTCGATCTTGTCCGCCGCTGGAGGGTAGTCTAGGAGCAGCTGAGCTCGCGCCAAAGCTTCTGCTGCGGTGGCGGGTGGCGGTGGCGAACGGTGCGAGGAGCGGGATATGCTCGGACTTCTAACTACGTTAGAAGGAGCAGTATCTCATCCAGGCGACCGTGTCTCGCTCGCGCCAGCAGGTTGACGTGCATGGTGGTCCTGAGCGCTCTGAGATCCACCAACTCGATCTTGATCTAGCGAACGCATGGTACCGTGAGTACCATGACGCTGCCGGTCCCGCGCCTCCTGAGATGGGCGCGGTGCATGCACGGACGCCGAGGTCTTGGAGTGCGCCCGGTCATTGTGGGAGCCGGCTACGCCGCCGATGGGTAGCGCAGCCTTGTCCTGGGACCTGGCAGCACCGTGAGTTCCCTCGTCGACGCGTGTCCTTCCGCCGGTGCCTGCCCCACCAACCGTTTGCTCCGGCGGTGGCTGGCTCGGCGCGGACGGAGTAGCTGCCTCCGAAACTTTCTTCTTCGGTGGCATGTTGATGAAGATGATGAAGATCTAGCTCGCGAGAATGCCGGATCTGGTTCACACAACTTCGACGCCCCCTACCTGGCGCACCAAAGATGCCGGGGTGCTGATCCACGGGCACCTATGGGACCGGCGGGCCGGGTCCCTTTCGGTTCGGCGGGGGCGGAGATCGTGCAAAGAGCAAATCGAGGCGAAGCACGCGAGCGATTTACCCAGGTTCGGGCCGCACGGATGCGTAAAACCCTACTCCTGCTTTGTGGTTTTGTATTGATTTCTAGCTCGGGAGCGCGGAGTGCTACAGTACACACCAGCGGCTAGCAAGAACGAGCGTGAGTGTTCGAACTGGCTAACCCCCCTCTACGTTGCACACGGGCCTCCTTTTATATGCTCAAGGGGCTACCGACAGGTGGCAACGGAGGTAAAGGGCAAAAATGGAAAGGTGCTGTGGTAGGCACAGCTACCTGCTACAGTGTATCATACCTAACCCTGACGACAGGGGACAAGGGTCTTAAATGCCCGTCTATGTCGCCTAAACAGTGCGAAAAGGGACCGCCAGGGATGCCACCGTTCGCCACGATGGCAATCTTATCAGCACCGCTTGCCACCGCACGTCCCTAGCTGCACAGCCTTCCGCCACGTACGCCTAGAAGGGCCCCAGAGCGACACGTTGGTGGATGTAATGGAGCGTGGGCGCGGAGAGGTGGCTTGCCGCGGCAAGCGCCTTGCCGCGGTCGTTGTCTTGTCGCGTCCGGGAGCTTGTCGCTCACCGGGTCTTGACGGAACGCGTGGTGCGCCGTGGCAAGTTCCTTGAAATGCCTTGAGTGGCCTTCCCGGCAAGCTCCTCTTGCCGGGGTCTTGTCTTCTTGACTTGGACACTTTGTTCTTGAATGGCTCCAAAGGAACCATGGAGGATCTTGGCGGTCACCCGGCAAGCCTTGCCGCGGGATGCTGCGACTGCCCGTGCACAAGTTCGGGATACTAGGGTACCCCTACTCTAGTACACCGACAGTCCCTCTCCCTTTCTCTCCATCTTTATCTCTCTCTCTCTCTCTCTTTGTGTGTGTGTGGGGGGGGCTCTTTCTAGTTCGCATGCACATATACACCATCTATAGGTCTCTCTCGCACACTATGTATGATACTCTAGCTAGTCCAAGCTAGATATCTTGGGTGCACTCATCGTACGCACACAAATTCCTTGGCTCTTTGCCCGTAACTCTCTCACGCACCACTATGTCGTCTCGGAGCTCTTCCCCCTCTCTCAAACTCTCCATCCACCTGGGTCACACATACACATGCATATCTCACTCGCACTCGATAGGCTCATCCAAAACTCTATCTCTCCCCCTCATTCTCTCTCCATCTCACACGCGCACACACACAATCTCATGCCCAGCTAGCCAAGTATGATGGTCTCTCACTCAATTGTAGGCACACGCAGTCCCCCCTATATGTATATGACTAGCTAATCTTAGACTCCATCACAAGCATGTGCATGGTCTATCTCGATTTCTCTCGGGGCATCTTTCTATCGCGCACGCACTCCCTCGATCTCCCATGTCACATCCCTAGTTCTGGTATGACCTAGGCTTGCTTTGTGCATCATGTTTAAATTTCAAATGAAGTTGAAATGGGGATGTTTCAAACCCTAGCACCAAAGCAAATTCAAATAGGTTCAAATTAAAAATGGAATTTCAATGAACCCAAAATGCTTTTCAAAAATGTTCATGGTCTTTGGAAAATGTTGGAAACAACAACCAGGGGTGATGCACACTTTTGCTAGACATTTTGGATTTTTGAATGAACCCATATGTATTTGAATTGGAGCTGTTTAAAATAATATAAATATTTTAGAGGCTCCAAAAATGTTGGAATTTGGTGAGGGCCTCTGGTATATTATAACTAGTGGTCACAAGGAATCTCAACATTTTTATATTTGTGCTGGTATTTATTTTTAAGTCAAAAACAAATGTCAGAAATAGAAAAGAAAACAAAAAAAGGGAAAAGGCTTACCTGGGCCTTACCTGAGGCCTGGCACTAGCGGCCCAGCTGGCCGGCCCAGCTAGCTGGCCCTACCAGTCGTCTTCTCCACCGCACCAGGAAGACGCCGAGCACGTGGCCGACGCACGCCGGCGCACGCCCGGCCACCTCCTGCTTGCCGCCTTCCTCTGGGCATCCCTGGAGACGCCACGCAGCCTCCCCGACCCCCTCTCACTCTCCCCCATGCTTCTCCTCTCCTCTGTCACCCTCTCTCGCCCGCACCCGAGCGCAGCCGACGCCACCGCTCGCCGTTGCCGCGGCCACTGCCTCCCCCTCGCCCCCTGGACATGCCCCCAGGAGCTCCACGACGTCGTCTTCGTCATCTCCACCGAGCCAAGCGAGCCGGGGCGCGCCATAGCGACGTCATCACTATCGTCTTCAACCTCTCGGCCTCCAAGATCGCCGGCACCCGTCCGTCGTCTCCGACTCGTCCCCGAGCCCGCTGACCATCCCGTCGCCTCCACTGTGAGATTCTGCATCTGTTCCCCCTCTTCCCGAGCTTGTTTACGCCCCGCAGCCGTCGCCCCCTTGTCGACCGAACCGCGCCGCCGTCCGAGCTCGTTGGCGGCAACGCTCCGGTGACCATTTGGTCCCAGAAGCGTGTCCACCGAGCTTGCTGCCCCGCGCTATGCCTTGCTAGCGCCAACCCTTGCCCGCTTGCACCCCACAATGCCAACTCCGCGCGCACCCGAGCTCCGGCCGCCGCACTCGTCATCGCCGGCGCCACTCCGGCCGCGCCACCACCACGGCTGGATGCGGACGAGCGTCCGCATCCCTTAGCTGTACTCCGCGCGCCAAATGGCCCCCTGTAGGCACAACCCGCAGCGCACCGCCGCGTTCGGACTCGCCGGCGGCTAAACGCCGGTGACCGCCGACTTTTGACCGGCGTGGGTTGACCCCACAGCCCAGTTTGACCTCCCCCCTCTCTCTCACTGACTTGCGGGCCCCGCCCGACTAACTACTATAGTTAGCACTAATTAACTAACTAGGTTAGCTACTACAGTCACTGACTAGTGGGCCCTGCCCAGTTAGTTAGGACTAACTAACTTAGTTGACTGGGTCACTGACCAGTGGGACCCACTGGTCAGGTTTGACCTGGTCAGCCCCGTTGACTCGCTTACGTCATGCTGACGTAGTGCTGGCGCAGTTATTCTTTTTCTGGAATTATTTTAACTCAGGAAATTCCAGAATATTACCTAAACTTCAAAAATTCATAATAATTCAACCGTAGCTCAGAATGAAATAAATTATATATGAAAAATTATCAGAAAAATGCAAGGAATCCATTTATGCCAGTTACATGCATGAAAAACAACTTATACATGCTGTATAAGTGAAAACATAATATGGGCATTTTAAATGCTTCATTTTGAATTTGCATTTGAATCTTTGATTCAAATGGGCTTCAACCAATTGGTAGCAACTTGCATTAGCCCAAACACTAGCATTTGCACATGTCATGTTCATGCATCATTTTGTTGCATTTGTTTGTGTGTTGATCGCCGGCACCGTTTCTTCTCGATAGGTTCCACTCCGGAAGGTGTCCCAAGTACCTATCTGAGGAGCAGTGCTTCTTCGTGGATCTATCAGGCAAGCAACCCCCCTTGAGCATTTTGGTAAATCCCACTCTCTCGCTCATGCTCCTTATACTGCATTAGGACAACAACGATTCAAACTACTACTTTCTGCTGCGGTAACTGAACCCATTCCTTTGCATGACCTGTCATTGCCATAGTAAATAGTTGAAACCCACTAGCATGAGTAGGAGTTGCTTGAGCCTTGATGTGCCTACTCATCCATGCTTGTTTTTCTTTATGCCAGCTATGCTTAGAGTTGTGTCAGGTATGATTCATCGGGAATGAATCGGAGTGGTGAACATGTCCTACCGGTAAAGGCTAAGTGTGTGAACATGTTTTGGTAAAGGTAGCGATGAGAGGCCATGTAGGAGTACATGGTGGGTTGTCTCATTGGAACCGTCCTTAAGCACTGAGTTCTGTGTATGTTATCCAAGTCCAGTTACTACCACACATTGGGTTCCGGTTATCCGGCCCCTCTCGGCTTATTAATCCACTTGATCTTTGTCCAGGAGTTGCAACTAGTTTCTGGCATTTGTAGGTAGTGCTACTTGTCTACCAGGTGGTGTCCGACGGGACGGGCTTGGGACAGACTAGGCACCGTGGCACGGTGTACCAAGTGGCACCTGGATGGTGGGCTTGGGAACCCTGCACACATCGTTTGGGGCCATGAGCGACACCCCGGCCGGATCTCCTTGCGGATGGAACCCGAATAGGCGATAAACCTGGACGAGAGACTTGTGTGGTCAGTTAGGTCATGGCCGACACCCTCGCCCGGCTTCCGCTTGAAGGTTGCCGAGGTACATGACGTGTACAGGGCTATAAGTGGCGAGAGTGTGTGTGAAGAAGTACACCCCTGCATGGTTAACATTATATATTCGAATAGCCGTTTTCCTCGGATATGGAAACTTGGAGGACTTATGTAGTACATAGACAACTTGAAGTGGATACTCTAAAATCCGCAAGATAAGCGTGAGTGCTATGGATGGCCTTCTCGTAGGGAGACGGGAACAGATCCATTGTGGAGTATTGATATGGTGAATATGTGGACTCGTGTGCGTCTTCTCACCTCAAAGAAGTTTCTGATACTCGTAGTATTGGTTAGCCACTGAGTCAAAGCTGGCCTGCTGCTGTTAAAACTCCACCACCCCCTTTGTTGATAATGTTGCATATGTAGATAGTTCTGATGTAAGACTTGGCGAGTACCTTTGTACTCACGTTTGCTTATTTATGTTTTGCAGTTGGTTACTCTAGTGACTTCGATGAGTAGCTTGTATCCCAGCTACGATCTTGTACCCTTCGGAGGGTCGTGTTTAGTCAGGCTTCTTAGTCTTTTCCTTTTGTAGTTGTCTGTACTCAGACATGTAATGCTTCCGTTGCTTGTATGCTCTGGATGATGGGTCATGAGACCCCTGTTTGTATTGAATGCTATGTGGCTCTTCCGGGCCTTTATATATATGAGTTTGAGTTATGTTGTGATGCCATGTTGTACAACACATACTTCCATGTTATGTGTACGTGTAATGTGTATTGCTATGTGTGGGATCCGACAACCTAGTTGTTTATCCCTGGTAGCCTCTCTTATGGGGAAATGTAGTCTTGTGCTTCCATGAGCCATAGTAGTCCGCTACAGCCCGGCTCACCGGAGTCCTGCTAGCCCAGCACTACTGCTCTAGAACACTTGACTGGCCGGCATGTTATTCACGTCGTTCCTGTGTCTGTCCCTTCGTGGAAATGTCACGTGGTGACATCCGGAGTCCTGCCTAGCCTGCTATAGCCCGGGTTCCCAGAGTCCTGTTAGCCCAGTGCTACAGCCCGGATTCATACGCTGTTGACCGACATGCTCGAGGTTGATTCATGTATGCCTGTCCCTGTAAGTTAGTGCTACTTTGGGTTCATGACTAGTCATGTCGGCCTGGGTTCTCTGTCATATGGATACTAGCGACACTATCATATACGTGAGCCAAAAGGCGCAAACGGTCCCAGGCCAGTTAAGGTGGCACCCGTGGGAATACCGTGCGTGAGGCCGCAAAGTGATATGAAGTGTTACATGCTAGATCGGTGTGACTTAGGATCGGGGTCCCGACAGCGTTGGTATCAGAGCCTGACTGACTGTAGGATTACCAAGCCAAACTGGTCGAAGTTGAGTCTAGAAATGCTGTAGTTATATAAGGGAATTGATTGTGGAAGGGAACGTAAGGCTCTTTTTACTCCTTTACCTCATGTCATTCTTTCTGAGTCAGCCTCTTCTTTTCTATGAAGGTTAAGGCCTAGGCTTCTCCTCTATCTCTCAGGATGACGTGTTACTAAACCGTAAAGTCTTAGGATTGTTGGGTTGTGTCTTCGTACAGTTCTACTACTTTCGTGTGTCCTCAGTTTGACCCAGAACCTTGATATTATGATGCTAATTGATTATGCTATTCCTTTGATGAATGTCTCAAAAATCCTTTTGAGCATTTACAGCCGTTATGCTGCCGAATTTATCCTAGGACTTCAAGAGTTTCCAATGCTTTTTGCATTACATTCCGCATCCTTATGTCGATGCTAATTACATCCTTGTTTCCTTGGTTTCTGTGCCAGGATGTCGTCTGCTAACCGAGGTTCAGTTGCTCATAGCAAGAACCACGGAGATGGTAGGGACGAGGATCCTCCTGACCAGCCTTTGATGGCAGCGTTCTTGTTAGCATCTGAGAGGAACAAGCGTGAGACTAACCTCTTGCTGGCACAGATTGAGCAGAACACGGCACATCAGTGTAAGAAGTTGGTTTCCATCACCGACTTCATTGGTCTGGAACCACCCACTTTCCATCATTCCATTGAGCCACTCGATGCGGATGAATGGCTCCGGAGCATCACTCACAATTTGCTTTCTGCGAACGTGGCTGAAGGTGACAAGGTCACCTATGCTACCTATCACCTGGAAGGTTCTGCTAGTATTTGGTGGCACAGCTATGAGGCTATGCTTCCAGCTGGTCAGATTCCTACGTGGAAGGTTTTCACTGAGGCTTTCCGTGAGCACCACATTCCTCAGGCTCTCATTGACCGCAAGAGGGAAGAGTTCTGTAGTTTTACCCAGGGTAAGCTTCCTGTTGATGCTTACAGTAGAGAGTTTGGAAGCCTCGCCCGCTATGCTACAGAAGAAGTGTCGACGAATGCTAAGAAACATGCTAGGTTCCGGAAGGGTCTCAACCCTAAGTTGCGTCATGATCTCCACTTGCATCATTGTGATACTTTCCAGGCTCTTGTGAACAAGGCCATTAATGCAGAGACAGCTCAGCTCACTTACGAGGAGTCTCGTAAGCACAACCGTGATCTGGGTTCTTCCTCCCGCTCTGGCTCTCAGAAGCAATGGATTTGGATTCCGAACTCAGCTCTTCCACCTGGATATGCACCGAGGCCATCCGATGTGGCGCCTCACCCAACTCAGCAACGTGCTCCACCCAGGCCTATTAGTGGACCACTTGCCAATGTAGGTCCACGTCCTACCTCAGGAACTTGCTTCACCTGCGGAGAACCGGGACACTATGCACGTGACTGCCCTCAGTCCAGTTATTCTCCACCCCAGTCTGAGAGGTCTGTTGGCCGTGAAAAGCCATCAGTCAAGATGATCAATACCAAGCCAGCCTCCATTGAACGAGCATGTGTGCACCATGTCTCAGCTACAGAAGCTCAAGATGATCCCGACGTCGTACTGGGTATGCTTCTTGTCAATTGTCACCCAGCTTCAGTTCTGTTCGATACTGGAGCATCCCACTCCTTCATATCCGAAGGTTATGCTCGGTTGCACGACATGTCATTTTGTGATATGCCGACTCCACTAATAATCCAGACTCCTGGTTCCATATGGCAAACCTCTAAGGTAAGCCATGGTAATGAAATCCTTATTGACAGACTGGTATTCCTTGCTTCTTTGATATCTCTCAAGTCTTCAGATATTAACATCATCTTGGGTATGGACTGGATGACAGCTCATCATGCCAAGATCGATTGTTACACTAGATCTGTTCAACTTACACATCCATCTGGCAAAATACTCACTGTCTCTACTAGAGTTGCAAGGCGTTAACTCTATTCTCTTAATGGAAGCCCTCTTACAGACCTTGAAGATATTCCGGTAGTCCGTGACTTCTTGGATGTTTTTCCAGAAGAACTGCCAGGTGTCCCACCTGATAGAGATGTAGAGTTTGTCATAGAACTTATCCCAGGAACTGTTCCAATCTCTAGGAGACCATACAAGATGGCACCTTTGGAGTTAGCCGAGCTTAAGAAACAGCTTGATGAGTCCTTGCAAAAGGGTTTCATCCATCCCAGTTCTTCTCCTTGGGCTTGTCCTGTCCTCTTCATCAAGAAGAAGGATGGTACGGATCGGATGGTTGTATATTATCGTCCCGTTAATTTGGTCACGATAAAGAACAAGTATCCGCTCCCCAGGATCAACGATCTGTATGATCAGCTCGCTGGATCCTCAGTCTTTTCCAAGATGGATTTGAGGTTAGGCTACCACCAAATCAAAATAAAAAACGGGGACATCTCCAAAACGGCCTTTGTCACTCGTTATGGTCAATACGAGTACACCGTGATGTCTTTCGGCCTAACCAATGCTCCAGCTACTTTCTCCCGCTTGATGAACTCGATCTTTATGGAGTACTTAGATAAGTTCGTCGTGGTTTATCTCGATGATATTCTTATTTACTCGAAGAACAAGGAAGAGAGAGCCGAACATCTTAGACTCGTGTTAGAAAAACTCAGAGAGCACCACCTTTATGCCAAGTTCTCCAAGTGTGAATTTTGGTTGCCAGAAGTGACCTATCTGGGCCACGTGATCTTTGGTAAGGGCATTGCTGTCAATCCCGAGAGAGTCAAAGCCGTTCTTGATTGGACTCCACCCGAAACGGTCAAACAAGTTAGGAGTTTCCTTGGTCTAGCCAGTTATTGTCGCCGCTTCGTTGAAAACTTCTCCAAAGTGGCCAAACCCCTCACGGAGCTTCTCAAGAAAGATAAAAGGTTGAGTGGACCCCACAGTGTGAGCATAGTTTTCAGGAATTGAAAAGACGCCTGACTTCTGCGCCCATACTCGTGCCACCGGATTTCACTAAAGACTTTGTTATCTATTGCGACGCTTCGCGTCAAGGACTAGGTTGCATTCTTATGCAGGATCGTCATGTGATTGCCTATGCATCTCGACAGTTGCATCCACATGAGGAAAATTATCCCACACATGATCTGGAGCTTGCAGCCGTAGTCTATGCACTTAAGACTTGGCGACATTACCTTCTTAGTAACCGTTGCGAAATCTACACTGACCATCATAGTCTCAAGTATATCTTCACCCAACCGGATCTGAATCTCAGACAGAGACGTTGGTTGGAGTTGATCTCGGATTACGACTTAGGAATCACCTACACCCCAGGCAAAGCCAATGTCATGGCTGATGCTTTAAGTCGTAAATTCTATTGCAACAACCTCATGTTGCAACAATGTCAACCACCCCTCCATGAGGAATTCTGTAAGCTTAACCTTCACATCGCTCCTCGTGGTTCCCTTTCTACCTTGGTGGCAAAACCTACCCTTACGGATCAGATCATAGAGGCTCAGAAGCATGATACGGGAATCTCCCGGATCAAGAAGAATATTTCCAAAGGAGTTGCTGGCTGTTTCTCTATGGATAAACGAGGTGTTGTTTATTTTGGAAACTGTTTGGTGGTTCCCAAATGTCAACAGATGCAGCAACTGATCCTTAAGGAGGCCCATGAATCCCCTCTCACGATTCATCCTGGTAGTACAAATATGTATCAGGACCTATGCCAGAGGTTCTGGTGGACTAGGATGAAGAGAGAAATCGCTCAGTATATTGCCAACTGTGATGTTTGTCGTCGCGTTAAGGCAAAGCATCAGAGACCTGCTGGCACCCTTCAACCTTTAGCTATTCCCGAGTGGAAATGGGACAAAGTTGGTATGGACTTCATCACCGGCTTTCCCGGGACCAAGAAAGGAAATAATGCTATCTTCGTAGTCATTGACCGTCTTTCCAAAGTGGCTCACTTCCTACCTGTTCGAGAGACTATCACTGCTAGTCAGCTCGCTGACTTATATATCTCCCAAATAGTGTCACTCCATGGTGTTCCACTAGAGATCAATTCAGACCGTGGCAGTCTTTTCACCTCTCATTTCTGGGAAAGTTTCCAAACTGCCATGGGCACCCATCTTTCCTTCAGTACTGCTTTCCACCCTCAATCAAGTGGTCAGGTGGAAAGGGTCAACCAAATTCTTGAAGACATGCTTAGAGCTTGCGTTATCTCATTCGGTATGGATTGGGAGAAATGTCTTCCCTTTGCCGAGTTTGCTTATAACAGTAGCCACCAATCCAGTCTTAAGAAAGCACCCTTCGAGATTCTGTATGGACGAAGATGTCGAACACCTTTGAACTGGTCAGAAATCGGTGAAAGACAATTCTTTGGACCGGATATGATCCAGGAGGCAGAAGAGCAAGTTCGCATCATTCGTGAGAATTTGAAAACAGCCCAATCTCGTCAAAAGAGCCAGTATGACCGCCGTCATAAAGAAGTGGCTTATGAAGTTGGCGACAAGGCTTACCTTCGGGTTACTCCTTTGAAGGGTACCCATCGTTTCGGTATCAAGGGCAAGTTGGCTCCTCATTACATTGGTCCTTTTAGCATTCTCACTAAACGAGGAGAGGTTGCCTACCAATTGGAACTACCCCCACATCTTTCTCGAGTTCATGATGTCTTCCACGTCTCTCAACTCAGGCGTTGCTTCTCGGATCCCATCCGCGTAGTGGACCACGAAACGCTTGATCTCCAAGATAACCTGACTTATCGAGAGTACCCCGTTCGCATTCTGGATCAAGCAGAGCGTGTCACTCGACGTCATAACATCAAGTTTCTCAAGGTTTAGTGGTCTCATCATTCCGAGAGAGATGCTACCTGGGAGCGAGAAGATCGTCTTCGACTTGAGTACCCCGCTTTCTTTACGCCAACTCCTGAATCTCGGGACGAGATTTTTTCGAGTGGGGGCGAGTTGTCACATCCCTAGTTCTGGTATGACCTAGGCTTGCTTTGTGCATCATGTTTAAATTTCAAATGAAGTTGAAATGGGGATGTTTCAAACCCTAGCACCAAAGCAAATTCAAATAGGTTCAAATTAAAAATGGAATTTCAATGAACCCAAAATGCTTTTCAAAAATGTTCATGGTCTTTGGAAAATGTTGGAAACAACAACCAGGGGTGATGCACATTTTTGCTAGACATTTTGGATTTTTGAATGAACCCATATGTATTTGAATTGGAGTTGTTTAAAATAATATAAATATTTTAGAGGCTCCAAAAATGTTGGAATTTGGTGAGGGCCTCTGGTATATTATAACTAGTGGTCACAAGGAATCTCAACATTTTTATATTTGTGCTGGTATTTATTTTCAAGTCAAAAACAAATGTCAGAAATAGAAAAAAAACAAAAAAAGGGAAAAGGCTTACCTGGGCCTTACCTGAGGCCTGGCACTGGCGGCCCAGCTGGCCGGCCCTGCCAGTCGTCTTCTCCACCGCACCAGGAGGACGCCGAGTGCGTGGCCGACGCACGCCGGCGCACGCCCGGCCACCTCCTGCTTGCCGCCTTCCTCTGGGCGTCCCTGGAGACGCCACGCAGCCTCCCCGACCCCCTCTCACTCTCCCCCGTGCTTCTCCTCTCCTCTGTCACCCTCTCTCGCCCGCACCCGAGCGCAGCCGACGCCACCGCTCGCCGTTGCCGCGGCCATTGCCTCCCCCTTGCCCCCCGGACATGCCCAGGAGCTCCACGACATCGTCTTCGTCATCTCCATCGAGCCAAGCGAGCCGGGGCGCGCCATAGCGACGTCATCACCATCGTCTTCAACCTCTTGGCCGCCGAGATCGCCGGCGCCCGTCCGTCGTCTCTGACTCGTCCCCGAGCCCGCTGACCATACCGTTGCCTCCACTGTGAGATTCTGCGTCTGTTCCCCCTCTTCCCGAGCTCGTTTACACCCCGCAGCCGTCGCCCCCTTGTCGACCGAACCGCGCCGCCGCCCGAGCTCGTCGGCGGCAACGCTCAGGTGACCATTTGGTCCCAGACGCGTGTCCACCGAGCTTGCTGCCCCGCGCTAAGCCTCGCTAGCGCCACCCCTTGCCCGCTTGCACCCCACAATGCCAACTCCACGCGCACCCGAGCTCCGGCCGCCGCACTCGTCGTCGCCGGCGCCACTCCGGCCGCTCCCTGGCCGCGCCACCACCATGGCTGGATGCGGACGAGCGTCCGCATCCCGTACCTGTACTCCGCGCGCCAAATGGCCCCCTGTAGGCACAACCCGCAGCGCACCGCCGCGTTCAGACTCGCCGGCGGCTAAACGCCGGTGACCGCCGACTTTTGACCGGCGTGGGTTGACCCCACAACCCAGTTTGACCTCCCCCCTTTCTCTCACTGACTTGCGGGCCCCGCCCGACTAAATACTATAGTTAGCACTAATTAACTAACTAGGTTAGCTACTACAGTCACTGACTAGTGGGCCCTGCCCAGTTAGTTAGGACTAACTAACTTAGTTAGTTGACTGGGTCACTGACCAGTGGGACCCACTGGTCAGGTTTGACCTGGTCAGCCCCGTTGACTCGCTTACGTCATGCTGACGTAGTGCTGGCTCAGTTATTCTTTTTCTGGAATTATTTTAACTCAGGAAATTCCAGAATATTACCTAAACTTCAAAAATTCATAATAATTCAACCGTAGCTCAGAATGAAATAAATTATATATGAAAAATTATCAGAAAAATGCAAGGAATCCATTTATGCCAGTTACATGCATGAAAAACCAACTTATACATGCTGTATAAGTGAAAACATAATATGGGCATTTTAAATGCTTCATTTTGAATTTGCATTTGAATCTTTGATTGAAATGGGCTTCAACCAATTGGTTGCAACTTGCATTAGCCCAAACACTAGCATTTGCACATGTCATGTTCATGCATCATTTTGTTGCATTTGTTTGTGTGTTGATCACCGGCACCGTTTCTTCTCGATAGGTTCCACTCTGGAAGGTGTCCCGAGTACCTGTCTAAGGAGCAGTGCTTCTTCGTGGATCTATCAGGCAAGCAACCCCCCTTGAGCATTTCGATAAATCCCACTCTCTCGCTCCTGCTCTTTATACTACATTAGGACAACAACGATTCAAACTGCTACTTTCTGCTGCGGTAACTGAACCCATTCCTCTGCATGACCTGTCATTGCCACAGTAAATAGTTGAAACCCACTAGCATGAGTAGGAGTTGCTTGAGCCTTGATGTGCCTACTCATCCATGCTTGTTTTTCTTTATGCTAGCTATGCTTAGAGTTGTGTCAGGTCTGATTCATCGGGAATGAATCGGAGTGGTGAACATGTCCTACCGGTAAAGGCTAAGTGTGTGAACATGTTTTGGAAAAGGTAGCGATGAGAGGCCATGTAGGAGTACATGGTGGGTTGTCTCATTGGAACCGTCCTTAAGCACTGAGTTCTGTGTATGTTATCCAAGTCCAGTTACTACCACACATTGGGTTCCGGTTATCCGGCCCCTCTCGGCTTATTAATCCACTTGATCTCTGTCCAGGAGTTGCAACTAGTTTCTGGCGTTTGTAGGTAGTGCTACTTGTCTACCAGGTGGTGTTCGACGGGATGGGCTTGGGACAGACTAGGCACCGTGGCACGGTGTACCAAGTGGCACCCGGATGGTGGGCTTGGGAACCCTGCACACATCATTTGGGGCCGTGAGAGACACCCCGGCCGAATCTCCTTGCAGATGGAACCCGAATAGGCGATAAACTTGGACGAGAGACTTGTGTGGTTAGTTAGGTCGTGGCCGACACCCTCGCCCGGCTTCCGCTTGAAGGTTGCCGAGGTACATGACGTGTACAGGGCTATAAGTGGCGAGAGCGTGTGTGAAGAAGTACACCCCTGCAGGGTTAACATTATCTATTCGAATAGCCGTTTTCCTCGGATATGGAAACTTGGAGGACTTATGTAGTACATAGACAACTTGAAGTGGATACTCTAAAATCCGCAAGATAAGCGTGAGTGCTATGGATGGCCTTCTCGTAGGGAGACGGGAACGGATCCATAGTGGAGTATTGATATGGTGAATATGTGGACTCGTGTGCGTCTTCTCACCTCAAAGAAGTTTCTGATACTCGTAGTATTGGTTAGCCACTGAGTCAAAGCTGGCCTGGTGCTGTTAAAACTCCACCACCCCCTTTGTTGATAATGTTGCATATGTAGATAGTTCTGATGTAAGACTTGCTGAGTACCTTTTTACTCACGTTTGCTTATTTATGTTTTGCAGTTGGTTACTCTAGTGACTTCGACGAGTAGCTTGTATCCCAGCTACGATCTTGTACCCTTGGGAGGGTCGTGTTTAGTCAGGCTTCTTAGTCTTTTCCTTTTGTAGTTGTCTGTACTCAGACATGTAATGCTTCCGTTGCTTGTATGCTCTGGATGATGGGTCATGAGACCCCTGTTTGTATTGAATGCTATGTGGCTCTTCTGGGCCTTTATATATATGAGTTTGAGTTATGTTGTGATGCCATGTTGTACAACACATACTTGCATGTTATGCGTACGTGTAATGTGTATTGCTATGTGTGGGATCCGACAACCTAGTTGTTTATCCCTGGTAGCCTCTCTTATGGGGAAATGTAGTCTTGTGCTTCCATGAGCCATAGTAGTCCGCTACAGCCCGGCTCACCGGAGTCCTGCTAGCCCAGCACTACTGCTCCAGAACACTTGACTGGCCGGCATGTGATTCACTTCGTTCCTGTGTCTGTCCCTTCAGTGAAATGTCACGCGGTGACATCCGGAGTCCTGCCTAGCCTGCTACAGCCCGGGTTCCCGGAGTCCTGTTAGCCCAGTGCTACAGCCCGGATTCATACGCTGTTAACCGACATGCTCGAGGTTGATTCATGTATGCCCGTCCCTGTAAGTTAGTGCTACTTTGGGTTCACGACTAGTCATGTCGGCCCGGGTTCTCTGTCATATGGATACTAGCGACACTATCATATACGTGAGCCAAAAGGCGCAAACGGTCCCGGGCCAGGTAAGGTGGCACCCGTGGGAATACCGTGCGTGAGGCCGCAAAGTGATATGAAGTGTTACATGATAGATCGGTGTGACTTAGGATCGGGGTCCCGACATCCCACCCATATAGTCCCCTCATGATCTCGATGGGATCTCTCTATCACAAACACACCCTCTCTCCCTCCCCATGCGTCCATGCCATCCATGTGTCCCTCTCGACCTTTGTTCCTTGTTGGCCAGACCTCTATTGGACATGTGCTACAGGGGTGTCTCTCTCCGTTGCAAACAATCACACACTAGCTATCTTCGTGTATCTCCTTGCCTCGCTTTTCCATCTCGGAGATGCATGCGTGATATGTTCGCATAAGAAACGAAAACACACACACTCTCTCTCTAATTTATCGTTTGTTGTCACTTTCTCTTTCACACACATACTCTTTTTGCACACTTACTCATTCTCCTTCACACACACTTGATCTGTATCGACTGAGGCACTCTCCTCGGTCCATAGCATATAGATTTATTAAAAAGTCAAACATCACAAAGTTTGACCATGTACTTGGAGAAAAAGAATTACATCTAGTACGACAAATATATACCATTAGATTCACCATGAGATGTAGTTTTGTATGATGTATCTTTGGTATTGTAGATATAAATAACATTTGTGTAAACCTGATCAAAGTTTCCAAAGTTTGACTTCTAGAAAATTTACATGCACTGCATTATCGAGCGGATGGAATATCTCTTTCCCCATCTCAGCTATCTGACGCACCACTCAACCTTATCGGGGCTCCTCAGTCTCTCTCAAACTTTATTAGTCAGTTTGGTTCGTGACCTGACCCTCATGCCTTGATGGCCAGTACTGCCTGGTGTGGATGTGAGATGTAAAATATTTCTGCCTGGCCAGGCTTGTGTGGTGCTAAAGTGTTTGGTTCATGCCTGGGCCAGGAAAAGCATCAACGTCCCATCAATCAATACATGCATCAATTATTTAATGCTAATATCCATCCATGTTGCTGTTAGCCTCGTGGCCACACGACCAGGCACCGCCAGGCGTTCGAAATCGGTCGCCTGGGCTAGGCTACTTGCAGTGTCTGGAGTTCAGCCAGGCTAATTAAAGTGCAAGGGAACCCAGGCCAGGCGGGCTTTCTTTTTCACAGGGTAGCAACCAAACAAGCATGCATGAAATCTAGCCACAACCCCAGGCCAGGCAAAAGATGCTCAGGACGCAAGCCAAACCGGCCTTATATCTCCCTGGTTCACACATACACATGTCTCACTCGTGCTATACATATAGACCCATCCAACACTCTCCGCCCTTGTTCTCTCTCCATGTGACACGCACCCCCCTAAGTACCATAATCCCTCACTCCATCATAGGCGCAAGCTGTAACACCCCGTATGTAACCTGCCATATTTGTATTCCAACTCTTGCCATTTCTGGCACTAAGTTATTTTATTTCCTCGTTGTCGGGTTTTTGTATCATGTGCTTTTGTCTTTGTCATGCATCTCATATCATGTCATCATGTGCATCGCATTTGCATACGTGTTCGTCTCATGCATCCAAGCATTTTCCCCGTTGTCTGTTTTGCATTCCGGCGCTCCTATGTCCTCCGGTGTCCCTTTCTCCCTCTTTTCGTGTGCTGGTGTTAAACGTTTTCGGATTGGACCGAGACTTGTCATGCGGTCTTGGTTTACTACTGGTAGACCGCCTGTCAAGTTTCGTACCATTTGGACTTCGTTTGATACTCCAACGGTTAACTGAGGGACCAAAAAGGCCTTGCGTGTGTTGCAGCCCAACACCCCTCCAAAGTGCCCCAAAACCCACCTAAACCTCCTCCATCATCTAGGCCGTTCGATCACGATCGCGTGGCCGAAAACCGCACCTCATTTGGAGCCTCCTAGCTCCCTCTACCTCTATATAAAGGCCCCCTTTCCAAATTTCCGGATCCCTACACCCCTAACCCTAGCTCCCCGCCTCTCTGCGCGCTGGACACCTCCCCGCCGACGCCCACAACCAACCGGACGTTGACACGTGTCCCGCCGGACCCTCTCCACCGCGCGGCCCGGGGAGCCCAGAGCCGGCCACCCGGCCCAAGCCGCCGCCTCCTCATCCGCCCGCGCACCACCGTCTTCACCTCGCAGTCCGGCGCCCGGCGCCGCCACCGACCTCGCCGGACTCGGGCCGGAGTTCCGCCGGAGCCCGACGCCGCGCCGCTCCGGTCATCGCCACCAACCTCGCCTCCGCTGACCGCACCTTACCGCGCCACTCCCGGAGCTCCGGCGACGTCCTCCACCAGCCGGCGAGCCCCTCCGGAAGTCCCTCTCCTCCGGCCACCGTGGCTCCATTTCCGGCGAGATTCGCGAGCTGCTAGAGTGCCGGCCCGATCTAGATCTGTTTCGGTTGACCCTAACCCTAAATCCCAGATATTTTATGCGATCTTCGTCAGGTCATAACTCTGCAACCGTTGCTCCAATTCGTGTGTGTAGCATATCAAAATGTTCGTCTCGACTAGTACTTTATTTCATCTCATTGCATCATGTTCATTTGAGCCCACCTTGATGCTCTAAATGCTGTTGGAAGAGGGCTATGTGATGTTAGTTTTAGATTATTATCAGCAAATGCACTTTTGTCATTTTTGCCATGATTAATGTGTGCCTCCTATGAACTTGAGCCCTACACGAGTTTTGAAGTATGCCATGCCATCTTTACATGAGTGTATGCCATGTATTTTTGTGATCTCTGTGGTGACTAGCACAAGCATGCAAAGTAGCTCACTTAATGTTGCTGATTTCAGGGACTTAGAATTTCACTAAGTCCTTTTCCTGCTGTAATTTTTATGCCATGTGCTCATGTTGCTACCAAGTGATCCGTGCCTCTTTTGAGCGTGATCAGTAAGGATGTTTTGTAGATATTGTGGTGCTCTATCCATCCATGTCTTTGTTTGCTATTATGGAGCACCCTAGCTTGAGTCAATCGAGCTCTACTTTTGCTATAAAATGTTCCTGGCAGATTGTTATCATGTTTAGCAATTTTGCCGAGCTTGTTGTAGTTGATCCATGCATGCTATGATGTTGTTCTTGCCATGTGTAGATTCTATGCCATGTCTACTTGCTGGGTGTATGCTTAGTTTGTCATGTCTTGCCTCGTAGTGAGTGCATCGAGCTCATAAACATGTCTACTTGATATCTGTTTTGCCATGTTCCAGTTTTCACCGAGTTTGAATCTGCTGACGATAATTGCTATGTTCACGTGGTTGCAATTGTATTTTCTGATCCCTTTTGGCTTATGGTCGGTAAGGGACTTTTGTTGTATGCTTTGAGTAGCTTCATACCATGCCTTGGTTTGCCATGATATGTTCCTGTAGCATGTTGTTTTCGTGCTCTGAACATTGCTTCCTGATGTTAAATTCCTAACATGGTGTTAAATTTCACAAAGTCTGAAACCTGATATCTTTTGCACTTTTGACATGCTTGTTTGAACCTGCTATTGAGTGAATTAGCCATAGCTCAGTGTTCATCTTTTATCAAGCATCATGAGTGGATCCCTGCCATGTATTTTTTTGCTATGTTAGAGTGCTGTAGCATGTTGTTCTTGATGCATTTAGATGGTCTCGTGCTGTTAATCGCAGACCGGTGCCATATCTTGTTTTGCTTGTCATTTCCAAACCATGCATCCGATTCCGGTGATCTTTATATCGATTTCAACCAAAATCAACTCCTCTTTCTAGTGGCACTCTTGGTTTTTCCAAGTTTATGCCAGGGTCAATCATTCTTTTCCGAATCATGCATATGCATCACATACCGCATCCCGCATATCATGCCATGTCTTGCATCATGTTGTTTGTGCATTTCACGTGGTTGATTGTGTCTCCCTTTGCTTGTTGTTCTTCCTTGGGTAGAGCCAGGAGACGAGTACGTGATCGAGGAGCCCGTTGAGTACGTTTACGAGGATCAAGCTAACGTCAACTTGGAGAACTTTGCAGGCAAGATGACCATACCCTCGAAATCACTTCTATCTTTGCTTGGTAGATGCTCGCTCTTTTGCTAAGCCTATGCTACCATACCTACAACTTGCTTATCATGCCTCCCATATTGCCATGTCAAACCTCTAACCCACCTTGTCCTAGCAAACCGTTGTTTGGCTATGTTACCGCTTTGCTCAGCCCCTCTTATAGCGTTGCTAGTTGCAGGTGAAGATTGGAGTTTGTTCCTTGTTGGAACATGTTTATTGTTGGGATATCATTATTATATCGTGTCTATCTATCTTAATGCACCTATATACTTGGTAAAGGGTGGAACGCTCGGCCTTATGCCTGGTGTTTTGTTCCACTCTTGCCGCCCTAGTTTCCGTCATACCGGTGTTATGTTCCTTGATTTTGCGTTCCTTACATGGTTGGGTTATAATGGGAACCCCTTGACAGTTCGCCTTGAATAAAACTCCTCCAGCAATGCCCAACCTTGGTTTTACCATTTTCCACCTAGCCTCTTTTTCCGTTGGGTTTCCGGAGCCCGTGGGTCATCTTTATTTAAACCCCCCGGGCCAGTGCTCCTCTGAGTGTTGGTCCGAAATGGGCAGCCAGTGGGGCCACCTCGGGGCAACTTGAGGGTTGGTTTTACTTGTAGCTTGACCTATCCGAGTGTGCCCTGAGAACGAGATATGTGCAGCTCCTATCGGGATTTGTCGGCACATTCGGGCGACTTTGCTGGTTTAGTTTTACCATTGTCGAGATGTCTTGTAACCGGGATGCCGAGTCTGATCGGATTGTCTTGGGAGAAGGAATATCCTTCGTTGACTGTGAGAGCTTGTGATGGGCTAAGTTGGAACTCCCCTGCAGGGATTTGATCTTTCGAAAGCCGTGCCCGCGGTTATGGGCAGATGGGAATTTGTTAATGCCCGGTTGTAGATAACCTTAAACTAAACTTAATTAAAATGAATCAACAGAGTGTGTGGCTGTGATAGTCTGTTTTCGGCAGAGTCCGGGAAGAGAACACGGTCTCGAGTTATGTTTGATCGTAGGTTGTGCTAGGATCACTTCTTGATCATAGTTCATTGACCGTGCCTTTGCATCCTCTTCTCGCTCTCATTTGTGTATGTTAGCCACCATATATGCTAGTCGCTTGCTGCAGCTCCACATCATACCTTTTACCTTTCCTATAAGCTTAAATAGTCTTGATCGTGAGGGTGTGAGATTGCTGAGTCCCCGTGACTCACATATTACTTCCAAAACTAGATGCAGGGACCGATGATACCGCTCCAGGTGATTCAACTGAGATCAAGTGGGAGTTCGATGAGGACTCAGGACGATACTACGTGTCTTTCCCAGATGATCAGTAGTGGTGCCCAGTTGGGGCGATCGGGGACTATGTTGCATTTGGGGTTTATCTTCATTTTGGTTCCGTAGTCGGACCTTGAGTGTATTTGGATGAATGTAATGACTTATTTATGCTATTCGTGTGACGTGGCAAGTGTAAGCCAACTATGTACATTTTCCCTTATTGTATTACATGGGCTATTGTGGATTACCTCACTTGCGACATTGCTTTCAATGCGGTTATGCCTCTAAGTCGTGCTTCGACACGTGGGAGATATAGCCGCATCGAGGGCGTTACAAGTTGGTAATCAGAGCCTTCCCCGACTTTAGGAGCCCCCTGCTTGATCGAATCGCTGGCGTTGTTCAGTCTAGAAAAATGTTTTGACTCATTTAGGATTATATATATCAGAGAGTAGGATTCTTTTTACTCCTCAGTCCCTTCGTCGCTCTGGTGAGGCATCCTGACGTAGATTTTTAACTCTTCTCTTCTCAAACTTCACTAAAATTTTTTTAGGATCACGCAGGTATCTTGGAATCGTTCCGATGGTTTTGTGACGAGAACATTGTTCTTGGTGCCTCCTGACATTTAGGGGTTGTGGCAGTGTGCCGGGGAGTTGAGCTCCGAGGTGTTGTCGTCACAATTTTATCGTTGCAATTCTGGAATACCTGATTTTCGCCAACATCGAAAATCTCTTTTATGCAGTTGTTTTTGAGATAACCTCGACGCCACCCAGTACTGGGGCGGGAGTTCGGGAGTATTGCCATAACTCGTATAACGGATGCTTTTCGAAGGTTGAGGTAAATGATTTCCGAAGGTTTCTTGGTTATGTGTTGAAGGATGGATACAGCTGGATGCAGGATTTGCTAGCTTTGCGTGAGATATTATGCTTCCCCTGTATCCCCAACACCTGATTGCATAACCGGAAAGGTTCGGGAGTTTTATAGGTGGGAATTCTTGTAGCTCTAGTATTTCTTCCGCGGATATTTGGTTTGTGATTGGGTAATCCTCACCAAGTATTTGTTCTTGTCCGTACCTTGTTGTTTTATTTCTTCTACCTCTATCTAAGTGGCTTCTCAATTTATGGAAACGTGACCATTTCAATTGGAATTTCATTCGTTCATTTTGTTCGGATGTTAAGACTATATGTTGCAATTTCGATCCATTTGATTCAGCTTGAATATATGTCTGTCAAGAAGCTAACGGATGTCACCCTCTCCAGGATGGCTCCTCCAACACGTACGACTCCGAATCTTGATCCGCCACCACCACCTCCACCTCCGGAGGCATGGCAAGCTGTGATGGCTGCTACCAATGCAAACATGCAGCTGATCATGCAAATTTTGCAAGAGCGCAACCAAGGGAATCATGGCCATGGCAACAATCAGAATCAGTTTGCTACACTCAACCAATTCCTCGCTAGCCAGCCAAAGACCTTCAGCAACTGTGTTGAGGCAACAGGCGCTGATGATTGGCTCATGGATATCTGCAAGCATTTCGAGTGCAGCAACGTCAGGCCTAAGGACTTTGTCAAGTTTGCCTCCTTCCAACTCAAAGACCAAGCTGCGGAATGGTTTCAGCAATACAAAGATTTCAGAGGAGTCCGTGTGATTACCTGGGATGAATTCCTTCAAGACTTCAAAGCTCACCACATTCCTCAGAGTGTTGTTGAGAGCAAGCGTGACGAATTCCGCAACCTGAAGCAAGGCAGCTTGTCTGTTTACCAGTATAACATCATGTTCCATAAGCTCGCTCGTTTCGCCAAGCAGGACGTCCCCGATGAGAAGAGCATGATTTACCAGTTCAGAGGTGGCCTCAGAGAAGATCTTCAACTTGCTCTTGTGCTTTTCGAGCCTCAGAAGTACGATGAGTTTTACAACATGGCACTGAAACAAGAGATTGCTCAACTCAAGTGCGATGCTTCCAAGAAGCGAGTCAGAGATGCAACTCCTTCTTCCTCAACTCAAGTGGCTTCTAAGCAGCAAAAGTATTGGTTGCCTCCTCCTCCTCCGTTCCGTCAGTCTTATCAGCAGAAGAGCAAAGGTGGCAATGGATCTTCCCACCCACCCAACCCAGGCTTTCAGAACAAGACTTCGTCTCAAGCTCCAAGATCAAGTGCTCCGTATCACCGTCCGCTTTCAGAGGTCACGTGCAACAAGTGTCAGTAGAAGGGTCACTATGCCAACAAATGCTTCAATCAGAGGTGTCTTCCTCCCCCTCCTCGTGTGAGATCTGCCAGCATCGCAGTGGTCAAGCATAATCCCATGCACGCCAAGGTCAACTTGTTGAACGCAGCTCAGGCAGATGACTCGTCAAATGTGATAATGGGTAACCTTCCTGTTAATGATATTTATGCAAAAGTTCTTTTTGACACTGGTGCATCACATTGTTTCATGTCAAAGCCATTTTTTTGCCAAGAATGAATTCGTTTCTTCTCATTTGGGCAAATCAATGGATATCGTTTCTCCGGGTAAACGTTTGAGTGCCAGTTTGGTGGTTCCAAATGTTACTATCACGTTGGGCGACTATAAGTTTCTTTCTTCTCCAATGGTCCTTGGTAATTCGGATATTGATCTTATTCTCGAAATGGACTGGCTTTCTAAGCACAAGGCTCAGCTTGATTGTGCTGCCAGGAAGATTCAATTGACACATTCGTCTGAGGATGTAATCGTTTTTGCCGCTCGTGATGATATCATCCGACTATTTTCTCTCAACGAGAAGGGCGAGCTGGATGCCATCTCTCAGATTCCAGTCGTTTGTGAATATCAAGACGTCTTTCCAGAAGAGCTTCCAGGAATGCCTCCGCACCGGCCAGTTGAATTCGTCATCGATCTTGAGCCTAGCACGGAACCTGTTTGCAAACGTCCTTACAAGCTTGGACCTGAAGAGTTGAAGGAGCTGAAGAAGCAACTCGATATTCAAGAGCGTATGGGTCTCATCCGACCAAGTTCTTCTCCATGGGGTTGTGGTGTTCTTTTCGTCAAGAAGAAGGATGTAATGGACCGAATTTGTGTCGACTACCGTCCATTGAACAAGAAGACCATAAAGAACAAGTACCCACTTCCCAACATCAACGAGCTGTTTGAACAACTCAAAGGTGCTCAAGTATTCTCCAAGCTTGATCTCCATATGGGCTATCATCAGATTCGCATTCGTGAAGAAGATATCCCCAAGACAACATTCAGAACAAGCTATGGTTCATATGAATACACTGTCATGTCTTTCGGCCTCGTCAACGCTCCTCCAACATTCTCCCGCATGATGAACTTCATCTTCATTGCCTACAGAAACAACTTCGTCTTGGTCTACCTCGATGACATTTTGGTCTTTTTCAAGAACAAGGAGGATCATGCCAAGCATTTGAGATTGGTTCTGGACAAACTCAGAGAACATCAGTTCTATGCAAAGTTTTCAAAGTGCGAGTTTTGGCTCGATGAGGTTCTCTACCTTGGGCATATCATCTCCTCCAAGGGCATAGCTGTTAATCCCGAGAAGGTGTCTGCAATTGTGAATTGGGAACCACCTCAGAACATGAAGCAACTCCACAGCTTCCTTGGTCTCACAAGCTATTGTCGAAGGTTCGTTGAGAACTTCTCTAAGATCGCGAAGCCTCTTTCCAACCTTCTCCAGAAGCATGCGAAGTACGTCTGGTCTCTTGAATGTGACATCGCTTTCAACACCCTGAAAGAGAAGTTAGTCACTGCTCCAGTTCTGACTCCTGATGAATCCAAACCGTTCGAGGTCTTCTGTGATGCTTCCCTTCAAGGTCTTGGTGCAGTGTTGATGCAAGAGAAGAAAGTTGTGGCCTATACATCTTGCCAGTTGAAGCCCAATGAAAAGAACTACCCCACTCATGACCTCGAGTTGGCGGCAGTTGTCCATGATCTTTTAACTTGGAGAAATCTCTTATTGGGAAGAAAAGTGGACATCTTCACTGATCACAAGAGTCTCAAGTACATCTTCACTCAGCTAAGCCTCAACCTCAGGCAGACTCGTTGGGTCAAAATGATTTAAGAGTATAATCCGAGTATCGAATATACTCCAGGCAAGGCCAATGTAATTGCTGACGCATTGAGCAGGAAGGCTTACTGCAACTGTTTGATTCTCAAGCCTTACCAACCAGAGCTTTGTGAAGCTTTCCGCAAACTCAATCTACAAGTTGTTCCTCAAGGATTTCTCGCCAACCTCCAAGTCTCTCCTACTTTGGAATATCAGATTCGCGAGGCTCAACTTCTTGATGCTATGGTGAAGAAGGTGAAGATTGGGATTGCCAAGAGTCAACCCAAGTACAAGTGCTATCGCCTTGATGACAAGGATACTCTATTCTTCGAGGATCGCATTGTTGTTCCTAAAGGTGACCTTCACAAAGTCATTATGAACGAGGCTCACAATTCACTCCTCTCTATTCACCCTGGAAGTACAAAGATGTACCAGGACCTCAAGCAGTCGTATTGGTGGACTCTAATGAAGCGTGAGATTACTCAGTTCGTGAATGAATGTGATGTCTGCGGAAGAGTGAAAGCAGAACACCAAGGACCAGCTGGTCTCCTCCAACCTCTTGCCATTCCAGAATGGAAGTTTGACCATATTGAGATGGACTTTGTAACTGGATTTCCAAAGTCCAAGCGTGGCAATGATGCTATCTTCGTTGTCATCGACAAGCTCACTAAAGTGGCTCATTTTCTTCCTATCAAAGAATCTATCATAGCAGCTCAGTTGGCAGAGCTATATACCTCCAGGATTGTCTCGCTGCACGGCATTCCACAGTTGATTTCTTCAGACCGTGGCAGCATCTTCACCTCCAAGTTTTGGGATTCTTTTCAGAAGGCCATGGGCACCAACATCCGCTTCAGCACAACCTTTCATCCTCAAACTAGTGGCCAAGTCGAGTGAGTCAATCAAATTCTTGAAGATATGCTCAGGGCTTGTGTCATCTCTTTCGATATGAAGTGGGAAGACATCTTCCATATGCCGAGTTCTCCTACAACAACAGCTTCCAAGCGAGTTCGGGCAAGGCCCCATTCGAGATTCTCTATGCCAGGAAGTGCCATACTCTTAACTGGTCAGAGACTGGTGAACGCCAACTTCTTGGCAATGAATTGATCACAGAGGCGGAAGAAATGTGCCAAGTCATTCGGGAAAATCTCAAAGCCGCGCAATCGTTCCAGAAGAGTTACTATGATAGCAAGCATCGTGACTTGGCTTTCGAGATCGGAGACCATGTCTACCTCCGCGTCTCTCTAATGAAAGGTACTCGTCGCTTCGGTATCAAAGGGAAGCTTGCCCCTAGATACGTGGGTCCTTTCAAGATCATTGGCAAAAGAGGCGATCTCACCTATCAACTTGAGCTTCCCTCCAACTTTGCAAATGTGCACGACGTGTTTCACGTGTCTCAACTCCGCAAGTGCTTCAAGACCCCTGACCGCACCATCGACTTCGAAGAGATTGATCTCCAGGAAGACCTGTCTTATCATGAGCACCCCGTTGCTATTCTTGAAGAAACTGAACGCAAGACTCACAACAAGTCTATCAAATTCCTCAAAGTCAAGTGGTCACATCATTCTGACCGTGAAGCCACCTGGGAATGCGAGGATCACCTCCGTTCTGAGTACCCGGAGTTTTTCTAGTCCTAGATCACGGGACGGGATCCTTTCGTAGTGGTGGAGTGTTGTAACACCCCGTATGTAACCTGCCATATTTGTATTCCAACTCTTGCCATTTCCGGCACTAAGTTATTTTATTTCCTCGTTGTCGGGTTTTTGTCTCGTGTGCTTTTGTCTTTGTCATGCATCTCATATCATGTCATCATGTGCATCGCATTTGCATACGTGTTCCTCTCATGCATCCGAGCATTTTCCCCGTTGTCCGTTTTGCATTCCCGCGCTCCTATGTCCTCCGGTGTCCCTTTCTACCTCTTTTTGTGTGCGGGTGTTAAACGTTTTCGGATTGGACCGGAACTTGTCATGCGGCCTTGGTTTACTACTGGTAGACCGCTTGTCAAGTTTCGTACCATTTGGACTTCGTTTGATACTCCAACGGTTAACCGAGGGACCGAAAAGGCCTCATGTGTGTTGCAGCCCAACACCCCTCCAAAGTGGACCAAAACCCACCTAAACCTCTTCCATCACCTAGGTCGTTCGATCACGATCGCGTGGCCGAAAACCGCACCTCATTTGGAGCCTCCTAGCTCCCTCTACCTCTATATAAAGGCCCCCTTTCCAAATTTCCGAATCCCTACACCCCTAACCCTAGCTCCCCGCCTCTCTGCGCGCCGGACACCTCCCCGTCAACGCCCACAGCCAACCGGACGCCGACACGTGTCCCGCCGGACCCTCTCCACCGCGCGGCCCGGGGAGCCCGGAGCCGCCCCCCGGCCCAAGCCGCCGCCTCCTCATCCGCCCGCTCCCCGCCGTCTTCACCTCGCAATTCGGTGCCCGGAGCCGCCATCGACCTCGCCGGACTCGGGCCGGAGTTCCGCCGGAGCCCGACGCCGCGCCGCTCCGGTCGTCGCCACCAACCTCGCCTCTGCCGACCGCACCTCACCGCGCCGCTCCCAGAGCTCCGGCAACGTCCTCCACCGGCCGGCGAGCCCCTCCGGCAAGTACCTCTCCTCCGGCCACCTCGGACTCCGGCCACCGCGGCTCCATTTCCGGCGAGATTCGCGAGCTGCTACAGTGCTGGCCCGATCTAGATCTGTTTCGGTTGACCCTAACCCTAAATCCCAGATATTTTATGCGATCTTAGTCATGTCATAACTCTGCAACCGTTGCTCCAATTCGTGCGTGTAGCATATCGAAATGTTCGTCTCGATGAGTACTTCATTTCATCTCATTGCATCATGTTCATTTGAGCCCATCTTGATGCTCTAAATGCTGTTGGAAGAGGGCTATGTGATGTTAGTTTCAGATTATATTATCAGCAAATGCACTTTTGTCATTTTTACCATGATTAATGTGTGCCTCCTATGAACTTGAGCCCTACATGAGTTTTGAAGTATGCCATGCCATCTTTACAGGGGTGTATGCCATGTATTTTTGTGATCTCTGTGGTGACTAGCACAAGCATGCAAAGTAGCTCACTTAACGTTGCTGATTTCAAGGACTTAGAATTTCACTAAGTCCTTTTCCTGCTGTAATTTTTATGCCATGTGTTCATGTTGCTACCAAGTGATCCGTGCCTCTTTTGAGCGTGATCAGTAAGGATGTTTTGTAGATTTTGTGGTGCTTTATCCATCCATGTCTTCGTTTGCTATTATGGAGCACCCTAGCTTGAGTCAATCGAGCTCTACTTTTGCTATAAAATGTTCCTGGCAGATTGTTATCATGTTTAGCAATTTTGCCGAGCTTGTTGTAGTTGATCCATGCATGCTATGATGTTGTTCTTGCCATGTGTAGATTCTATGCCATGTCTACTTGCTGGGTGTATGCTTAGTTTGTCATGTCTTGCCTCGTAGTGAGTGCATCGAGCTCGTAAACATGTCTACTTGATATCTGTTTTGCCATGTTCCAGTTTTCACCGAGTTTGAATCTGCTGACGATAATTGCTATGTTCACGTGGTTGCAATTGTATTTTCTGATCCCTTTTGGCTTATGGTCGGTAAGGGACTTTTGTTGTATGCTTTGAGTAGCTTCATACCATGCCTTGGTTTGCCATGATATGTTCCTGTAGCATGTTGTTTTCGTGCTCTGAACATTGCTTCCTGATGTTAAATTCCTAACATGGTGTTAAATTTCACAAAGTCTGAAACCTGATAGCATATGCACTTTTGACATGCTTGTTTGAACCTGCTATTGAGTGAATTAGCCGTAGCTCAGTGTTCATCTTTTATCAAGCATCATGAGTGGATCCCTACCATGTATTTTTTTGCTATGTTAGAGTGCTGTATCATGTTGTTCTTGATGCATTTAGATGGTCTCGTGCTGTTAATCGCAGACCGGTGCCATATCTTGTTTTGCTTGTCATTTCCAAACCGTGCATCCGATTCCGGTGATCTTTATATCGATTTCAACCGAAATCAACTCCTCTTTCCAGTGGAACTCTTGGTTTTTCCATGTTGATGCCAGGGTCAATCATTCTTTTCCGAATCATGCATATGCATCACATACCGCATCCCGCATATCATGCCATGTCTTGCATCATGTTGTTTGTGCATTTCACGTGGTTGATTGTGTCTCCCTTTGCTTGTTGTTCTTGCTTGGTTAGAGCCGGGAGACGAGTACATGATCGAGGAGCCCGTTGAGTACGTTTACGAGGATCAAGCTAACGTCAACTCGGAGAACTTTGCAGGCAAGATGACCATACCCTCGAAATCACTTCTATCTTTGCTTGCTAGATGCTCGCTCTTTTGCTATGCCTATGCTACGATACCTACCACTTGCTTATCATGCCTCCCATATTTCCATGTCAAACCTCTAACCCACCTTGTCCTAGCAAACCGTTGTTTGGCAATGTTACCGCTTTGCTCAGCCCCTCTTATAGCGTTGCTAGTTGCGGGTGAAGATTGGAGTTTGTTCCTTGTTGGAACATATTTATTGTTGGGATATCATTATTATATCTTGGCTATCTATCTTAATGCACCTATATACTTGGTAAAGGGTGGAAGGCTCGGCCTTATGCCTGGTGTTTTGTTCCACTCTTGCCGCCCTAGTTTCCGTCATACCGGTGTTATGTTCCTTGATTTTGCGTTCCTTACACGGTTGGGTTATAATGGGAACCCCTTGACAGTTCGACTTGAATAAAACTCCTCCAGCAATGCCCAACCTTGGTTTTACCATTTGCCACCTAGCCTCTTTTTCCCTTGGGTTTCCGGAGCCCGAGGGTCATCTTTATTTAAACCCCCTCGGGCCAGTGCTCCTCTGAGTGTTGGTCCGAAATGGGAAGCCTGCGGGGCCACCTCGGGGCAACTTGAGGGTTGGTTTTACTCGTAGCTTGACCTATCCGAGTGTGCCCAGAGAACGAGATATGTGCAGCTCCTATCCGGATTTGTCAGCACATTCGGGCTGCTTTGCTGGTTTAGTTTTACCATTGTCGAGATGTCTTGTAACCGGGATACCGAGTCTGATCGGATTGTCTTGGGAGAAGGAATATCCTTCGTTGACCGTGAGAGCTTGTGATGGGATAAGTTGGGACTCCCCTGCAGGGATTTGATCTTTCAAAAGCCGTGCCCACGGTTATGGGCAGATGGGAATTTGTTAATGTCCGGTTGTAGATAACCTTAAACTAAACTTAATTAAAATGAATCAACAGAGTGTGTGGCCGTGATGGTCTCTTTTCGGCGGAGTCCGGGAAGAGAACACAGTCTCGATTTATGTTTGATCATAGGTTGTGCTAGGATCACTTCTTGATCATAGTTCATCGACCGTGCCTTTGCCTCCTCTTCTCTCTCTCATTTGCGTATGTTAGCCACCATATATGCTAGTCGCTTGCTGCAGCTCCACATCATACCTTTTACCCTTCCTATAAGCTTAAATAGTCTTGATCGCGAGGGTGTGAGATTGCTGAGTCCCCGTGACTCACAGATTACTTCCAAAACCAGATGCAGGGACCGATGATACCGCTCCAAGTGATTCAACTGAGCTCAAGTGGGAGTTCGATGAGGACTCAGGACGATACTACGTGTCTTTCCCAGATGATCAGTAGTGGTGCCTAGTTGGGGTGATCAAGGACTATGTTGCATTTGGGGTTTATCTTCATTTTGGTTCTGTAGTCGGACCTTGAGTGTATTTAGATGAATGTAATGACTTATTTATGCTATTTGTGTGACATGGCGAGTGTAAGCCAACTATGTACCTTTTCCCTTATTGTATTACATGGGTTGTTGTGAAGATTACCTCACTTGCGACATTGCTTTCAATGCGGTTATGCCTCTAAGTCATGCTTCGACACGTGGGAGATATAGCCGCATCGAGGGCGTTACACAAGCACTCCCCCCTCCTATGTATGATTATCTCTTACTAGCCATCAGGAACACACGTATTGTCTCCTTCCATCCATACGTCTATCTCGATATCTCTCGGGGCATCTTCTATCGCGCACACACCTTGTCACTCGATCTCCCACCCATGTAGTCCCATCACGATCTCCAAAGGATCTCTCTATGACAAACATACACTCTCTCCTCCCCATGTCTGCATTTTCTCCGTACGTCTCTCTCGACCTCTCTCCCTTGTTTATCAGACCCCTCTTGGCCACGTGCTAGGGGTCTTGCTCTCTCGGTTCCAAACAACCACATAATATCTCCTCACCTTGCCTCCGTTGTCGAAGATGCATGTGTGATATGTCTGCATAAGACACGCACGCTTTTTCTCTACTTTTATCGTGTGTTGTCCATGTCTCTTTCACACACGCACACACACTTTTTTCACTCACTCTCTCTCTCTCTCTCTAGTTAGGGACTCTGTCACGTCCATAAGAATATGGATGTTTTGAAAAGTCAAACCTCAGAAAAGTTTGACCATGTATATGTGGAGAAAAACATTTACATCTGGAACGATCATTAGATTCATCACAACATGTACTTACTTCATACTATCATTTATCTTTGGTATTGTAGATATAAGTAATTTCTTTATAAACTTGGTCAAAGTTTCAAAAGTTTAACTGAAAAAATGTTGGAACTACATTATCGAACGGAGAGAGTAGCTCTTTCTCTCTCTCTCTGCTATCTCTCACAGGCCTCCCCTCTCACTCAAACTCTCTATACCGACGGATTATACACTCACTGTGTCAGTGTATAGCTCCGTATATTGTTTAGTTGACCGGTCAACCAATCCACATGCTGCCTTGTCAGCTCGTGTTCTGTATCTTCGTGTGCTGGCCCATGTGGCAGTGGGTGAAAATAAGTAAACTAGAGGCCCATCTGACACGTGGTGAAGTAAACAAAGTTGAAACCACTCGGGGTAGCACCCCACACGCTAGTAAATTGAGGGCGTATTGAGGACAAACTTCTTGCGCACGAAGGACGCACTCGCGCACAATTCACCACTACGCGGCGGCATGCACAGAAGGACGTACTCGCGCACACCCAACACACAACACACACCAGCGCACGTGTACACCGGTGTCGCACCGGTTGAGATGGACGGCGAGGCAGCCAACAAGCGGAGGAGACTCGAGCCAAAACCGCATCCGACGAGCCTGGACTTCATCAGCAGCCTCCCCGACGACATGCTGCTCGTCATCATCGGCCTCCTCCCCACAAAATCTGTCGTGCGGACAGCCCTGCTCTCCCGGTGGTGGCGCCCCCTCTGGCGCTGGATCCCCCTCAACCTCACCGTCGACAGCAGCCTCTGCGACGGGGATTGCAAACACATGGCCGCAGTCTCCAAGATCCTTTCATCGCACCCTGGGCCAGCCAGATGCCTTGACATCCGCATGTTCAGTACCAACTGCAAGGTCCAACCAAAGTTCGACGAGTGGTTCTTATCCCCCGCCCTAGATCAGCTCGAGGAGCTCAGCTTTGAAGCTGGACGATGTCGCTCTCTGCCGCCGTCCGCGCTCCGCCTCACGCCAACGCTGCGCCGCGCCAGCTTCAGCTCCTGCTATCTTCCCCAGATTAATGCCGCGCCCGCCCTTCTTCTCCCTCAACTCAAGCAACTCGACCTCTTCGACGTTGTCATCTCGAAGAAGGCTATGGAGCACCTGCTCCGCAGCTGTACTGTGCTCGAGTACCTTCGTCTTTAGCAGATCCACGGGTTCATTAGCCTCCACATTGCCTCGACGAATCTCCGATGGATTTATGTGTCTTGCTGGCCCCGCAACAAGACATCAATTGGGAAGAGATCACTCCAGCTGTTCCACGTTATGGTCATTGAGAATGCGCCTTTCCTTGAGAGATTGCTTGTATCGGATCTAGAAGGTCCAACAAAAATCAGGGTCATTGACGCGCCGAAATTGACAGCGTTGGTGTACTCGTCTGCCAAATTCTCCGAACTCTTTATTGGATCCGTAATCGTTCAGGTACATCACTCATCTTCTTCTCCGTCTTCTTGAAATTCACATTTTTAAATTTCTTCTTGATGTATTTATGACCGTCTTCCAGAAAATGATTCCCACAAGCTTGACCCAGTCCATGCGCACAATGAAGATCTTAGCACTAAAATCTATCGGCCCCAATCTGGATCAAGTTTTTGGATTCCTTACATGCTTTCCGTGCATGGAGAAGCTACTCATCGAGGTGAAACTTCTTTCCTATAATTAAATGGTAATCACAACGTAGCTCAATTTTTTCGTAATTTTCCCAAATTACGATGACAAGTGTAGTGTTCAAAACTGCATCTACGCACTGCACCGAAAGAAATGTTTTTAGTATTTTTTCTCATGTGATCACCTCATCATTTTATGCTGTACTACTATAGTAGCCTAGGCTAGTCATAGTGGAAAGTAACTTAGACTACTCCAGTAACTCTATGGTTACCCTAAGAGCAAGTACTACCTTCGTCCTGGTTTACTCTTCCAATTTTGTAGTATCAAAATTTGACCATAGATTTCACTAGCAAAATGTTAATGCATGTCACTAAAAACTATATCGTTGGATTCGTATTTGAACATAATTTCAAATGGTGTAATTTTTAGTGACATGCATTGGCATTTTCTTAGGTAAATCTATGGTCAAAATTTTATACTAAATACGAGGTAGTATTCCCTCCGTCCCAAAATTCTTGTCTTACATTTGTTTAGATACGGATGTATCTAACACTAAAATGTAACTAGATACATCCGTATTTAGAAAAATTTAAGACAAGAATTTTGGGATGGAGGGAATACAAAAGTGGGCTATGTAGGCCAAAACATGTGCCAAATTCACTTGTGATGCATTTGGCATCGATGCACCTCCATTGCTCACATGGTGCCCCAATCTGGATCACCTACTTTGTGTGGGAGAGAGAGGCTGGTGTAGTTGGTTTGATTGATTTGTTTATACGTGTGGGTCTGTGTGCACAGCGGTGCCAACTCTCTCACATGGCGAGAGCGGTGCCAAAATCTTTTGATTTGACATCGATGTGTATTATGTGGCATACTTTTGCGAAATATGGCATCAGCCACATAGTGGAAGGCAACAAATGCCCAAGCTCTTCACGTGCTCCTAGTTAAATGAGAGGAAACAAAGAGAGAGAGAGAGAGAGAGAGAGAGAGAGTGAAAAATATCACTAGCCAGCCAACCCTATCGTATGAGCGAATGATATTGGTACCTCTTGATGACACGACAATCTTATGCAGCCAGCTGCTCTAATATGTTCTCTTCTTTTGCAGATAAAAAAAGACCTGAAAGTGAAAAATGTGCTGCACTATAACATTCTCATCGAATGCCTTGATCTCCATCTTACAGAAATTGATTTGATCGACTACCGAGGCAGTACATCTGAGATTAAATTGGCCAGGTTCTTTGTTCTGGAGGCAAGTGTGCTCAAGGTAATGAGGTTTGGCGTTCTCTGGTGCAAAAATGAATGGCGTGCTGATCACCGCAAGCGTCTAAGCCTAAATGCAAAGTCTCCACAGAAGCTGAATTTGTTTTTGAAACATCAAGTGGCCAGAGACTCGAAAACTTATTTGCCCATTAGTGACTTGTCAGGGCGGTGGATTTTAGTTTGTACGATAATGCTGCATCCACCTAAAGTAATGAAAGTTCTTATGTAAACTTCCTAGTAATTCCCTCTTCGTAGGTGCAGCATTACTCCTAACATTTGTAATATCAGTTTGAAACTTGTAATATTGCCGTGTCCTATTCCTGCGTTTTCAAAATCCTGCGAATCAAACAGGTCCTGAGTTGGTGATGATGTTGTGCCTCCCATCTTTCACCAATAGCCGTCGGATCTAGATCTGATGCATACAAACCAAGCTTCTCCATTTTTGCAAAAAGATGCCCGCACTTGTTCCCTATTTACAAACAACTCCTTGTCTCTCACAATCAGCCTTATCTCCTCCCCACCACATCTAGAAGGCCGTGGAAAAATCTGGCGCGATGGCCGCTGCCGGAGCCGTCCACCCCCAATCTTGGTGTTCCGTGCAATGCACGGGCATCTACGCACGGGAGATTATGTCGAACAGGGCTAGTTGTAAGCAGGCTAACTCTACAGCCATGATGATAGTGACTGCAAACGGTGAGGTTGACTATGGTATGCCGAACATGGCACCTATACTCAGGTGTCATCTTCGGCACAGGGTCTTGTCACTTCTCTGTGAGGAGCAGCACGTAATAATTTGACCAACGGGTAGTACAGTGCTAGTACTCCTACTACTACATTGGTAGTACTACTACTAGTACTAGTAGCACCATCGTCTAGATTTAGGAGTACTACCACGTCCATCTGGATTTTAGTATTTGACTAGCAATATCTAGTAATGCATGTCACAAAAAAATGTACTACTCCCTCTGTAAATAAATACATGGTGTTTTATTCCTATCGGCGAGAGAACTTAATGTTTTTTGCTAACTAGAGTACTATTAGGATTACATGCAATGAACTAAACACTGTATGTCATGTTTGGTAGTCTCAAGTCATTGAAAGCATGCACGGCCCACATCTCTCATTGGTTGATATGTCATGAAATAAGAAACAAGGAGGGAGTTAATGCACCGTGCCTAAGTATTTTGGGATTATTTGGTTTTCGTAAGGTGACTTACACAACATTTTTGTTTACATGCATTAACATTTTATTAGTTAAATCAAAGGTCAAAACTTGGCGAAAATGCAAAGGGGACCAATAAACCAGTAAACATCAAACTTCTCTCGTTTGGCCCCAACTAGAGGTCTGGTGAGATGACTATACTGCACCGGCACGGAGGGGGACGCAACTTCATTGACTTACGGCAACTGCCTTTGGGTGAATGACACGTGGGCCCAGGGGGTGGCTGGCCCACCTATCATACAGCCAAAGGCAGGTGCAGTAGAGGGCCGAGGAGTAGTATGAAATCCTAGGCACCTACGCACGCTAACCAAGGGCAAGAGTGATCACTCGAATCGCAAGATCAGTTGACTAGAAGCTAAGCTAGACCCATGGAGGCGATGAGCGCGAGCATCAGCCGGCTGTGCCAGTGGTCCACGACGCCGGCCTGCGGCCCGGCACCGAGGAACGTCTCCAGGTAGTATTGCTTGAGGCCGCCAGGGCGATGGGCCGCTTGGACGATAGCTTCGTCTCCTTGTTCGACGAGGTCCTCATCGGTTTCCTCGACAAGTTCACCATCGTCAAGAAGCTTGCCGACGACTTTGACATAAGCCTCCAGCCGACGCGCCTAGGCTCTGCAATGCCCGCCACCCTCAACAGCCACTATGGTGAAAACCTCTTCGACGCACTGGTGGCCCTGCGACTGCCCGCTGTCGCGCCGGAGAATGTCCACCTCGAGGTCGCGCTCGCCGCGCAGCGCCTGGCTCAGGAAGACACCATCGACATAATCACCCACGTCTACACGCAAATCGTCCACAAGGACTACTACATGCAAGAGGAGGACGATAGGACGCTGGCCTTCTTGGACCGCAGGGCAACCTTGGACGGCACTGTTCAGAAGCACGTTGAGCTCGCCGCCAGCGCCGCTGCTCCTCACACGTCAGTTGGTGACCCAGCGCACTAGGGCGTGAGGATGTCGTTGATGGATCCGTATGTATTTTTATCTTTTTGTCAAATCCATGTAGTAGTATATGATACTACAGTAATTATCTTACCTTTCGCATCAACTTCATAATTTTCGTACGTACTCCATGCATGAACGGCGCCAGAACCAAACTTCTCATTACTCTAGGAAAAATTGTTATTTTCTATCTATTGGTCGCGCCATGGAGCAGAACCAAATTTTACAAGTTACGAGTTCAAAAGGAAAAGCCTGCCATATTCGCGTCGCACCCCCACACGGTTGGTCCGGCACGCCGCTCAAGCGGGAATGCGTGCGGTGTTGCATTTTCACTTACAAGTGGGACTGCAGTTGAGCAAACCGACTATCGGCAAACCCCCACCCTGCCCACCGTGTGATGGCTGAGAAAACAGGAGGGAGAAGAGATGGCTGTAGCATGGACTCCAAGAAAATTTGTGTCGGATGGGACTCGTGTGGGTGGCATGTGCCGTACTGCTAAACGTGAATGCTAGTTATGGCCCATGCCACCCCACTATATCGAGCCTATATCGAGGTACGTAGAACAAATTTCCTGCAGTCCGTGCTCAGCCCTCCTCTATCTCTCTTCTCAGCCAGCCAGCGGACGTGCGGATCCCATCGTCTGTTTGCTCACATGTGGCCCCACATGCCAGTGAAAACGCAAGAGGACCCACTGAACCTGCGCATCTTTCACCTCGACGTGTTGGTGATGAAAAACAAGTCCAATAAAGATCTTCGGTGGCCGCTTTTGGAGTTACTCAAGAGTAGTAAGATTCTATTTATAGTTTAACCCAAGACGCACATCTCATGGCTTCAACTACCACTCTATTTTATTTCATGACACGACCTGGATGCTGGATGTCCCACGTGTCGGCAAAAGGAGGAAGAACCCGACCAAATCTTCGGTTGTGCTCTCGGATTAGACTAGTTGTGCTAACTTCAAATTTTTATTGTGTACTCCCTCCGTTCCAAAATACTTGACTTCCATTTGTCCAAAAATGGATGTACCTATATACTAAAACATGTCTAGATACATATATATTTTGAAAAATAGAAGGCATGTATTGTGCAACGGAGGGAGTAGAATGGATGCAAGTTTTTGTATTGGGAAGAAGAGTACATCCATATATTGATAGAGCGCAATTTAGTAGATGTTCTATCACTTTTAGCTAGCACAGAGGCTAGAGATGAGATTAGTGCACTTGTTGATACTCCTACTAGAATAGAGGCTAGACATGAGACTAGATGCAAGGAAGCAACGTCTACTTCTTTACACTCGAAGAATAAAGAAGCACACAAGATCGAGCCTCCGCAGATCAACAATGAATACATCGAGAAGGCACTAATCCAACTTACAGGAGTAGTAAAATGTATTCTTGTGGTTCTTGTTTCCTTTGGTCTTGCTTTTCTAGTCAAAATTATCATTGGAGTTCGTGCAAAACAGAGGCCCGTTTGGGGTCGTGCGTTGGAGTTGGCCTTACAAGTGGGACCGCAGTTAAGGAAACCGACTATCGGCAAACCCCCACCTCGCCCGCCGCGCGATGGCTGAAGTTAGAGAAACAACGAGGTTAAAGAGATTGCTCTAGCACGGACTCCAAGAAATAATATGATGTCAGATGGATGTCATGGTGGTGGCGTGTGCCGTACTCTTGGACGTGAATGCTTGTTCTGGCCCATGCCACCCTACTACTCCTACTACTTACTCCTACTATATAGTACTAGTATCGAGGATTCGAGGTGCTGGTTACGTACAGCGAACACATTAACATATCGCTACAGTAAAAACACCCGTCCGACGCGCGAAGCATGTGAAGCTAGTACAAATAGTGTACTACTATTGTTGATTGGCCTCATCCGATAACCTGTTGCAATGCACGTACAATTATGTATTCGGAAAATATTTTTTGCCTCGTCGCACCACTCACTCAGAGAAGCGACTCGAAAGCCATTCGTAAATTTAGTAAGTTTATCACAGGCATATCATTTTATTACATACAACAGGTCATCAACCCACATCGACAATGAGGATACATTATAAATACTAAAGTTTTCACCACACAACAAATAACACGCAATGAAATGAACTTCAACTCAACCATTCCTCGGCGTTGGAAACGCTTGCTTTGAACCACAAGTGATTCTCTGGGACGGGCCATCCATTGTCGATCTGGAAACCAACGCATGACTGATCATCTAGGTTGAAGCGGCCTACTATATCAGTACCAGGGTAGGGAACCACCCAAATGTCCGAGGTATAGACATAGTTGCTTCTCATAAATGGTACTAGTAACGTTGTGTCAACAGCAGTTGGATCGCCTTTCACCATCATCGGATAGTTTTGTCCAAGGAAGAGCGAATTTTCTCCAAGACTATCAATTCTGTACCAGGGAGGAGTTGGCGCTAGCACACTAGTATCCATCCCGAATACCATGCAACGGGTGTTGGAATAGGTCCGAAGAGTGCGACCATGGGAGACTACACCTGCTTCCTTAGCAGTAACATCATCAGTGGGCTGTATACACACAAGAAGAGGTGATCCATCAGAATTAGTTGCCAGGCGCCACAGAGTATATGGGCGCTGCTCGTCCTCATGCTCATGATCATCACCATCGTCATCTCCCCCTTGGTTATAAAAAATTTCAAGTATAGGTGGTGGGATGTTCACAGGACCTTGGAAACACAAGAAGAAGGTTAATTAGTAAAGGGAAACTTGCTAACCCGCATGCATGTGGATGAAACAATTATAATTATGGTGGAAGACAAACGTACTAAAACTACGAGGATCCCATGCAAAAATAGTGCCACGAGTGGTGGCAACAAACACAAGGCCCTTGTATTGAATTGCATCACAGTACTAATCCGTGTACAGAAACTGATTTTTGAGCAATATCCATCGAGTCAAACCACCAAGGACGGCAACAAGCTTGTCAAAGATAGCAACAACTTGATAGTTGTTGTAATTCCAAGAGCGGTTGGGAATTCGACAAATTGCTATCTTCCGTAGAAGACAGTCACCATGATCGTATTTGAACGTGCGTACTATACCGGTGTGCTCAACCTGTGGGCAGTCTGCTGAGATTTTTGGAAGTGGAACCCAGTCACGAGTGTACACATTCACAAGTTCCTACTCGTAGTTGGACCCAATGTAAACAACCCAATCTCCATTTGCGCCCGCCCAAGCCTTGCCCTCAAGCAATGGCATCTTAACATCATACGTATCATTATCAAGCGGCATCAACTTGCATAGGGCGAGGCCTCCGTCGTGCCGGCGCCAGTCATCAGGGTCACGGCGAAGAAGATAGGGGAGATCAAACCGCTCCTTGACTCTTGGGTTCTTTGTAATGATGTTATTAGTTGAGTCGAGAATGGGCTTGAACGAACCTGCCATGCTAGCCGAGGTGATGACGTCGCACCAATCAATGAGTTCCTCCACCACGTCATCTTTCAGATCGGGGCAAGAATAACGGGGTCGTTTCCGGCCTGTTCCCTCCATGGAGAAGACGATCAAACAATGGCAGAAGAAAGGGTGAAGGGCTAAAGGAAAATGGAGGAGGGAGAGGAAGAGCGTGCGACAGCAGTTCCAAATCGAGAGGGAAAGGCGAAGAGTCGGTGGACGGTTGTGAGTTTGCCACGGTTCACGAAGAGGCGCCCCAGCCTACACGTCCGTTCGGAAATACTCCTACTACTCGTCGTCGTCTCACTGATATGTTGGAATGGGACCACATGTCAACGAAACATGGTGTGTAATTTCTCGTGCAAAATGCGATCTGGGCGCGTTGGCCCAAGGTGCCGCATTAGTTATCGACCTTTATTTTTTTAATGGCGTGCCGATCAGTTTTGAAGCACGACTAACTGGTACTGTACGCAGAGAAAATATAAACTACTCTACCACTACTCCACCTCCAGTACTAGTAGTATAAAAAAGACATATAGGCTGGAGCTTGAGCGCTTTCTTGCTAAGGGATGCCCACTTGCGTCTCACACTACCACCCTCTCTCCAGGTCTAAAAAAGACGGCCCCTCTCTCCCTCCTCACCGGTGGTCACAGATCCACCGGGGAAGAAAAGGACATGCAGTGTTGACGCACTCGTCGTCGGCGAGCGAGGTCACGCACGAACGACAAGGCCGTCCTCTCAGACCCAGCGCCCGCGCGGGATGGCCTCCGTCCCCAAGCTCGCTGCCATAGTGTGTGCGGAGGACGACGACCACGAGCGAAGCCACTTCCCGCCGACCCTCAGGTATGCTACCTCTTTTCGAACCATAAACTTGTTCTATTGCCCCATCTGCCACGTCGTTGCATGTGGATCTTTTTCCACTCCACGATCTTCCCAATTTGCTATCCTCTGCTCTACTGGCCACGCAGACGAAAACCATAATTTGCACTATTAAAGGAAACCCTACTTCATGCAGACTAATCCATGTCTGGGTTGAATAAGGAAAGGAAGGGAGACTGTACTGTCCAAGAGAGTAGGCATCGAACCCACATCTAGGTTGAAAAGGGGAAAATCAGTAGCTAAGGAACGAGTATCGTGTCTCTTGGTTGAAGAAGAGTAGAAAGGCATGACAACGCAATAGAGAATGACCAGGTCGATCGGTTTGTTGTCCTCGCATAGGAAAAAGGTGGCTAAAGAGAACAAAAAGGGACATAATCCACATATGCTGCCTGGATATTTGTTACTCTGGGCAACCATAGCTCCCTCACCACTCTGCGTCCGTGGAGGTACATCGTACTGGTGCGCCCACTGTCCGAATGGGCCTCCCATGCTCTTATTGCCACTTTTTTTGTTGTTAGTATAACGCCAGCAGTCAAGTCAAGCAATGCTACTGCTAAAGTGATGCCACATTTAACTAATGCCGCTCTCAGTCTAATGCCACTGATAAATTTAAGCAATGCCATTTAATGTCATTGGATTATTTCAGGGTTAGCTATTGATTGTGGATGTATTAAAGATTTTTTAGCTAAGGCATTCTAATGCTGTTGCACAACCAGTATACCAACGATGAAACTTGTTACTACCTTCAGATTTTTGCACTGTTAATGCTTATAGATTACATACCTCACTTTCATGAGATAAGTTAATTTTTTGTACAGTGTCACCAAAATGCCAAGGCGCTGATGTCATTTTATTTTGGTTAAACTACATAGACAATTATGAAGACAAGAGGAAAGGTAAAGAGTGGGCACCTCCTCCTCCGGCTGTTCTCTTGATTCGTTCGATCAAGTTTTTATGTTTGATTGATTATCAAGATTGGAATAGCAATTTTTAAGGTCCCCCCGAGTTTGAAATGATATTTACCTTGGAGGTACATGGTTTGCAATTTTTTATACTGTCATTAGTTAATAATGCTAGTTACCTTCAGACTTTTGTATTTGGTTTAATGCTCATGCACAGCTAGTATACCAATGCTGAAACTTGTTACCTTTACATTTTGTATTGTTAATTCTTATAGAAACCTTCCAGTGCTAGAGTTTATTGAAATCTGTTCAATAAAACCATTGTACTGTACCCTGTAATAATCTAACTACTCTACTGTTGCACTAGCCACTGGATTAGTGTATATTTGTAGTATTCGAATGGTGTTGCATTAGCATATGGACATAAATAAAGTGTGGCAAGCTTTCCTAGATATGCGCTCAAGAAAACTACTACTTGTTTTTCTAAATACTAGACGTTTGGGTACTTAAATTGAACCGCGAAAACATCTTATATTAAGGAACAAAGGGTGTAGAGTTCACTCAAATTATTCCGGTAAAGCTAGTCACACCTTTGTTAAAATTAATGTTCATTATGTTATCGGAGGAGGTCTGTATGTTTGTCTCTAATGCCCGTCGACTACATACCTGACATCATGCTGTAATGTTAAGTCATTTCCTTTTGTACAGTGTCACTGAATTGTCAAGGCGGTGATGGCATTTTATTTTAGTAGAACTGCACAAAATTTGCTTAAAAGAAGAGGAAAGGTCAGGAATGGCTCGGTTTTTCAGAAAAAACTATGTATGCCTTCCTGACATCAGCTGTTGTTGCTTTATTTATTCCTTCAAACAAGTGGTTAGAAGCAGTCTTGCTACCTTTTCCCATTAAGAAATTGGAATGCTTATATTTGTGAGTCTATGCTTCAACTAGTGCCACTTTTAGAGTAATCACACTTTCAATATCTATGCAAACAGGGATGCTCGACTTTAGTGGAACTGCACAAAAAGTCCAATTGGTTCAACATTAGGAACATGTTTTTTTCAAAACCTTTATATCCAATTGGTGGCACTATGAGCTGTTCATTACGAAGGTACATGGTTTGCTACTATCTTGCTACTCTTTTTGTACTGTCATTAGATAGTAATACTAGTGGTCTGCATGTGAATTTATTGGCAGGGTGGACCTACATTGGAGGTGTAGGACAGGATTCAATGATTGGATGCTCAATTTCAGTTGTATCGATTTAACCTCTTCCATCACTGCGAACATGGATATCCTTGGTCTGATGAAGAATAGGTGCTATATTTCTACTCTGAACCAGCAAATCAATTCAGTATGAAATTGTCCAGGGCAAAACATAACTGTATCAGATTGTCCAGTGCAGACCATGACAGATTCTAAGCGGAAGAGACATGTTTAAACCGAAAATACAAGGTGTGGTATATGTTTACTAGCTGCTTGATATTTGTGCAGACAGAGATGTCTGCCTGTTGCTATTTGGCAAACAAACAAAGTGTCCGCAATTTTGGTTGAACTGCACAAGAGAATAGTATAGTCACTACATGCAGTGCCATTTGAAAATAGACACAGAAAGATTGGATAGTCACTTCATGGACTGCAGAAAAGTAGTACTGTACTATTTATTGGCCAACACTAGGTGCTTCATTGCTTTGGTCTGATTATACAATGGGCATAATTTTGCCTAAGTTAAAGTTTGTATTCCAAAAATAGTCCCGCGGTGTGATCGAGAGAAGACCAAATCATATTGCAGCGGATGTTCCTCCATCATGTGTGGTTCATTCTCATGGTTCCAGCTGTTGGTGAAACCACTTACGTTTGCAAGAGGAATTGTAGACTTCACAAACAAATTTGTCTTTCAGTCTATACTGAACGTTGGCCAAGAGAAGCATCCATGTTAGTAGGAAGAACAGATGTTTTTTCTAGATCTTTGCTTTTGGAGCTACATATTTGTATATGATATGTGAATCATTGAGATGCATTAACATGTTGATCTTATGTATGGGAATCATACTAGTTAGTTTTAGTTGTGACGCAAGATCCGAAGTGGCTGATCTTTGCTTTTGGAGCTACATATTTGTATATGATCTGTGAATCATTGAGATGCATTAACAGTTACTTATTTCTGTTCACTTAGTGTTTACAAGTTTCTGATCGATCACTAGCTAGCCTACAAATGCGCTCCTGGCAGTTTTATTTGCGACGCAAGATGCAAAGTGGCAGTTTTTTGAAGAAAAATGCCTACCTCTGAAGAAACTGACAATCTACACTATCGATCCTACACGGATCAAAATGCCTACCTCTGAAGAAACTGATAAGCTACACTATCGATCCTACACGGATAAATAGCGGATCACACACGTACTACCTCCTTTCCGGTTTGCAGGGCTCAATTCAAGAAATGACCTACTCGATCCTACACGAATAAATAGCGGATCACGCACGTACTAGTACCTCCTTTCCGGTTTGTAGGGCTTAATTCAAACCTCTCACCAACCAAGGTACTCCCTCCGTCCGGGTTTATTAGTCCCGTGAGCAAAGCAGCAAGACCAAGGCATGGCAATAATTAACGGCATGCAGAAGTTTAAGCCTAATTAATTCCAGCGATTTAAGTGGCTGCATGCGTGCCCTCGGCTGCGACTCATTGCATGCTGCTTCACGTACTTCCTGCGAGCGATTCTGAGTGCCTGCATGCAGCCGGCCATAATTAAGGCAGCTAACTGATGCGAAAAAAGGTACACTTTAATTGTTGCGGGCTTTTTAAATCTGTGGAATCATTATTGACAAGGAGGGAGATGATTCGAGTGCACTCATTTGACCGCCATGCCGGCGTGCGACCCAGACGGGATGGACGACACAGTCATAATTTCAGTTTCTCTAGTTTTCCACGGCAAGCTGGCGCGCTAAGCCATTATGCATTGAATTCTGATGACCGTCGCGCTACCTTCTGCCTATAAGTACTATTTCCCGGCCTTCTCTGGTGCCACCGTGACCCAACTCGCCATATCATCATAAGCCCCCACCGGCCCGACGTCGCTCGCCACGTCCTCCATGCCCCCGCCCGTCCTCGGTAGGCGACGCCGGAGGCGGTCACCGCCAAAACTAGTGTTCGGGTTTTCACCGGAAGGCAGACGGAGGGAGGAGGCATTCTATCTGTCTTTAGATGGCAATGCGGAGATCGAGGAGTTGTTGGAGCGCGACCGCATGTCGGAGGAGCAGGAGTTGTTGGAGCGCGACCGCCTGGCGGGGGACCAGCGTATCGCCGATTTGCGCCGCCAGAGGGACATGGAGCAGCAGCGCACCGACGCTCTGAGTCGCGAGCAGTGCGCTCGCAACTGGGCCGACTACGTGGAGGCCGATGCCTGGCAAATAGCCCTGGAGGCTGTCGGGCACGCACGCGTTCGCAACGCTGATTTTTACTTCCAGTTCGTCAAGTGGGTTTCCCGCTTGGAAGCCTAAGCTTCGGTGGACCACGCTGGCATGGAAAGGGCCAATGCGCGCGAGCAACGTGCCCTATTGCACCTCTTGCAAGTCCGAGGCGAGGCGCACGACGCCGGTGCCGGCGTTTAGCGTGTACCACAGATGGCGTCCGGCATCGTCTACTTAGCTAAGAGTAAGTTAGTACTTGTACGCTACTAGAGTATTAGTGGGAGTAGATAGTTAACTTGGCTATGACGGTTGTCAACGTGGAAGTTCAGTACTCTATATGTGGATCAGACCTGTTACTTTGCTCTGAATGTTGAACTTTCCGTTTGAACGTATGGAATGGGCTGTTATTTTTTTAAATGGGTTGTATTTGTCCTCCACGGGTTTAGAGGCTGACTTGTGGGCCTAGCAAGTTGACACGTACACAATCAGGAGATGATTGTACGTGGAGAGGATGACAGCAGGGACCCGCCAAGGTCATGGCAGTACGCAAGCAAGTGCCTCCTTATTTCAAGTCAATAAAAAATGGCTCCTCCTAGTGGATTTCTGACATCTAAGTCCCATGCCATTGTCAACGTAATCAATAAACGAGAGAATTGCACAACGAGCGGCTGACAGCAGGGACCCAGCAGCTCGCCCAATTATTTTTGTTTTGGGTTAATTTGATAAATGCCACTCCAAATCTGGTGTATCCGAGAAATGCCACTGCAATTTCCAAACTTTGAAAAATGCCATTTCATGCCATTTCTAGTGGCATTTTTCGAAGTCTGGAGTGGCGTTTTTCAAAGTTTGCAAACTGAAGTGGCGTTTTTCAAAGTTTGCAAAAATTGCAGGGGCATCTTTCAAAGTTTGGAAATTGCAGTGGCATTTTTATGAATTGCCATAATTGGAGTGGCATTTATCTAATTTGTTTTTGAGACGGAAGCAGGGTGTCAACTGGGCTGTGCGGGACACTCTGGCCTGTCTAGATAGCCTTTTCTTTTATGTTTACCAAAGAGCAGCCAAGTAGTTTTTTTTCTTTTTGAAAATGGCTAGCCCAGTTTTTTTGTGATTTGTCAAGTAAGTCGCTTTATCAGGACTATTGGGCTGCAAATCTTTCAAGACAAGGAGAGCTTCATTCGGCTGGCTGAGAAAATGGCCTATCAGTAATGAGAAATGGGCTGTACATTTTTAAAACACATCAAACCGGCAATTAGTTTCAAATATCTTTTTTTCAAGTAAGTCGCTTTATCAGGCATGTTGGGCTGCAAATCTTTCAAGACGAGGAGAGCTTCATTCGGCTTGCCGAGAAAATGGCCTATCAGTAATGAGAAATGGGCTGTACATTTTTAAAACACATCAAACCGGCAATTAGTTTCAAATATCTTTTTTTCATTTCGAAATTTTAAATTGCATTGATTTTTATGCATGGACAATTTATTGGATTTTATATTGATATACATTTATTTTTAAAATCAGTCTGAATGTGACTCGAAATTTTGGGATTAAAAACATTTCAGACCGCACCGACATATGCAAAATTTCATATAATTTTTTAACCGTGGCCATAATATGGGCTGTAATGCTAACAAAAAGAATATGGGCTCCAAAAAAACCCGTAAGAATTAGTAAATGGGCTGTAAATTATTAGAAATAATGGCAGATGGGCTGTATGCTGTTTTCCACAGATTTGAGGCTTTCCACAGATGGCCTGTATACTGTTGGATGTCCATCCAACGGCCGTCGTGCTTCTTCAATCTCTGCTCTTCCTGCTCCAGCCGCTCAAACAAGCGCCGGCGGGACTGCCTGCTCCCTCCTTCCTGCGGCCGGCTGTGCTACCGCGCAGGCCTCACCCTCCCACCGTACTCCCATCACTGGCCTAGCCATCCCTCTACTCACCCACACCTGCTGTTATTCTTCGGCGATGGCAGACGAACCAGTAAACCCTCGTACGGTCGTACTCCCCTCTACATGGGAAACAAAAACAACTGCCAAGTCTTCCCTACCTCCATGTCGTTCCCTTCCTAGGCCTCGCCGTCGTCCACCGCCCTGGTGCTCTCGGCGTGGCCTGGTCAATGTGGTCAACGACCGACATGCATCTGAAGTGGACTGTACATGGAGAGGCTGACAGCTGGGTCCATGGCCGCACGCAAGGGAGTGCCTCCTTATTACGCGCAAAATAATGATTCCTCAACCTGACATCTGGGACCCACCGAAAGGGCCTCTGTATTTTGCGAAAAAAACGTTACCGCCGCTGACAGCTCGGACCCACCAGCTATATCTTCACACACAAGGAAGTGCCTCCTTATTACGCACACAAAAATGAATACTCCCCCTACTAGCTGGGACCCAGTATAGTGGGCCTACTAAGTTGACGGGGACGAAGGGCTTTGTCAACTTAGTCAATATGCATGATTCTAGCTCGACTGATCGTACGATGTCCATCCAACGGCCGTAGTGCTTCTTCAACCTCTGGTCTTCTTGCTCCAGCCGCCCAAAGCAGCGCCGGTCGTGCCGCCGGCTCCTGCCTCCCGTGGCCGGCTGTGCTGCCGCAGAGGCCTCACCTCCCCCATACTACTCCCACCGTTGGCCAGGCCATCCCTCCACTCCACTCACCCACACCCCCTGTTATTCTGCGGCGACGGCAACACAGCCGAACTAGTGAACCCTCGTACTCCTCTCCGCGTGGGCATCCACTGCCGCGTCTTCCCCGGCTCCACGTCGTCCCCTTCTTAGGCCTCGCCGTAGTCCACCGCCGTGGTGCTCTCGGCGCGGCATGGTCAATGTGGTCAACGACCGAATTCCATCGGAAGAATACTGTACATGGAGAAGCTGACAGCTGGGTCCATGGCAGCCGCAAGGAAGTGCCTCGTTATTACGCAGAAAATAATTATTCCTCCACCTGATAGCAGGGACCCACCGGACGCCCACCAGTATTTCGTGAAAAAATGTTTGCCCCTGACTGCTGGGACGCACCCGACGGGCCACCGTATTTCGTGAAAAAAACGTTCCCCCTGCTGTCAGCTCGGACCCACCGGAAGTGCCTCCTTATTACGCACAAAGAAATGAATACCCCCTGCTAGCTGGGACCCACCTTGGTGGGAGGCTGACTTGTGGACCTACTAAGTTGACGGGGACGGAGGGCTTTGTCAACTTAGTCAATATAAACGATTCTAGCTCCAGTGACCGTACGATGTCCATCCAATGGTCGTAGTGCTTCTTCAAGCTCTGGTCTTCTTGCTCCAGCCGCCCAAAGCAGCGCCGGTCGTGCCGCATGCTCCTGCCTCCCGTGACCGGATGTGCTGCCACGGAGGTCTCACCGCCCCCTACTATTCCCACCACTGGCCAGGCCCTGCGGCGACGACAACCTCACACTGCAGCCGAACCAGTGAACCCTCGTACTCCTCTCCGCGCGGGCTTCCACTGCCGCGTCTTCCCTGACTCCGTGTCGTCCCCTTCCTAGGCCTCGCCGTCGTCCACCGCCCTGGTGCTCTTGGCACGGCGTAGTCAACGTGGTCAAGGAATGACTTCCATCGGACGTGGACTGTACGTGGAGAGGCTGACAGCTGGGTCCACGGCCGCAGCAAGGAAGTGCCTCCTTATTACGCGGAAAATAATGATTCCTCCACCTGACAGCTGGGACCCACCGGACGGGCCACTGTATTTCGCAAAAAAAAACGTTTCCCCCTGACTGCTGGGACCCACCAGCTACATCTTCGCACGCAAGGAAGTGCGTCCAAAAAAAATGATCCACCCCGACTGCTGGGACCCACCAGCTACATCTTCGCACGCAAGGAAGTGCGTCCGGGCAAAAAAACGATTCGCCCCCCTGACTGCTGGGACCCACCAGCTACATCTTCGCACGCAAGGAAGTGCCTAACAGTCGGGACCCACCTGGTCGAAGCGTACGTAGCGTTGTCATTCTGGTCGCGAACATGTATGTACATATATACTGGTGGATGTAGAGGCGCGCACGTGTCGTAGTAGAGGCGCGCACGTAGCATGTACACGTACGTACAACGGCCAGGGTGCAAGAAAGAAAATACGGCCACGTATGTGTATATACGGGCGGTATCTCGAACGCCTACTCGCGCATACGTACGACGAGGGATCGTGTACATGGCTGGGTCAGAACGGAGAAATAGCGTCGTCGTCGTGTTCATGGGGAGGCAACGGAATGCGTCGTGTTCATGGGGAGGCAATGGAATGCGTCGTGTTCATCGGGAGGCAACGGAATGCGTCGTGTTCATCGGGAGGCAACAGAACGCGTGGGAGCCAACCGGCTGGGTCGAAACGGAATGCGTGGTCGTGTTCATCGGGAGGGCTTGGACGGAACATGCGATGGAAACGAGGCCTGGCGTACCGCAGAACGGAGGAAACAGACCTCCTACGGTCGAAACGGGGGTCCTGTTGATCGGGAGGGGTGTGGCGTACCGCAAAACGGAGGAAACGGACCTCCTATGGTTGAAACGGGGGTCCTGTTGATCGGGAGGGGTGTGGCGTACCGCAAAACGGATGAAAGGACCTCCTACGGTCGAAACGGGGGTCCTGTTCATCGGGAGGGGTGTGGCATACCGCAAAACGGGACTCCACGGGATACTGTTCATCTCCACCGTCGACCTCCTCCAGCCTCCACGGGCTACCGTCGACCTCCTCCAGCCTTCACGAGCTCCTGTTCATCCAGCCTCCACCACACGCTACTCCACCAGCTACTGTTCAACCACCCCTCCACCATCTACTGTTCATCCAGCCCTCCACACCACGGGGTCTTGTTCAACCACCCCTCCACGGGCACCCCTCCACCATCTACTGTTCATCCAGCCCTCCACCACACAACGGGGGTCCTGTTCATCCAGAGGCAACGCCACCGCTCACTGTTCATCCACCCCCCCGCAACACTCACTGTTCATCCAATCGATCGACTTCAGTTAGCAGCAGTAGCGAAGGAATCGCTCGATCGGGTTCAGTTAACAGCCATCGATCGATCGCTCGGGTTCAGTAACGCGTAGCCTGCAGTGCAATCGCTCGGGTTCAGTAAGAGCCCAACGCCTCGCTTGGGTTCAGTTAGAGCCAATGCCTCACACACACGTGCGTACGTGTACGAGAGAAACGCGCATCGCTCGGCCCCCGACCTCCCACCGTAACTGGGAACTCCCCGAAATTTTCCTCCCCTCGCTTCTACCACGGTTTTTTCCGTCATGTACGGCCCAAAGAATGTCATGCAGCTGCGTCTCCGGCCCGCCCAGGACGAAAAGCCCATTTTCTGTCTTGATTTTTTGTCATAGAAGTAGGAGCCCATCACATCTATGATGATACCGGGTTTTGTCACAATTATCATCATAGAAGTGTCATATGTATGACAGAATTTTTTTTCGTTCGGCCCAAAATGTCACGGATGTGTCTTTTTTTTGTAGTGCAAGTCCCCTGTATCCCATACACAACAACCCCCTTACTCGGGTTTATGCTTCTGTCACTCAAGCAACCCACTGTAAGAGAATCATGAACGTATTGCAACACCCTACAACGGGAATCCCTCACGCTTGCGCGACATTGAGGGCACAATAGGACAACACCAAAATAAAACATACAACTCATACCAATCTAGATCATCAATCAACCCAAAGACAAAGGATATCTACTCAAAACATCATAGGATGGCAACACATCATTGGATCATAATATGTGGCATAAAGCACCATGTTCAAGTAGGGATTACAGCGGGGTGCGGGGGAGTGGACCGTGTAAAAGAGATGAGGATGGTGATGATGATGTTGATGAAGACGATCACCGCGGCAATGATTCCCCTCCCGATGGCACTCCGGTGCCACTGGGAGAGAGGAGAGGTTCTCCCCCTTGTGCTTCCTCCTCCATGGCCTACCCCTAGATGGGGAGAGGTTCTCCCTCTAGCCTTGGCCTTCATGGTGATTATGGCCCCTCCGGGATCCTCCTCCATAGCCTCCGGTGATGATGGGCCCCTCCAGCAGGGTGCCAGAGAGGGCCTAGATTGATTTCTCGTGGCTACAGAGGCTTGCGGCGGCGGAACTTCCGATCTTGGTTATTTTCTAGTGGTTGGGCATTTATAGGGGAGGTTGGCGTCGAGAACAAGTTAGGGGGCCCCACGGGAAGTCCACGAGGCACAGGGGCATGCCTAGGGGGGTGGGCGCGCCCCCCACCCTCATGGGGCCCACGGGACTCCCCTTCGGTAGATTTTTGTTCCAGTATTTTTTATATTTTCCAGAAAAATTCTCCGTTGATTTTCATCGCATTCTAAGAACTTTTATTTCTGCACAAAAACAACACCACGGTAGTTCTGCTGAAAACAGCGTCAGTCTAGGTCAGTTCTAATCAAAAAATACCAAAATCATATAAATCTATTGTAAACATGGCATGAATACTTCATAAATTATAGATACGTTGGAGACGTATCAGTCACATGGCAATGTGAACTATGGGTGTTAATCACATGGCGATGTGAACTAGATTATTGATTCTAGTGCAAGCGGGAGACTGATGGAAATATACTGTAGAGGCAATAATAAAGTTGTTATTATTATATTTACTTATTCGTGATAAAGGTTTATTATTCATGCTAGAATTGTATTGACCGGAACTTAAATACATGTGTGAATACATAAACAAATACCGTGTCCCTAGTGACCCTCTACTAGACTAGCTCGTTGATCAAAGATGGTTAAGGTTTCCTAACCATAGACATGTGTTGTCACTTGATAATGGGATCACATCATTAGGAGAATGATGTGATGGACAAGACCCATTCGTTAGCTTAGCATATGATCGTTCAGTTTATTGCTATTGCTCTCTTAATGTCAAATACATATTACGTAGACTATGAGATCATGCAACTCCCGGATACTGGAGGAACACCTTGTGTGCTATCAAACATCAAAACAACAAGGTAACTAGTAACAAAAGTGAGCAAAAATGGTATTGCAATGCTTCGAAATAAGGCCTAGGGTTCATACTTTCACTAGTGCAAGTTCCCTCAACAATGATAACATAATTAGATCATATAACAATCCCTCAACATGCAACAGAGAATCACTTCAAAGTCACTAATAGCGAAGAACAAATGAAGAGATTATTGTATGGTACGAAACCACCTCGAAGTTATTCTTTCTGATCGATCTATTGGGCTATTCCTATAAGTGTCACAAACAACCCTAGAATTCTTACTAAAATAACACCTTAATGCACACATCAACCAAAACCCTAATGTCACCTAGATACTCCAATGTCACCACAAGTATCCGTGGGTTTGATTATACAATATGCATCACACAATCTCAGATTCATCTATTCAAACCAACACAAAGAACTTCAAAGAGTGCCCCAAAGTTTCTATCGGAGAGTCAAGACGAAAACGTGTGCCAACCCCTTTGCATAAGTTCACAAGGTCACATAACCCGCAAGTTGATCATCAAAACATACATCAAGTGGATCACGTGAATATCCCATTGTCACCACAGATAAGCACATGCAAGACATACATCAAGTGTTCTCAAATCCTTAAAGACTCAATCTGATAACATTACTTCAAAGGGAAAACTCAATCCATTATATGAAGGTAGAGGGGGAGAAATACCATAAGATCCAGCTATAATAGGAAAGATCGTGGTACATCAAGATCATGCCAAATCAAGAACACGAGAGAGAGAGAGATCAAACACATAGCTACTGGTACATACCCTTAGCCCCGAGGGTGAACTACTCCCTCCTCATCATGGAGAGCGCCAGGATGATGAAGATGGCCACCGGTGATGATTTCCCCCTTTGGCAGGGTGCCAGAACAGGGTCCCAATTGGTTTTTGGTGGATACAGAGGCTTGCGGCGGCGGAAATCTCGATCTAGGTTTCTTTTCGGGGGTTTATGTATTTATAGGAATTTTTGGCGTCGGTTTCACATCAGGGGGCCCACGAGGCAACGACAAGGTTGGGGGACGCCCCCAGGGGGGTAGGAGGTGAGTGAGTCATGGATTAGGGGGTCCCCGGGCGTCTAGGCTATGTGACTTGGGCCAGACTGATGGGCCATGAAGATACAAGCTAAAAGGCCTTCCCCGTGTCTGGATGGGACTCTGCTTTGCGTGGATGGCAAGCTTGGAATTCGGCTGTGTAGTTTCCTTTCTTTGTAAACCGACTCTGTACAACCCTAGGCCCCTCCAGTGTCTATACCAGAGGGTTTAGTCCGTAGAGGCAAGAACAATCATACATGCTAGACATCTAGGGTTTGGCCATTACAGTCTCGAGGTAGATCGACTATTGTAACCCCTATACTCATCAAATTTAATCAAGCAGGAAGTAGGGTATTACCTCCATTAAGAGGGCCCGAACCTGGGTAAACATTGTGTCCCCTACCTCCTGTTACCTTCGATCCTCAGACGCATAGTTCGGGACCCCCTACCCGAGATTGGCCGATTTTGACACCGACATTGGTACTTTCATTGAGAGTTCCATTATGTCGTCGACAGAAGGTTCGATGGCTCATTTGATCATCTATAATGATGCCATTTCCGGGGAAGTTTTCCTCCCCGGCCAATTTTTTGTATACAACAGCTTCATTCTGCGTGCCAACACAACTAGCCACCTTGAACAGATCGATAGCTGCGTCCCTGGTCATCAGATCAGTTTCGGGAACCTGAACTATGTCGCTGATATTCGAGGAGACTTGATCTTCGAAGGGTTCGCGACCCCGACCACCGCTCTGGCCTCAAATCCAGAGCAAACCATCTGGTCCGAAGATGGGAGTTTGGAGCCCACCAGACTCTCCGCCGCAAACTGCACTATCGAGGATCCGGAGGTGACCGTGTGCACGGTGAGCCCATAATCGGACTGGGTTCCCGCCATCATCGAAAGGTCGGACTCTCCCCTGGACTCTAGATCCAAACTCTCGAAGTCCACGCCAAGCAAGCATGGCCAGGGGGCCTTTGGCCCGGTCAGCCCCGCGGACTCTCGTCTCCCCGTCCAAACCTCGCTTTTAAACGAGGCTTTGGACTTAATGTGATCCCCCGCCATTACAGAGGAATCACTTCCAAACTACGCCCAACCCAGACTAGGGGCTGAGAGCGGGGAATTTTACGTCCCACCCACCACCCACTTCATAGCCACTGTCGAAGATTTAACCGACATGCTGGACTACGCCTCTGAACACATCGATGGCATGGATGATGATGCCGAAGACGAACAAGGCCAAGACCCGCCGATCACCGGACGTTGGATGGCCACCTCCACATATGACGTGTATATGGTGGACACACCCAAAGAAGATGATGACGACGGCAGGAAGGATCCAGTTGAGGACAAGCCTGCTGAGGCACCCCCAAAGCATCGATGTCAGCGGCGCCGCTCTAAATCACATCGCGAAAAAGACAGCAATGACGGCACCGGAGACAATAACACTCCGAAAAACGCTGAAGACCCCAAAGCCCCTGTCGAGCCAACATCCGAACAAGATGATTGGAGGATGGGCAAGTTAACCCTGATGATCCGGTCGAGAACGAGTACTCGGAGGACAGTAACTATCTACCACCCTCTGAGGATGATGTGAGCCTCGGCGACGAAGACTTCATCGTGCTAGAGGAACCCTCGAGCAAGAGCACTTCAAGCACCAGCTAATCGCAATAGCGAGAAGCCTTAAAAAGAAGCAGCAACAGCTCCAAGCCGAACCGGATACACTCAATGATAGATGGACCCATGTCCTAGCTGCCGAAGAGTATGGCCTTCAACACCTAGCAAAGAGTTATCTAAAGCGTCGGCTACTACCACAATTCGACGACGAGGCTCTCGATTCCATACCAAGATATGATCGTGCTGATGAACCAGACCGGCCACCATGTGGGCGAGATAAAGCGGCCACCTACGCCGAACACGAACCCGCACCACCTCGCCGTAGAGGCAGAGAAACAGCGGCCCCAAGATACACCTACGACCTACGGCAGGACCTGGACAATAGAGCAGGACAAGCTAGATCAATCTACGGATCAAGGGGGTGTGCCCCTGCGCGAGAGGACGGCCATCAGTCCTAGCGCGACAGGCACAATCTCAACAGGCCGAAAACCACATACGGACTTCATCCGAACTGCGTCGTGACGTCGCCCGATACAGAGGCGTTGCACACCCCTTATGCTTCACCGATGAGGTAATGGAGCACCAGTTCCCAGAAGGGTTTAAACCCATGAACATTGAATCGTACGATGCCACGACAAATCCCGCAGTATGGATTGAAGATTATCTTCTCCACATTCACATGGCTCGCGGTGACGATCTCCATGCCATCAAGTACCTCCCCCTAGAACTCAAAGGACCAACACGACATTGGTTAAACAACCTACCAGAAAACTCCATTGGTAGCTGGGAGGATTTGGAAGATGCCTTTAGAGACAACTTTTAAGGTACCTATGTTCGGCCTCCAGACGCCGATGACCTCAGTCACATAGTCTAGCAACCCGGAGAGTCTGTCCGAAAACTCTGTACCAGGTTCTTAATTAAAAAGAACCAAATTGTCGATTGTCCAGACGCCGAAGCCCTCGCAGCCTTTAAACACAGCAACCGCGACGAGTGGCTCGCCCGACACCTTGGCCAAGAAAAACCAAAGTCCATGGTAGCTCTCACCGCACTTATGACCCACTTTTGCGCGGGAGAAGATATCTGGCTAGCTCGTCGAAGCAATAGCACCGGCGACCCTGGCACATCCGAAGCCAGAGATGGCAACGGCAAGCCACGACGCAATAGACACACGCATCGAAGCAACAATGAAGAAACCAAAGACACGACGGTCAACACCGGATTCAGTGGCTCTAAACTCGATCAGTGGAAGAAGCCATTCAAAGGAAACAAAGATGGTCCATCCAGTTGGGACATAATACCTGATTGACATTGCCAGATTCATGGCACCCTTGACAAGCCTGCCAATCACACCAACAGAAACTGGTGGGTCTTTAAACAGGCTGGTAAGCTAAATACCAAACATAAGGGGAAAGGGCCGCCCAGCAAGGACGACGATGAAGAACCTCGCCCACCGAACACAAGGGGACAGAAGAAATTTCCCCCGAGGTAAAAACGGTGAATATGATCTACGTTACTCACATCCCTAAGCGGGAGCGCAAGCACGCATTAAGGGACGTCTACGCCATAGAGCCAGTCGCCCCAAAATTCAACCCATGGTCAGCCTGTCCGATCACTTTTGATCACAGAGATCATCCGACCAGTCTCCGCCATGGAGGTTCGGCAGCATTGGTCCTCGATCCAATCATACATGGATTCCATCTTACGCGAGTCCTTATGGACGGCGGCAACAGCCTAAACCTTCTTTATCAGGACACTGTCCGCAAAATGGGCATTGATCTGTCAAGAATTAAGCCCACTAAAACCACCTTTAAAGGAGTAATACCCGGTGTAGAAGCCGGCTGCATGGGCTCAATAACATTGGAAGTGGTCTTTGGTTCTCTGGACAACTTCAGAAGCAAAGACTTGATCTTTGACGTCATCCCTTTCTGTAGTGGTTATCCCGCACTGATCGGGAGAACCGCCTTCACCCGCTTCAATGCAGTCCCGCATTATGCTTACTTAAAGCTCAAAATGCCTGGACCCCGTGGTGTTATTATAGTTAATGGAAACATGGAGTGCTCCCTCCGTACAGAGGAGCGTACCACGGCCCTCGCAGCTGAAGCACAGGGTGGCCTCATTAAGCCAAATACTACATCGACAGTCAAGCCCCCAGACACTGTCAAATGAGTCCGGTCTACCCTACTGAGCGACAGTCCGGCTCGTCCAGAGCTAGATTAGCAATTCGGCCTCCGTCAAAGCCCCAACCTGATAGAAGCATATGTACCACGCGTACATAACTACGCACTAAAGATACCATGGACAAGGATGGAGGCATACTAAAAATAAAGTCCACGATACGGCTCGACCCTATCCGGACCCTTCATATTTTTCTCCTTTTTCCTTCTTATTTTTATTTTTCAGGTTCTTTACAACCCACATCACTTTTTGATGGTGCCAAGGGCCCTTTTCCAGGCCCCTTATGTCTACTCGATTGTTGATCCTCTTAAAGGATCACACACCAAGGCTAAAAGCGGTGCAGACGTGCAGCAGGATATCCAAAGGATCTTCACATCACCCTTTCCATTTTGGGACCTGTATATAGCTTTCCCTTGCTCCCGGCATGTAAAATAGCCGTGATGCTTATGACATCTTTTGTAAAAAATACATTTTGACGTACCAATCAGATTATCATGGAAACAGTTTCGCCCAACCTTGTTCGGTATTGGCTTATTTCTTAATCTATCTTCCCTCTTTATGTCAGATTGGCATATCCACCTCGGCACGACTTAAATCGCCAGGGGCTCTATTCGGCAACATATATTTTCAAAAGCAGAAAGTCCGAACACTCTCGGAGTAGACTTCGGCGTCCCGAATACTGCATTATATGCATCGGCTCCGAATCATGTCTTTGGTTAATAGTTGGGTTGCCCGGCTCCTGTGTTTGCTACCTAACGTTCTGCTTGTTCGACTAAGATAGTAAAGGAGATAACTACTGCGATTGTGTTTCTGATTCTTCCGGTCAAGCACCTCAGTAGAGAAAGCCGAAAACTGACTGTCATGATGCGGCGAGAGCTGGTCAGCAATTCGGCGACTTACTAAATCTCTAGCAATTTCTTCCGTGTTACACGAAGGACTGGCTCTCTTCCAGTCATGCACATAAGGTATCCAAAGTTTGGATAGCCGCATACGCACCAGGGGCTATCTTATAGTCCCATTGTCAAACTCCTATGGCTAAGTGAGAGTGATAAAGCCGCATAGTCTGATTGCCTGGTTCGCCGCACTGACACCTCCTTTACAGACCAATACGTTGGGTCAAGTGTGGTCATGTGCTATTCCAAACACCCCTGTAGTATCTACGTGGGGGCTGAAGCCGACGACTAGCAAACTCTCAGGGATAAAAACAGTCGCACAGGAGGAAAAACACTTTCAGATAAATGCATAAAATATATTACACAGCCTTGGTTTATACTACATGGTCTGGGTAGCTCGGATACATTTACTCGAACATAATATCCTTCGAGCATTGACCCTCTATCAAACGGGCACCCTCTAGGACGTCCTCAAAATAGCACTCCGGCTTGCGGTGGTCCTTGCCTCCGGGCGGACCCTCAACTGCCATGACGGCAGCCTTCATCTTCGCCCAATGCATCTTGACACGGGCAAAGGCCATCCGCGCACCTTCTATGCATGCCGAGTGCTTCACAGCCTCAACTCAGGGCAAGGCGTCTCTGAGTCTCTTGACTAGGCCTAAGTATCTGCTCAGAATGGGTCCGGCTGGCCATAGCGGACTATGATGTCCTTCATGGCCAAACCAGACATCCTATGTAGTTCCACCAGTTGCATCATCTAATTGTTCAGCAAAGCTGGCCGCTCCAGCGCTAGGTACTGCGACCAGAAGAGCTTCTCCGTTGTCTTCCCATCTTGAGCTCGAAAATACTGTGCGGCGTCGGCAGCACTCCTCGGGAGATCCGCAAAAGCGTTTGGAGCACTCCACAGTCGATCTAGCAAAGCATATCTTAGACCGCCAAATATACTCTTTAAAGAAGAGGCTTACCAGCCGCTATCTATTTGGCTTGCTTGATCTCCTCGGGAGCCTCCCTGGACTCGGTCCATGCCTCCTTTGCATCTTGAAGAGCCATGGCGAGTTCGGCTGCCTGGGCCTTATTCTGCTCCTCCAGGGCCTCGCACTTGTTGGCGGCATCTTGGAGCGCCTGCTCCACTTTAGTCACCCGCGCATCACACTTGCGACGGGTTACCTACTCAGCCTCTAGATCCACAGCCACTTTGTCAGCGACCGCTTTGCTCGCCCTCGCCTCCTCCTTCGCTTCGGCAAGGGCACTCTTGAGGGTCTCGACCTCGGTCATGGTGCCTACAATCACACACATAGTAGCACATGAGCTTAAACTCTGAGTTTGCATTACAATTCAGGCTTGTAAGGGGTCTCTTAAAAGCATACCTTGGGCCTCATCGAACCGCTTCTTAATACGGTCGATCTCATCATTAGCCAGCTTCAGTTTCCACTGGAGTTCGGAAACTTCCACATCCTTGGCTGAAGCTGCTAGCAGTGAAGCCTATTTATCAAAATAGACAAGTATGTTATCTCCGGAATATTTGATCCTCTGTCCGCCCCCCTTTCTTTTTCAAAAAAAGCCGAATAGAGTCTCAGGGGCTACTATCTATACACATGCGTATTTTCACACATGCAAAAGCAGCTAAAAATATTGCATCACATACCTCAAAGCCTGTTCGCAGGCTGGTGAAAGCTTCACTCAGCCCGCTTTTTGCGACTGAACCTTCTCAACCACCGTACCCATTAGGGTACGGTGCTCCTCCACGACGGAAGCACATCGAAGTGCTTCCCTCAAAGTATTCGCCGCCTCCAGGTTGATGGAGGTCGTTGGTGGAATCTTATCTCCCTCTTCTTCAAAGGGGGTTGCTCGCTCGATTCCGGAGCCGCATGGGTCTCCAGAGTGGTATTCGGCTGGGGGCCAGACTGGTCCGGGCCCCCGTCATTAGTTTCCATGGGGGTTGTGCCCCCCATGTTTTCGGCAGCCGAGGCATTACCCTCTGGTGTCGTTTCCGTGGCCTTCCACACCTCTCCCTAGCCCGGAGAGGTCCTTTGGGACAACACCTTAGTGTCATCCGTGACATGTGGTGGAGAGGCTCGCGGAGGCGTTTCACTCTCCATCATATCCGGCGCCAAAGAGTTCCCTGAAGACGATGATTGTTTGGGGAGATCATGAGCCGGACTGAAATACGTAAATGATATGTTACCCTATAATTTGTAAAAAGCCGGATATATGTATAGTATCTTTGAATACTTACGATTCGGCCAGGGGCGCCACTCAGGGATGGCTTCGACGTCCGGTTCCGAATCGTCTGAAAGGGAGATCTTCCCCTTCTTGGACGCCTCCGCCTCTACCTCCATGGAAGCTCCTCTTTTCTTATTTCCCCCCTTAAGGGGAGAATTGCTCTCCTCCTCTTCCTCTTCATCTTCATCCCCCTCATGGGAGGAGGGAGCTTCAGTATCTCTAGACGCAATGTCCGAAATACCTTTTCGGCGAAGGCCACTTCTGGCCTCCTTGCCCTTCTTATTGTCCTTCTTCTCTGGCGCCTGGTACAGCGCCGGGACCAGCATCTTCGTTAATAGAGGAATGGCCGGGTCTTCAGGCAGCGGAGCCGTACATTGGATCCGTTCCGCCTTCTTTGTCCAGCCCTGAAAGAAGAATGGAAGGCTCAACATACCCCTTGGATTTACAAATTGAGGTTATGATTCGGAAGTCATAAAACTTACTAGAGTGGCCGGATGAGCACAGTCGATGCTGATGTCTTTGGTCGTCTCCAGCCACGACTTATGGGCCTTGAAAAGCAGCTTCCAGATTTCTTCGTGTGTCGTGCCGAAGAATTGCTGCAGGGTTCGAGGGCCCGCTAGATTGAACTCCCACATGTGGAGAGACCGGCGCTGGCAGGGGAGAATCCGGCGAAACAACATCACCTGGATCACATCAGCAAGGATGGTTTTCTTCTTCATCATATTTTTGATGCGCTTCTGCAACATCATCACTTCATCGGATAATGCCCAATCCAGACCCTTGTTAATCCATGATGCAAGCCACATCGGGGGTCCGGATCTGAACTCAGGAGTGGCTGCCCAGTTGGCGCCGCAGGGTTCGGTGATGTAGAACCACTCCTGCTGCCATATCTTGACAGTCTCCACAAAGGCCCCTTTTGGCCAGGTGACGTTAGGAAGCTTGCTCACCATGGTGCCTCCGCAGTCTGCGTGCTGCCTGTCAACCACCTTTGGCTTCATGTTGAAGACCTTAATCCATAGGTTGAAGTAGGGGGAATGCGGAGGAGCGCCTCACACATGACGATGAACGCTGAAATGTGGACGGAGGAATTTGGGGCTAGATCGGGGAAATCTAGCCCATAATAGAACATGAGGCTGTGGACGAAAGGGTGGAGAGGAAACCCTAGTCCGTGGAGAAAGTGGGGGATGAACACTACCCTCTCGTTAGGCTTCGGAGTGGGGATGATCTGCTTTGTGGCAGGGATCCGATGGGCGATATCCGCGACCAAGTACCCCTCTTCCCGGAGTTCCTTGACGTTCCTCTCTGTGATGGAGGAAACCATCCACTTGCTATGCGAGCCGGATCTGGACATGGCTGGAGTGTTTTGGTGGCGACAGAAAAGATTGAAACTTGGGCGCTAGAGCTTGAGGATGGAAGGGCTGAGGAAGAAGAAGGTGTGAGGTAAAAAGATGGATCCTTATCCTCTTATAAAGGCAGTGAATGTCAAGCGCCCCCTCACAAGCCTTCAAACTCGCCTATTCCCAAGGGGTCATGCAAACATCACAGTTGGATTACCCAAACCCATATTGATGAGAATCCCGCAATAAGGGGACATGATCTCTGCTTTGAAAAGACGTGTCAATGAAGACCGCACCTTGAAACGCGAAGCGGGAGGCTAAAACAGTTCAAAATAATAATAAAGCCAGGAATAATGTCTCACGGAAAAAGCTGTCCGTGGACATGACTTATTTCGTTTAAGTATTTTGCCCTTATGGTTCAGGGTTCTCACTGTTATACAGAGCCGAATATAGTTCTATCGTTCAACTGCTTCAGAGTATTCGGACGAGGAACCCGCCTTGCAATGCCGAAGACAAACTGCGTGCCGGACACATCGTCATTGAAGCCTGGTTCAGGGGCTACTGAGGGAGTCCTGGATTAGGGGGTCCCCAGGCGTCCGGGCTATGTGACTTGGGCCGGACTGATGGGCCATGAAGATACAAGGTAGAAGGCCTCCCCCCATGTCCAGATGGGACTCTCCTTTGTGTGGATCGCAAGCTTGGAATTCAGATGTGTAGTTTCCTTTCTTTCTAAACCGACTCTGTACAACCCTAGGCCCCTCCGGTGTCTATATAAACCGGAGGGTTCAGTCCATAGAGGCAAGAACAATCATATAGGCTAGACATCTAGGGTTTAGCCATTACGATCTCGAGGTAGATCGACTCTTGTAACCCCTATACTCATCAAAGTCAATAAGGCAGGAAGTAGGGTATTACCTCCATTAAGAGGGCCGAACCTGGGTAAACATCGTGTCCCCTGCCTCATGTTACCTTCGATCCTCAGATGCATAGTTCAAGACCCCCTACCCGAGATCGGCCGGTTTTGACATCGACAGGGGGCGCCCTCCACCCTTTTGGAGGCCACATGTCTCTTCTGGCGCAACTCTTTTGCTACGGGGGGTTCTTCTGGTCCATAAAAAACCACTGTAAATTTTCAGGTCATTTGGACTCCGTTTGATATTCCTTTTCTGTAAAACTCAAAAACAAGGAAAAAAATAGAAACTGGCACTGGGCTCTAGTTTAATAGGTTAGTCCCAAAAATCATATAAAATAACATATAAAACATCCGAGATAGATAATATAATAGCATGGAACAATAAAAAATTATAGATACGTTGGAGACGTATCAAGCATCCCCAAGCTAATTCCTGCTCATCCCCGAGTAGGTAAATTATAAAAACATAATTTTTGATGTGGAATACTACCTAACATATTCATCAATGTAATCTTCTCTATTGTGGCAAGAATATTCAGATCCATAAGATTCAAAACAAAAGTTTAATATTGACATAAAAACAATAATACTTTAAGCATACTAACAAGGCAATTATGTCTTCTCAAAATAATATGGCCAAAGAAAGTTATCCCTACAAAATCATATAGTCTGGCTATGCTCCATCTTCATCACACAAAATATTCAAATCATGCACAACCCTGATGACAAGCCAAACAATTGTTTCATACTTTTGATGTTCTCAAACTTTTTCAACTTTCACGCAATACATGAGTGTGAGCCATGGACATAGCACTATAGGTGGAATAGAATGTGGTGGTTGTGGAGAAGACAAAAAGAAGGAGATTGTCTCACATCAAATAGGCGTATCAACGGGCTATGGATATGCCCATCAATAGATATCAATGTGAGTGAGTAGGGATTTCCATGCAACGGATGCACTAGAGCTATAAGTTTATGAAAGCTCAAAAAGAACTAAGTGGGTGTGCATCCAACTCGCTTGCTCACGAAGACCTAGGGCAATTTGAGGAAGCCCATCATTGAAATGTACAAGCCAAGTTCTATAATGAAAATTTCCCACTAGGATATGAAAGTGACAATATAGGAGACTCTCTATCATGAAGATCATGGTGCTACTTTGAAGCATAAGTGTGGTAAAAGGATAGTAACATTGCCCCTTCTCTCTTTTCTCTCATTTTTTAGTTTTTGTTTTTTTGTTGGGCCTTCTCTCATTTTTTTGGCCTCTTATTTTTCGTATGGGGTCTCATCCCGACTTGTGGGGGAATCATTGTCTCTGTCATCCTTTCCTCACATGGACAATGCTCTAATAATGATGATCATCACACTTTTGTTTACTTACAACTCAAGAATTACAACTCGATACTTAGAACAAAATATGACTCTATATGAATGCCTCCGGTAGTGTATCGGGATGTTCAATGAAACAAGAGTGACATGTATGAAAGAATTATGAATGGTGGCTTTGCCACAAATAGGATGTCAACTACATGATCATGCAATGTAATATGACAATAATGATGCGTGTCATAATAAATGGAGCAGTGGAAAGTTGCATGACAATATATCTCATAATGGCTACGTAAATGCCATAATAGGTAGGTATGGTGGCTATTTTGAGGAAGGTATATGGTGGGTGTATGGTACCGGTGAAATTTGCTCGGCACTAGAGAGGCTAGCAATGGTGGAAGGGTGAGAGTGCGTATAATCCATGGACTCAACAGTAGTCATAAAGAACTCACATACTTATTGCAAAAATCTATTAGTTATCAAAACGAAGTACTACACGCATGCTCCTAGGGGGATAGATTGGTAGGAAAAGACCATCGCTTGTCCCCGACCGCCACTCATAAGGAAGACAATCAATAAATAAATCATGCTCCGACTTCGTCACATAACGGTTCACCATACGTGAATGCTACGTGAATCACAAACTTCAACACAAGTATTTCTACAATCCAAAATTACTCACTAGCATGAGTCTAATATCACCATCTTTATATCTCAAAACAATCATAAGGAATGAAACTTCTCATAGTATTCAATGCACTTTATATGAAAGTTTTTATTATATCCCTCTTGGATGCCCATCATATTAGGACTAAATTCATAACCAAAGCAAATTGCCACGCCGCTTAGAGCGACTCTCAAAATAATATAAGTGAAGCATGATAATTCAACAATTTCTTCAAAATAAAACTACATACGTGCTCTAAAAAGATATAAGTGAAGCACTAGAGCAAGTGACAAACTACTCCAAAAGATATAAGTGAAGATCAATGAGTAGTCGAATAATTATGTAACTATGTGAAGACTCATTCTCATAAATAAAATTTCAGATCTTAAGTACTTTATTCAAACAACAAGCAAAACAAAATAAAATGACATTACAAGGATAGAACATATCGTGTGAGGAAGCAAAAACTTAGGCTCAACCAAAACTGACCGATAGTTGTTGAAGAAGAAAGGTGGGATGCCAACCAGGGCATCCCCAAGCTAAGATGCTTGAGACTTCTTGAAATATTGACTAGGGATGCCTTGGGCATCCCCAAGCTTAAGCTTTTTTGTCTCCTTAATTCCTCTGATATCACGGTTTCCCTAATTCTTAAAAACTTCATCCACACAAAACTCAATAAGAATTCGTGAGATAAGTTAGTATAAATCCATGCTAAACCTTATCATTCTCTACTGTAGAAAATCACTAAAATTATAACTTGAAATTGCATACTAAATTCCTCTGCATATTTAGTACTCCTATCCTCAAATAGAATCATTAAACAAGAAAACATATGTAAACATAACAGCAATCTGTCTAGACAGAACAATCTGTAAAGAATACAAGAGGAATAATACTTCCCTAACTCCTAAAATTCTGAAAAATTACCACACTTTATATAATTTGTTGTTACTCATTTTGTAAAAAAATTCAAGATTTTAACACATTCCGACTTTCCAGAAGAATTCTGACAATGATAGAAAACTTTCTATTTTCAAAACAACATATAGACTTGCAAAATAAGCATGGTAAAGCTACACTTGACTTTTTATTGAACTAAAAGGTGCAAAACATTACTCTAAATAACAGCAAGTAAATCCTAATAAAAGGAAATGATGCTCTGAGAAAAACTCATATCATGTGGTGAATAAAATATAGCCTTAAGTAAATTACCGATGAACGAAGACGAAAGAGGGGATGCCATCCAGGGCATCCCCAAGCTTAGTTGCTTGGGTATTCCTTGAATATTACCTTGGGGTGCCTTGGGCATCCCCAAGCTTAGGCTCTTGCCACTCCTTATTCCGTAGTCCATCGAAACTTCACCCAAAACTTGAAAACTTCACAACACAAAACTTAACAGAACTTCGTGAGATGGGTTAGTATGATAAAGACAAATCATTCACTTTGGTACTGTCAAGATAAGATTCAAATTCGTTCTCACACAATGCCTACTGTACCTTATCATTTCCACAATTTACATCACTCAATATAAGCTATGGAAACACAAAAACAAGCAAACTATGCATTGAAAACAGAATCTGTCAAAAACAGAATAGTCTGTAATGATCTGAACTATAAGCATACTTATGTTACTCCAAAACTTCTGAAAAATTAGGACAACCTGGGCAATTTGTATATAAATATACTGTAAAAAATTCAGAATTGTTCGACGCTCCAGTGATTTTTTATAATTCTGTGACTGGGCACAAAAGTTTCTGTTTTTGGATAGAATTGAATCAACTATCATCCACACTATCCCAAAGGCTTTACTTGGCACTTTATTGAAACAAAAGCTATAAAACATGATTACTACAGTAGCTTAATCATATTAACACTCAAAAACAGTAGGGGTAAATATTGGGTTGTCTTCCAACAAGCGCTTTTCTGTAATGCCTTTCTAGTTAGGCACGATGATTTCAATGATGCTCACAAAAAAGATAAGAATTGAAACACAAAGAGAGCATCATGAAGCATATGATAAGCACATTTAAGCCTAACCCACTTCCTATTTATAGGTATTTTGTGAGCAAAAAATTTATGGGAACAAGAATCAGTTAGCATAGGAAGTCAAAACAAGCATGACTTCAAAACTTTCAACACATAGAGAGGAAACTTGATATTATTGCAATATGTAGAAGCATATGTTATTCCCTCATAATAATTTTCAGTGGTATCATGAATGAATTCAACAATATAACCATCACATAAAGCATTACTTTCATGATCCATACGCATAGAAATTTTATTACTCTCCACATAAGCAAATTTATTCTCATGAATAGTAGTGGGAGCAAACTCAACAAAATAACTATCAAGTGAGGCATAATCCAATTGAAAATTAAAATCAAGATGACAAGTTTCATGGTTATCATTATTCTTTATAGCATACATTTCATCACAATAATCATCATATATAGGAGGCATGCTTTCATCCTAATAAATTTGCTCATCAAAACTTGGGGGAGAAAAATATCATCTTCATCAAACATAGCATCCCCAAGCCTATGGCTTTGCATATCATTAGCATCATGGATATTCAAAGAATTCATAGTAAAAACATTGCAATTATGCTCACCATTCAAAGATTTAGTGCCAAACATTTTATAAACTTCTTCCTCTAACACTTGAGCACAATTTTCCTTTCCATCATTTTCACAAAAGACATTAAAAAGATGAAGCATATGAGGCAACCTCAATTCCATTTTTTGTAGTTTTATTTTATAGACTAAACTAGTGATAAAGCATGAAACTAAAAGATTCAATTGCAAGATCTAAAGATATACCTTCAAGCACTAACCTCCCCGGCAATGGCGCCAGAAAAGAGCTTAGTTGACGCGGTGTGAGTGCCGCTTACCTAGCCTCCCCGGCAACGCCGCCAGAAAAGAGCTTGATGTCTACAACATAACCTTCTTCTTATAGACTCGTGTTGGGCCTCCAAACGTAGGGTTTTGTAGGACAGTAGCAAATTTCCCTCAAGTGGATGACCTAAGGTTTATCAATCAGTGGGAGGCGTAGGATGAAGATGGTCTCTCTCAAACAACCCTGCAACCAAATAACAAAGAGTCTCTTGTGTCCCCAACACACCCAATACAATGGTAAATTACATAGGTGCACTAGTTCGGCGAAGAGATGGTGATACAAGTGTAATATGGATGGTAGATATAGGTTTTTGTCATCTGAAAATATAAAAACAGCAAGGTAACTAGTAACAAAAGTGAGCGAAAACGGTATTGCAATACTTCGAAACAAGGCCTAGGGTTCATACTTTCACTAGTGCAAGTTCCCTAAACAATGATAACATAATTAGATCATATAACAATCCCTCGACGTGCAACAGAGAATCACTTCAAAGTCACTAATTGCAGAGAACAAACAAAGAGATTATTATAGGGTACGAAACCACCTCGAAGTTATTCTTTCTGATCGATCTATTGGGCTATTCCTATAAGTGTCACAAACAGCCCTAGAGTTCATACTAAAATAATATCTTAAGACACACATCAACCAAAACCCTAATGTAACCTAGATACTCCAATGTCACCACAAGTATCCGCGGGTTTGATTATACGATATGCATCACACAATCTCCGATTCATCTATTCAAACCAACACAAAGAACTTCAAAGAGTGCCCCAAAGTTTCTACCAGAGAGTCAAGATGAAAACGTGTGCCAACCCCTATGCATAAGTTCACAAGGTCACAAAACCCGCAAGTTGATCACCAAAACATACATCAAGTGGATCACGTGAATATCTCATTGTCACCACAGATAAGCACATGCAAGACATGTTGGAAATATGCCCTAGAGGCAATAATAAATTGGTTATTATTATATTTCCTTGTTCATGATAATTGTCTATTGTTCATGCTATAATTGTATTAACCAGAAACCATAATACATGTGTGAATACATAGATCGTAATATGTCCCTAGTAAGCCTCTAGTTGACTAGCTCGTTGATCAATAGATGGTCGTGGTTTCCTGACCATGGACATTGGATGTCATTGATAATGGGATCACATCACTGGGAGAATGATGTGATGGACAAGACCCAATCCTAAGCGTAGCACAAGATTGTGTAGTTCATCTGCTAAAGCTTTTCTAATGTCAAGTATCATTTCCTCAGACCATGAGATTGTGCGACTCCCAGATACCGGAGGAATGTTGTGGGTGTACCAAATGTCACAACGTAACTGGGTGGCTATAAAGGTGCACTATAGGTATCTCCGAAAGTATCTGTTGGGTTGGCACGAATCGAGACTGGATTTGTCACTCCATATGACGGAGAGGTATCTCTGGGCCCACTCGGTAATGCATCATCATAATGAGCTCAATGTGACTCAGGAGTTGGTCACGGGATCATGCGTTACAAAACGAGTAAAGAGGCTTGCCGGTAACGAGATTGAACGAGGTATGGGGATACCGATGATCGAATCTCGGGCAAGTAACATACTGATGGACAAAGGGAATTGCATACGGGATTGATTGAATCCCCGACATCGTGGTTCATCCGATGAGATCATCGTGGAACATGTGGTAGCCAACATGGGTGTCCAGATCCCAATGTTTGTTATTGGCCGGAGAGATGTCTCGGTCATGTCTGCATGGTTCCCGAACCCGTAGGGTCTTCACACTTAAGGTTCGGTGACGCTAGAGTTCCTATGGGAAATAGTATGTGGTTACCAAAGGTTGTTAGGAGTCCCAGATGAGATCCCGGACATCACGAGGAGTTCCGGAATGGTCCGGAGGTGAAGAATTATATATGGGAAGTCCAGTTTCAGTTGCCGGAATAAATTCGGGGTTATCGGTATTGTACCCGGACCATCGAAAGGTGTCCGGGGGTCCATCGGGTGGGGCCACCTACCCCAGTGGACCAAGTGGGCTGAACAAAGGAGGGAACCAGCCGCTGGTAGGCTGGTGCGCCCCCCAAGGGCCCAAGGCGCCTAGGGTTGAAAACCCTAGGGGGTGGGGGCGCCTCCCACCTAACTTGGGGGGCAAGTCCCCGCCTTGGCCGCTGCCCCCCTCTAGATGCATCTAGGGGGGCCTGCCCCCTCTCCCTTCACCCTATAAATAGAGGGGGGCAGGAGGGCAGCCGCACCCTTTCCCTGGCGCATCCCTCCCCCTCTCCAACACCTCCTCCTCCTCCATAGTGCTTGGCGAAGCCCTACCGGAGAACCACGAGCTCCATCACCACCACGCCGTCGTGCTATCGAAGTTCTCCCTCAACTTCTCCTCTCCCCTTGCTGGATCAAGAAGGAGGAGACGTCCCCGGGCTGTACGTGTGTTGAACGCGGAGGCGCCATCCGTTCGGCGCTAGATCGGATCTTCTGCAATTTGAATCGCCACGAGTACGACTCCATCATCCGCGTTCCTTGTAATGCTTCCGCTTAGCGATCTTCAAGGGTATGAAGATGCACTCCCCCTGTCTAGTTGCTAGTATCTCCTAGATTGATCTTGGTGACATGTAGGAATTTTTTTGAATTATTACTATGTTCCCCAAGAGTGGCATCATGAGCTAGGTCTATGCGTAGATTCTATGCACGAGTAGAACACAAAGTAGTTGTGGGTGATGATTTGTAGAATTTGCTTACCGTCAGTAGTCTTATGTTGATTCGGTGGCATTGTGGGATGAAGCGGCCCGGGCCGACCTTACACATACGCTTATGTGAGACTGGTTCCACTGACTGACATGCACTTGATGCATAAGGTGGCTAGAGGGTGATTGTCTCTCCCACTTTAGTCAGATCGGATTCAATGAAAAGGGTCCTTGAGGGAGTCCTGGATTAGGGGGTCTCCGGACAACCGGACTATATCCTTTGGCCGGACTGTTGGACTATGAAGATACAAGATTGAAGACTTCGTCTCTTGTCCGTATGGGACTCTACTTGGCGTGGAAGGCAAGCTAGGCAGTACGGATATGGATATCTCCTCCTTTGTAACCGACCTTGTGTAACCCTAGCCCTTTCCGGTGTCTATATAAACCGGAGGGTTTTAGTCCATAGGACAACATACAATCATACCATAGGCTAGCTTCTAGGGTTTAGCCTCTCTGATCTCGTGGTAGATCTACTCTTGTACTACCCATATCATCAATATTAATCAAGCAGGACGTAGGGTTTTACCTCCATCAAGAGGGCCCGAACCTGGGTAAAACATCGTGTTCCCTGCCTCCTGTTACCATCCGCCTTAGACGCACAGTTTGGGACCCCCTACCCGAGATCCACCGGTTTTGACACCGACATTGGTGCTTTCATTGAGAGTTCCTCTGTGTTGTCGTCGTTAGGCTTGATGGCTCCTACAATCATCGATAGCGATGCAGTCCAGGGTGAGCCTTTTCTCCCCGGACAAATCTTTGTGTTCGGCGGCTTCGCACTGCGGGCCAACTCGCTTGGCCATCTGGAGCAGATCGAAAGTTACGCCCCTGGCCACCAGGTCAGGTTTGGAAGCTTAAACTACACGGCCGATATTCGCGGAGACTTGAACTTTGACAGATTCGAGCCTCTTCCTTGTGCGTCACATGGTCACGATGAGTACGATTTAGCTCTACCATCAGACAGTGTTCATGAGATCGCACCGGCAGCCGCTCCGACCCTCAATTCGGAGCCCGTTGCGCCGTCCATGGACGGGTGGATGGACCCCACCATGGAGGCCTTACCCTCAGCGGCGATCGAGCCGAACATCGACCTTACCCTGCACGAGAGCCGTGTTGTCAGACTGTCGGATCCTTCTCCAGCCACGGACTCCAAACCACCTGCGCCCGTTCCTAGCGATTGGGCGCCGATCATGGAGTTTACCTCCGTGGATATTTTTCTGCACTCGCCCTTTGGCGACATACTGAACTCATTAAGGTTTCTCTCCTTGTTAGGACGATGAAGAAATTCGCTGCCCACCCACCACCCACTTAGTAGCCACTGTCGACGACTTAACTGACATGCTCGACTTCGACTCCGAAGACATCAACGGTATGGACGATGATGCGGAAGACGAAGAGGAACCACTGCCCACAGGGCATTGGATAGCCACCTCATCATACGATATATACATGGTGGATACACCCAAAGAAGCTAATGGCGATGAGACAGTGGAGGATGACCCCTCTAAGAAGCAACACAAGCGCCGACGTCAGCGGCGCCGCTCTAAGTCCCGCCAAAGAAAAAGTGTTGATACCGGCACAGGAGACAATAACACTCCGGATAATGCCGAAGATGGCAACAATCCCCTCCAACAAGATTTAGAGCAGGAGGATGGAGGAGCCAGCCCTCTAGAGAGAGCGACAAATGGAGAGGCGGAGGATGATAATTACATGCCCCCCTCCGAAGACGAGGCAAGCCTCGACGATGACGAATTCGTCGTGCCAGAGGATCCCGTCGACCAAGAGCGCTTCAAGCGCCGGCTTATAGCCATGGCAAATAGCCTTAAGAAAAAGCAGCAGCAGCTTCAAGCTGATCAATATCTGCTAGCTGACAGAAGGACTGAAGTCCTCGTGGTCGAGGAATATAAACTCGAGCGCCCCTCCAAGAGTTACCCAAAATGCAGGTTGCTACCCCGACTGGAGGAAGAAGCGTATGACGTGGCTGATCGGCCAGCTCGTGGCCGTAATAGAGAGGCATTCCAGCCAAAAACCAGCCTGCACCCCGACGCCATTCAAATAAAAAGGCATGGGGAAATACGCCAGACCTACGAGACATATTGGAGGACAAAGCAAAACATGCAAGATCAATCTACGGATCACGAGGGTGCGCCACTATGCAAGACGATAAACGTCACACCAGATACAGTAAAAGTAAATCCGGCTGGGACGAACACAGCGGGCAAGACCCATTCGAGCTGCGTTGCGACATAGCCCAATACAGAGGCGCCGCACACCCCTTATGCTTCACAGACGAAGTCATGGATCATCAAATCCCAGAGGGTTTCAAACCCGTAAATATTGAATCATATGACGGCACAACAGATCCTCCGGCATGGATCGAGGATTTCCTCCTCCACATCCACATGGCCCGTGGTGATGACTTACATGCCATCAAATACCTCCCACTAAAGCTCAAAGGACCAGCGCGGCATTGGCTTAACAGCTTGCCAGCAGAGTCCATTAGCTGTTGGGAAGATCTGGAGGCCGCATTCCTCGACAACTTTCAGGGCACTTATGTGCGACCACCAGATGCCGATGACTTGAGCCACATAATTCAGCAGCCAGAAGAATCGGCCAGGCAATTCTGGACTCGGTTCCTAACAAAGAAAAATCAAATCGCCGACTGTTCGAATGCAGAGGCCCTAGCAGCTTTTAAACACAACATCCGCGACGAGTGTCTAGCCCGGCACCTTGGTCAGGAAAAGCCAAAATCTATGGCAGCCCTCACGACACTAATGACCCGCTTTTGTGCGGGAGAAGACAGCTGGCTGGCTTGCAGTAATAACATATCAAAGAACCATGGTACTTCGGATACCAAGGACGGTAATAGCAGGTCACGTCGCAACAAACATAAGCGCTGTATTAACAGCGACAATACCGAGGATACCGCAATCAATGCCGGATTCAAAGGCTCTAAACCCGGTCAACAGAAAAAGCCATTCAAAAGAAGCACTCCGGGCCCGTCTAGTTTGGACCATATACTCGACCGCTCGTGTCAAATACACGTTACCCCCGACAAGCCAGCCAACCACACTAACAGGGATTGTCGGGTGTTCAAGCAGGCCGGCAAGTTAATTGCCGAAGACAAAGATAAGGGGTCACACAGCAATGACGAAGAGGAGCCCCGGCAGTCGAACACCGGAGGACAGAAGAGGTTCCCCCCACAAGTGCAGACGGTGAACAAGATATACGCAACCCACATCCCCAAGAGGGAGCGGAAGCCTGCGCTCAGGGACGTATATGCGTTGGAGCCAGTCGCCCCAAAGTTCAACCCATGGTCCTCCTGTCCGATCACCTTCGATCGCAGGGACCACCCCACTAGTATTCGTCATGGCGGATTCGCCGCACTGGTCCTAGACCCAATCATTGACGGATTTCACCTCACTCAAGTCCTTATGGATGGCGGCAGCAGCCTGAACCTGCTTTATCAGGACATAGTGCGCAAAATGGGTATAGACCCCTCAAGGATCAAACTCACAAAAACGACCTTTAAAGGCGTCATTCCAGGTGTAGAGGCCCATTGCACAGGCTCAATTACACTGGAAGTGGTCTTCGGATCCCCGGATAACTTCCGAAGCGAAGAATTAATCTTCGATATAGTCCCGTTCCGTAGTGGCTATAATGCACTGCTCGGGCGAACCGCATTTGCGAGATTCAATGCGGTACCGCATTATGCATACCTCAAGCTCAAGATGCCAGGACCTCGGGGGGTCATCACAGTTAATGGAAACACAGAGCGCTCTCTCCGCACGGAGGAGCACACTGTGGCCCTCGAAGCAGAAGTGCAGAGCAGCCTCTCAAGGCAATCCACCAGTTCGGCGTTTCAAAACCCGGACACCTTCAAGCGCACTCGGAGTAATCGGCAACTAGACCGCCTGGCACGATCTGAGCTCACGTAGCAATGCGGCCCCCACCCCGGCCCAAGCCAAACGGTGAAATTCGTGCCATGCGTACATAATGACGCATTAAAAATACCATGGGCACAGGCGGGGAGGGGGGCACAACTACGGCACGCCCCAATACGCGGCTTAAACCACACTAGGGGCCTCTCGCTTTGTTATTTTTCTCTTTCAGGACTTTAATCTCTGGGAACCCTGTCCAGCAGCATGAATGCCGAACACATGATGCAGCAACCAAGGAGGCAGAAAGCTACGTCACACCACGAAACTCCCAGGTGGCTTACGATAACGAGTGAAATATTTGCTTTAATACCATTCCTCAGCTTGCCCTTGGAAGGGACATAGTCCTACTTTTTGCTTATCACACTATCTGTATCATTCTGCTTTAACACACCTTTTTGAATAAACAATGCATAACATTGCGACTATTATTGCATTCTTGTTTTATATATATATATGTGTTCATTAATGACGCCTTGCAACCGTACACTTTGGTATGGCCAATACACCAGGGGCTTAAGTACCCCACATTATGGTGTGAGAAGTCCGAACACTTTCACAAGTGCGGTACCCCGAACTTATAGCATTATATGCATCAGCTCCGAATCATGTCTTTGGTCAAATGTTGGGTTTGCCCGGCTCCTATGTTTTGGTACCTTATGTTCCGCTCTATCGGCTAAGGTAGCACTAGGAGAACTACTGCGATTGTGCCCCGGTTCTGCTGGGCTAAGCACCTCAGTAGAGAAAGCTAAAACTGACTGTCATGATAAGGCGAGAGACTGGTCGCTGTTCGACGAGGTTTCGAGTCCCTAAAGACTTATGCCGCTTAGAGCGAGGAGCCGTCTTGTCTGTCTTAAAGGCGTGTATCGCGCCCTGAATTCGGCCTTCCGAATACCAGGGGCTTTGCCGAAATTTAAAATTATAGAATTCTATGGCTAAGTGAGAGTGATAAAGCATTATTAGTCCGGTTGCCATGTTCGCCGTGCTGAGCACCTCCCTCGAAGGACCCAAGAATGGGAACAAGAGTGCTCAGGTTTATCCCAAACACCCCAGCACTCGCGACATGGGGGCAGAAGCCGAGGACTAGCCATCTCTCAGATTGGATAAACAGCCAAACAAAAGGTAATATTTTAAATTCAAACAAGCGTTGCATAGCGCATATGAAACAAGTTTTCATCATACAGGATCACACGAGCAAGTTTACTCAAATATTACATCCTTTGGACATTCGTCCGCTACAAGACGGGCACCCTTCAGGACACCATCATAATAAATTTCGGAGGTGCGATGCTCCTTGCCCTGCGGCGGTCCTTCCTTGATCAGCTTCACGGCGTCTAGCTTGGCCCATTGCACCTTCACACGGGCGAAAGCCCGGCGAGCACCTTCAATGCAGACGGACCGCTTGACGACTTCCAGCCATGGGCAGGCATCCACAAGCCACCTCACCAGGCCAAAGTAGCTGTTCGGAAGGGCTTCGCCAGGCCACAGCCGGACTATAAAACCCTTCATGGCCTGTTCGGCCGCCTTGTGTAGCTCGACCAGCTGCCTCAGCTGGTCTCTCATAGGCACCGGGTGTTCGGTCCTAGTATACTGAGACCAGAACAGCTTCTCCATTGAGCTTCCCTCCTCGGCCTGGTAAAACTGTGCGGCATCCGACACACTGCGGGGCAAATCTGTGTATGCTCCTGGAGAGCTCCGGATTCGGGTAAGTAATAGGTAATTTACTTTCACATGCTTGCTTTGCATATAGAATGCCTTACGCGCCGCTATTTTCTTCATCGCGCCAATCTCCTGGAGGGCCTTTTGGGCTTCGGCCTTGGTACTCTTTGCGCTCTCGAGGGCCGTGGCAAGCTCAGACTCTCGCGTCTTCGAGTCAAGCTCCAACGCCTCGTGCTTCGTCACGAGAGCCTGGAGCTCTTGCTGCACCTCACCCACCCGAGCCTCTTGCCTTTCCCGCTCGGTGTGCTCCTTGGCCGCTTTGTCTTCGGCCTTGGATAGCGCTTGCTTCAGGGTCGCCACCTTGGTCGTGGGCCCTGGCAAATATACGATGATCCTGTCATTTTGCAATCGCGTCTTCTTTTATATAGACATGGTATTACTTACCCTTGTTCTCCTCGAGCTACCTCTTGGCAAGGCCGAGCTCTTTCTTGGACCCCTCGAGGTCCTGCTTCAGTGTGGCGACCTCCGCAGTCAGTGCGGCTGAGGCCAGCAACGAAGCCTGCATACGCATAAAGACATAATTATGTTAGACTCTTGCTGTATTATTTGATCCTCTATTTGGCTTTTCTTTTTGAACACCGAACAGAGCATTAGGGGCTACTGTCTATGCGGTAATATTTTTCCTATATTTCAAACACTTAACTCAAAGCCTGTTAGAAGGCTGGCACAGGCTTCAGTCAATCCGCTCTTGGCGGACTGAATCTTCTGGACCACCGCACTCATAATAGTATGGTGCTCCTCATCGATGGAAGCGCTGTGAAGCGCTCCCAGCAGATTGTCCGGCGCCTCTGGATGGACAGAGGTCACCGGCACAGGCGTCTTGCCCCTCTTGGAAGGAGGCCGCCTGCTCGAGTCCAGAACCACTGGAGGTTCTGGCGCGGTGTTCGGCTGAGGGCCGAACTCAGCCCTCAGTGGCCTTGTTCCCTCTGCTCCCGGAGTCCGGAAGATCGCCTTGAGGTGCCTCCAGGACTGTCTCCCCTCGACCCGGTGCCTCTTGAGACAATACCTCGGTGTCGTCCGCAGGGCAAGGGGAGGTGGCGGTCGGAAGTGGATCGCTATCCATATCCGACGAGCCCAGGGAGCCGTCCAATGATACATCGATACAGGCTCGTGGCGGCCTGCATAATCATATTCGGCGTTAGGAGAAGCAGTGTGACAAAGGAATGCTATGAGTTACTCTAGTATCCTAATACTTACGACTTCGCCAGGGGCTTGGCCCTGAGCAGCCACTCGTCCTCGCCTTCGTCGGCGGTGGTGGAACTGTCCGGAAGGAGAGTCCTTCCCTCTTGGACCCTTCGACCTCCCCAGTTGGGGCGGCCTTCCTTTTCTTGTCTCCCCCAACTGAAGGGGGAGCATCTTCTTCTTCCTCCTCGTCTTCGGGGGAGGAGTGTGTCGTAGAGTTATCGGACGATGAGTCCGATGACGCCTGGCGTCAGGAACTCTTTCGGGTTCCCTTCGCCTTCTTGGTCTTGTCCGGCACCTTGTAAGGAGCCAGAGTCAGCATCTTCGTCAGGAGAGCGTCTGCTGGGCCTTCGGGTAAAGGAGCCAGACAGTCGATCTGTTCGGCCGTCTCTTGCCAGTCCTGTCAAAGGTACGGGGGCTTAGATCCCGCATAGAGTCAAACTATGAAAAACAAGTATCCCGTGAGAGGTAAAACAGCTTACCGTGCTGGCTTGGAGCTTCACGCAGAATCCGCGATCCTCGATAATGGGAGGGGGAACCTCGGCAACCTTGAATAGCACCTTCCAGGCATCCTCGTGAGTTGTGTCGAAGAGCCTGTTCAGAGTTCGATGCTGGGCCGGGTTGAACTCCCACAAGTTGAAAGCCCGTTGTTGGCACGGGAGGATCCGGCAGATGAGCATGACCTGGACTACGTTGATGAGTTTGAGCTTCTTGTTCACCATGTTTTGAATACATGTTTGGAGTCCGGTCAGCTCTCCTGAACTACCCCAGGACAGGCCCTTCTCTTGCCAGGAGGTGAGCCGCGTGGGGATGCCAGATCGGAACTCGGGGGCCGCTGCCCATTTAGGGTCACACAGCTCGGTGATGTAGAACCACCCCGATTGCCACCCCTTTATGGTCTCCACGAAGGAGCCCTCGAGCCATGTGACGTTGGGCATCTTGCCCACCAAGGCACCTCCGCACTCCGCCTGGCAGCCGCTCACTACCTTCGGCTTGACATTGAAGGTCTTCAGCCATAAGCCGAAGTGGGGCTTGATGCGGAGGAAGGCCTCGCACACGACGATAAACGCCGAGATGTTGAGGATGAAGTTCGGGGCCAGATCGTGGAAATCCAGGCCGTAGTAGAACATGAGCCCCAGACGAATGGGTGGAGAGGGAATCCCAGTCCACGGAGGAAATGGGTAAGGAACACTACCCTCTCATGGGCCCGGGGGTGGGGATGAGCTGCCCCTCATCTGGGAGCCGGTGCGCGATGTCGTCGGGCAGGTATCCGGCTCTCCTCAGCTTCTTGATGTGTCCCTCCATAACGGAGGAGACCATCCACCTGCCTCCCACTCTGGACATGGTTGGAGAAGGGTTGAGGTGGGAAGTGCGGACTTGGGCACTGGAGCTCGAGTGTGCGAAAATGGATGAGCAAAGGAGGAAGAAGGCGTGGATGAAAAGGTGAATCCTTATCCCTTTATGTGGGTGGACGAAACTATGCATCCCCACTAGCCTGGTAAAACTCGCTTATCCCCCAAGCGCCATAATCGATGGCGCGGTTGGGTTACCCACACTCGTATTGATGAGAATCCCGTGATAAGGGGACACGATCTCTGCTTTGACAAGACGTGTCAAAAAACTTCCTCGCATTATGTGCGGGGCTAGTTAAAGGAAACGGTTCGAATAATCACCGGGCCATGGCATAACGTCATGTTGCCAAAACAAGTCAGCAAATTGGATTTGTGGAAATATTATTCTCTCTATGGTGGTATGTGGAACTTATTTTGCAGGGTCGGACACTATCCTTGTATTCAAATTCTTCCGTGGTGTATTCGGAGGAGGAACTCGCCTTGCAATGCCGAAGACAATACTGCGCACCGGACTCATCGTCATTGAAAGCCTGGTTCAGGGGCTACTGAGGGAGTCCTGGATTAGGGGGTCTCCGGACAGCCGGACTATATCCTTTGGCCGGACTGTTGGACTATGAAGATACAAGATTGAAGACTTCATCTCGTGTCCGGATGGGACTCTACTTGGCGTGGAAGGCAAGATAGGCAGTACGGATATGGATATCTCCTCCTTTTTAACCGACCTTGTGTAACCCTAGCCCTTTTCGGTGTCTATATAAACTGGAGGGTTTTAGTCCGTAGGACAACATACAATCATACCATAGGCTAGATTCTAGGGTTTAGCCTCTCTGATCTCGTGGTAGATCTACTCTTGTACTACCCATATCATCAATATTAATCAAGCAGGACGTAGGGTTTTACCTCCATCAAGAGGTCCTGAACCTGGGTAAAACATCGTGTTCCCTGCCTCCTGTTACCATCCGCCTTAGACGCACAGTTCGGGACCCCCTACCCGAGATCCGCCGGTTTTGACACCGACAGTCCTTATGAAGGGTAAATAGCAATTGGCATATCACCATTGTGGCTTTTACGTAGGTAAGAAACATTCTTGCTAGAAAACCATAGCAGCCACGTAAAACATGCAACAACAGTTAGAGGACGTCTAACTTGTTTTTGCAGGGTATGCTATGTGATGTGATATGGCCAAAAGGATGTGATGTATGAGATTGATCATGTTCTTGTAATAGGAATCACGACTTGCATGACGATGAGAATGACAACCGGTAGGAGCCATAGGAGTTGTCTTAATTTTATTGTATGACCCGCGTGTCATTGAAAACGCCATGTAATTACTTTACCTTGTTGCTAAATGTTAGCCATAGTAGTAGAAGTAATAGTTGGCGAGACAACTTCATGAAGACACGATGATGGAGATCATGGTGTCATGCCGGTGACGAAGGTGATCATGCCACGCCTCGAAGATGGAGATCAAAAGGCGCAAGATGATATTGGCCATATCATGTCACTCTATGATTTGCATGTGATGTTTGTCATGTTTACATCTTATTTTCTTAGAACGAAGGTAGCATAAATAAGATGATCCCTCACTAAAATTTCAAGAGATGTGTTCCCCCAAAATGTGCATTGTTGCGAAGGTTCGTTGTTTCGAAGCACCACGTGATGATCGGGTGTGATAGATTCTAACACTCGCATACAACGGGTGTAAGCTGGATTTACACATGCAAAACACTTAGGTTGACTTGACGAGCCTAGCATGTATAGACATGGCCTCGGAACACGAGAGGCCGAAAGGTCGAACATGAGTCGTATAGTAGATACGATCAACATGGAGATTTCACCGTTGATGACTAGTCTGTCTCACGTGATGATCGGACATGGGCTAGTCGATTCGGATCATGTATCACTTAGATGACTAGAGGGATGTATATTTCAGTGGGAGTTCATTAAATAATTTGATTAGATGAACTTAATTATCATGAAATTAGTCTAAAATATCTTTACAATATGTCTTGTAGATCAAATGGCCCACGCTAATGTTTCCCTCAACTTCAATGCGTTCCTAGAGAAAACATATGTCCTTGAGGCTCATCCTCATAGCTCCCATGAAAGCATATGTCCTTGAAGCACCGCTAGGTGAAGCACCCATTTTCCCAGCAACTCAAGATGTTATGAACGCCTGGCAGTCGCGTAGTGATGATTACTCCCTGGTTCAGTGCGGCATGCTTTACAACTTAGAACCGGGGCTCCAAAAGCATTTTGAGAAGCACGGAGCATATGAGATGTTCCAAGAGCTGAAAATGGTTTTCCAAGCTCATGCCCGGGTCGATAGATATGAAGTCTCTGACAAGTTCTACAATTGTAAGATGGAGGAAAACCGTTCTATCAGTGAGCATATACTCAAAATGTCTGGGTTGCACAACCTCTTGTCTCAGCTGGGAGTTAATCTTCTAGATGGCTCGGTCATTGACAGGATCCTCCAGTCGCTTCCACCTAGCTACAAGAGCTTTGTGATGAACTATAATATGCAAGGAATGGAGAAGTCCATTCCTGAGTAATATTCAATGCTGAAATCATCGGAGGTGGAGATCAAAAAGAAACATCAAGTGTTGATGGTGAATAAGAACACTAGTTTCAAGAAGGGCAAGGGTAAGAAGAACTTCAAGAAGGACGGCAAGGGAGTTGCCGCACCCGTTAAATCAGTTGCCGGGAAGATGCCAAAGAATGGACCCAAGCCTAAGACTCAGTGCTTTTATTGCATGGCAAATGGTCACTGGAAGTGAAACTGCCCCAAGTACTTAGCGGATAAGAAGGCCGGCAATGCCAAAGGTATATGTGATATACATGTTATTGATGTGTACCTTACCAGCCTCATAGTAGCTATGGGTATTTGATACCAGTGCGGTTGCTCATATTTGTTACTCAAAACACGAGGTACGGAATAAGCGGAGACTGGCAAAGGACGAGGTGACGATGCACGTCGGGAATGGTTCCAAGGTTGATGTAATCGCCGTCGGCACGCTACCTCTACATTTACCTACGCGATTATTTTTAAACCTCAATAATTGTTATTTAGTACCAGCTTTGAGCATGAACATTGTATCTGGATCTCGTTTAATGCGAGATGGCTACTCATTTAAATCCGAGAATAATGGTTGTTCCATTTATATGAGAGATATGTTTTATGGTCATGCCCCACTGGTCAATGGTTTATTTTTGTTTAATCTCGAACATGATGTTACACATATTCATAGTGTGAATGCCAAAAGATGTAAGGTTGGTAATGATAGTCCCACATACTTGTGGCACTGCCGCCTTGGTCACATTGGTGTCAAACGCATGAAGAAACTCCATGCAGACGGACTTTTGGAGTCTCTTGATTATGAATCATTTGACACGTGCGAACCATGCCCCATGGGCAAAATGACCAAGACTCCATTCTCCGGAACAATGGAGCGAGCAACCAACTTATTGGAAATCATACATACTGATGTGTGCGGTCCAATGAGCGTTGAGGCTCGCGGTGGCTATTGTTACGTTCTCACCCTCACTGATGACTTAAGTAGATATGGGTATGTCTACTTAATGAAACTCAAGTCCGAGACCTTTGAAAAGTTCAAGGAATTTCAGAGTGAGGTAGAGAATCAAAGTGACAGGAAAATAAAGTTCTTGCGATTAGATCGTGGAGGAGAATACTTGAGTCACGAGTTTGGAACGCACTTAAGGAAATGTGGAATTGTTTCACAACTCACGCCGCCTGGAACACCTCAGCGAAACGGTGTGTCCGAACATCGTAATCACACTCTATTGGATATGATGCGATCTATGATGTCTCTTACCAATCTACCGCTATCATTTTGGGGTTATGCTTTAGAGACTACCGCATTCACTTTAAATAGGGCTCCGTCGAAATCTGTTGGGATGACACCGTATGAATTATGGTTTGGAAAGAAACCTAAGCTGTCGTTTCTGAAAGTTTGGGGATGTGATGCTTATGTCAAGAAACTTCAACCTAAAAATCTCGAACCCAAGTCAGAAAAATGCGTCTTCATAGAATACCCTAAGGAAATTATTGGCTATACCTTCTACCTCAGATCCGAAGGCAAGATCTTTGTTGCCAGGAATGGATCCTTTCTAGAGAAAGAGTTTCTCTCGAAAGAAGTAAGTGGGAGGAAAGTAGAACTTGATGAGATACTGCCTCTTGAACCGGAGAGTAGCGCAGCTCGGGAAGATGTTTCTGTGGTGCCTGCACGGACTAGAGAGGAAGTTAATGATGCTGATCATGAAACTTTGGATCAAGCTACTGAACTTCGTAGGTCCACGAGGACACATTCCACACCAAAGTGGTACAGCAACCCTGTCCTGGAAATCATGTTGTTAGACAACGGTGAACCTTTGAACTATGAAGAAGCGATGGCGGGCCCGGATTCCAACAAATGGCTTGAGGCCATGAAATCCGAGATAGGATCCATGTATGAAAATGAAGTATGGACTTTGACAGACTTGCCCGATGATCGGCAAGCCATAGAGAATAAATGGATATTTAAGAAGAAGACTGACGCGGATGGTAATGGGACCATCTATAAGGCTCGACTTGTCGCTAAGGGTTATCGACAAGTTCAAGGGGTTGACTACGATGTGACCTTCTTACCCGTAGCGAAGCTGAAGTCTGTCTGTATTATGTTAGCAATTGTCGCATTCTACGATTATGAAATATGGCAAATGGATGTCAAAACAACATTCCTTAATGGTTTCCTTAAGGAAGAATTGTATATGATGCAGCCGGAAGGTTTTGTTGATCCTAAGAATGCTGACAAGGTATGCAAGCTCCAACGCTCCATCTATGGGCTGGTGCAAGCATCTCGGAGTTGGAACATTCGCTTTGATGAGTTGATCAAATCGTTTGGGTTTACGCAGACTTATGGAGAAGCCTGTGTTTACAAGAAAGTGAGTGGGAGCTCTGTAGCATTTCTCATATTATATGTGGATGACATACTATTGATGGGAAATGATATAGAACTTTTGGAAAGCATAAAGGCCTGCTTGAATAAGTGTTTTTCAATGAAGGACCTTGGAGAAGCTGCTTACATATTAGGCATCAAGATCTATAGAGATAGATGGAGACGCCTCATTGGTCTTTCACAAACACATACCTTGACAAGTTATTGAAGAAGTTCAATATGGATCAGTCCAAGAAGGCGTTCTTGCCTGTATTGCAAGGTGTGAAATTGAACACGGCTCAATGCCCGATCTCGGCAGAAGATAGAGAAAAGATGAGTGTCATCCCCTATGCCTCAGCCATAGGGTCTATTATGTATGCCATGCTATGTACCAGACCTAATGTGAACCTTGCCGTAAGTTTGGTAGGAAGGTACCAATGTAATCCCGGCATGGAACACTGGACAACGGTCAAGAATATCCTAAAGTACCTGAAAAGAACCAAGGATATGTTTCTCGTTAATGGAGGTGACGAAGAGCTCGTCGTAAAGGGTTACATCGATGCTAGCTGCGACACAGGTTGGGATGACTCCAAGTCACAAACCATATACGTGTACATTTTCAATGGTGGGGCAGTCAGCTGGTGGAGTTGCAAGCAAAGCGTCTTGGTGGGATCTACATGTGAAGCGGAGTACATAGCAGCCTCGGAGGCAGCACAGGAAGCAGTCTGGATGAAGGAGTTTATTACCAACCTAGGAGTCATTCCCAATGCATCAGGCCCGATGACTCTCTTCTGTGACAAGACTGGAGCTATTGCCCTTGCCAAGGAGCCCAGGTTTCACAAGAAGACCAGGCATATCAAGCATCGCTTCAACTCCATTTGTGAATATATTCAAGATGGAGACATAGATATTTGTAAAGTGCATACGGATCTGATTGTCGCAGATCCGTTGACTAAACCTCTTCCATGAGGAAAACATGATCAACACCAGAACTCTATGGGTGTTCGATTCACCACAATGTACCTAGATTATTGACTCTAGTGCAAGTGGGAGACCGTTGGAAATATTCCCTAGAGGCAATAATAAATTGGTTATTATTATATTTCCTTGTTCATGATAATTGTATATTGTATATTGTTCATTCTATAATTGTATTAACCGAAAACCGTAATACATGTGTGAATACATGATCTTAATATGTCCCTAGTAAGCCTCTAGTTGACTAGCTCGTTGATCAATAGATGGTCGTGGTTTCCTGACCATGGACATTGGATGTTGTTGATAATGGGATGGCATCATTGGGAGAATGATATGATGGACAAGACCCAATCCTAAGCATAGCACAAGATCGTGTAGTTCGTCTGCTAAAGGTTTTCTAATGTCAAGTATCATTTCCTCAGACCATGAGATTGTGCGACTCCCAGATACCGGAGGAATGCTTTGGGTGTACCAAA